>NC_056674.1:48260000-48560000 GCF_018350195.1 Panthera tigris
TTTAAGGTTGTCTGCACTGACCAATTCTACCTATTTCTCATTCACTCCTATCAGCTTCACCTATTTATAACTGAAAAATTTTAGATTTGTTAATTTCTCCCATATAGTTCCATCCATGTTTGCTGTACATATTTTGAGACTGTTTTATTAGGTGCAGGCAAGTTTAAAATATTAAGTCTTCATAGTGAATTCAATCTTCTAACATGATGATCCTCTGTTCCTTACAATGCTTTCTAAAAGCCTGTTTCGTTTGATATTACTACAGCTATCTCAGCTTTATCCTGTTCAAGATTTATATTACCATTTCCCAACTGTTTTATTTTTTTAATGTTTGTTTATTTCACAAGAGAGAGAGAAAGAGAGCAGGGGAGGGGCAGAGAGAGAGAGACGGAGAGAGAGAATCCCAAGTAGGCTCCATGCTGTCAGTGCAGAGCCCCCTGTGGGGCTGGATCCCAGGAACTGTGAGATCAGGACCCAAGTTGAAATCAAGAGTTGGAGGCTTGGGGCACCTGGGTGGCTCAGTTGGTTGAGCGTCCGACTTCGGCTCAGGTCACGATCTCGCAGTTCATGGGTTCAAGCCCCATATCGGGCTCTGTGCTGACAGCTCAGAGCCTGCAGCTTGTTTCTGATTCTGTGTCTCCCTCTCTCTCTGCCCCTCCCCCACTCATGCTCTGTCTTTGTTTCTCAAAAAGGAATAAATGTTAAAAGAAATTAAAAAAAAAAAGAGTTGGAGGCTTAACCGACTGAGCCACCGAGGCACCCCTCCCATCTCTTTACTTTTAAACTCACTATATCTTTATGTTTTAGATGAGTCTCTTATAAACAACAGATGCCTAGATTCTCTTTTATCCAGTCTGACAATCTCTATCTTTTGATTTGGCATTTTTAGTCTACTTCTCTTTATTGTGATTATTGACATATTTGGACTCCTGTCTTTTTATACATTCTACTTTTTCTGTGCCTCTTATGTCTCTTCCCTTGTCCTTTACTTTTTTTCCTTCTCTCATTTGTTTCCCTCTACTAAACTGTAAGTTATATTGTATTTCTTTTACAGGATATCTTGAAATTTTACCATGCATTCTTAACCCCAACTCCTGAATAATTCAAAGACTTCAATACATATTTTAACTTTAGTCACCAGTGGGTTCTCCCAACTTATAAGCTAATATATATTATTCTCTACTTTTTTGTAACACTCACAGATGACATTTTTCTTCTCCTCCTCCTCCCCCTCCACCTTCTCCTTCTTTTTCCTTTTTAAAGATTTTATTTTTAAGTAATCTATACACCCATTGTGGGGCTCAAACTTAAAACCCTGAGATCAAGAGTCTCACGCTCCAACTAGGCCAGCCAGGCACCACATGACATTTATTTTCTTAACTTTACTATTATTTTGTGCATACAGTATTTGTCTAGATTTACCCATATGTTTACACATTTCTTTGTTCATCATTTGTTCTTATACCTTAACTCTTCTTCTTTCTGAAGTATACAGCACATCCTTTAGAAGTTCTTTTAGAATAGATCTGTAGTGGTAAATTCTCAGGGGGGTTTTAAATCTGTAAACGTGCTTCCTTTTGTCGTCTTTGTTGAAAGTGTTGCCAGGGACACAATTCTGATGTGACAGTTATTCTCTCTCTACCACTTGGAAGGTATTTTTCCACTGTGTCCTGGCTTCCATTGTCGATTGAGAGGTCTGCCATCAGTCAGATTGTTGCGCCTTTGCGTCCCTGGTCACTTGTAAGATCTTTGCTCTTCAGTTTGTGCTTAGTTGCAGATTTGTTTTTATTTAGTCTCATTTGATCGGTTTGTATTCCTGTATCTTCATATTCATGTCTTTCACGTGTTCTGGAAATTTTCAGCCATGATTTCTCTATTCCCTCCTTCTGAGATTCCAATTCAGTGTGTTGCTGGACCTTCTCATTTATCCTTCTGTGTATCGTTCTCTCAGTTATCACATTTTCCTGCTCCCCACCTCTAGGTATGATGATCTGGATCATTTAGTCAGGTCTGTCTTCCAATTTACTTTTCAACTCTAGGTTACAGCTTTTTAACCTTTCCATTAAGGCTTTTTTCTAAACTGTTATTTTGAAATAATTTCAGTCTTGTAGAAAAGTTGCAAAAAGAGTACAGAGTTCCCACCTGCTCCTCCCAAGCTCCCCTAATGTTAACCTGTTATGTAGCTACCAAACCAGGAACGAACACTGGCACAATACTATTAACTAACCTATGGTCTTTTTCCAAATGTTGCCCGTTTTCTCACTCAGATCCCTTTTCTGGTCCAGGAGTCCAGGATCCAGCGCAGGACCCTGTGTCGCATCTAATTGTTGTATCTTTTGGGGCTTCTCCAGTCTGTAACACCTCTACAGCCCTTCTTCTTTCAGGTCTTTGATGCTCTTGAAGAATACCAGTCAGCTATTTTATAGAACGTCTCTCAGTTTGGGTGTGTCCTGTGTCTTCACATAATTAGATGGAGGTCATACATTTCTGGCAAGAATACCATAGCAATGGTTTATTGCTGTTATTCATCCTCACCAGCCCTTGGTATTTTGCATCTTTTTCATTTAAGCCCTTCTGGGGGGTGTATAGTGGTAGCGCCTGTGTTTGAAATTCGTCCTTCCCTAATGAGGAATGAGATTGAACACCATTTCCTACTTCTGAAGGCCACTTGGCTGTCCTCTTTTACGAAGGACCTATTCAGATTTTTGCCCATTTTTCTACTAAGTTGTTTTTTTTTTTTTCTTATTGATCCTAGAACTCCTTATGTATTATGGATACAACACCACTCCTTCATCTGGGGTTTTCTCGGAGCCTTTACTCTTAATTGGGTCTTTTAATGATCTAAAATTCTTAATTTTATCTTTTTTAATATAATTTATTGTCAAATTGGTTTCCATACAACACCCAGTGCTCATCCCAGTAAGTGTCCTCCTCAGTGTCCATCACCCACTTTCCCCTCTCCCCCAGCGCCCATCAGCTCTCAGTTTGTTCTCTGTATTTAAGAGTTTCTTATGGTTTGCCTCCCTCCCTCTCTACAACTTTTTTTCCCCCTTCCCCTCCCTCATGGTCTTCTGTTAAGTTTCTCCAGATCCACATATGAGTGAAAACATACGGTATGTGTTTTTTTCTCTGACTGACTTATTTCACTTAGCATAATATGCTCCAGTTCCATCCACGCTGCTGCAAATGGCCAGATTTCATGCTTTCTCATTGCCAAGTAGTATTCCATTGTCTGTATAAAGCACATCTTTATCCATTCATCAGTTGATGGACATTTAGGCTCTTTTCATTTGGCTATTGTTGAAAGTGCTGCTATAAACATTGGGGTACATGTGCCTCTATGCATCAGCACTCCTGTATCCCTTGGGCAAATTCCTAGCAGTGCTATTGCTGGGCCACGGGGTAGATCTATTTTTAATTTTTTGAGGAACCTCCACACTGTTTTCCAGAGCATCTACACCCGTTTGCATTCCTACCAACAGTGCAAAAGGGTTCCCCTTTCTCCACATCCTTGCCAGCATCCATAGTTTCCTGAGTTGTTCATTTTAGCCACTCTGACTGGCGTGAGGTGGTATCTCAGTGTGGCTTTGATTTGTATTTCCTTGATAAGGAGTGACGTTGAGCATTGTTTCATGTGTCTGTTGGCCATCTGGATGCCTTCTTTAGAAAAGTGTCTATTCATGCTTTCTGTCCATTTCTTCACTGGATTATTTGTTTTTCAGGTGTGGAATTTGGTAACTTCTTTATAGATTTTGGATACTAGCCCTTTATCCGATATGTCATTTGCAAATATCTTTTCCCATTCCGTGGGTTGCCTTTTAGTTTTGTTATTTCCTTTGCAGTACAGAAGCTTTTTATCTTGATGAGGTCCCAATACTTCATTTTTGCTTTTAATTCCCTTGCCTTTGGAGATGTGTCAAGTAAGAAATTGCTGCAGCAGAGGTCAAAGGGGTTGTTTCCTCGTTTCTCCTTTAGGGTTTTGATGGTTTTCCTGTCTCACATTCAGGTCTTTCATCCATTTTGAGTTTTTTTGTGTGTATGGTTTAAGAAGGTGGTCTAGTTTCTTCCTTCTGCATGTGGGTGTCCAGTTCTCCCAGCACCATTTGCTAAAGAGACTGTCTTTTTTCCATTGGATACTCTTTCCTGCTTTGTCAAAGATTAGTTGGCCATATATTTGTGGGTCCAATTCTGGGTTCTCTATTCTATTCCATTGGTCTGTGTGTCCGTTTTTGTGCCAATACCATACTGTCTTGATGAGTACAACTTTGTAGTAGAGGCTAAAGTCTGGGATTGTGATGCTTTGATTTTCTTCAATATTATTTTGGCTATTCGGGGCCTTTTGTGGTTCCATACAAATTTTAGGATTGCTTGTTCTAGCTTTAAGAAGAATGCTGGTGCAATTTTGATTGGGGCTGCATTGAATGTGTAGATTGCTTTGGGTAGTATTGACATTTTAACAATATTTATTCTTCCAATCCCTGAGCATGGAATGTTTTTCCATTTCTTTGTGTCTTCTTCAATTTCCTTCATAAGCTTTCTATGGTTTTCAGCAAACAGATCCTTTACATCTTTGTAAAACTGTTAATTTTAATGGATGTCCAGTGTATTCATTTTTTAAAATTTCCAGTGCTTTTTGTATCTTGAGATATGTTTGTGTACTCTAAGGTCACAAAGACATTTTCCTCTGAAAGCCTTTTTCTTTTACCTTTTTCATTTAGATCTGCAGCTCATCAGGAATTGATGGGGGGGGGGGCGCGGGGGGGCGTATGAGATGGGGGTCCTTTTTTCCATACAGATATCTAAATAGCAATTGATTGAAAAGGCCATCTTTTCCCCCCTGCACTGCAGTGTTACCTGTATACCTGTAGCTGTTTTGGAAGTTTGTGTTTTTTGGTTTTTTTTTTAATTTTTTTTAATGTTTATTTTTGAAAGGGGGGAGGGGAGGGACACAGGATCGGAAGCTGGCTCTGTGCTGACAGCAGCGAGCCTGATGTGGGGTTCGAACTCACAAACTGAGATCATGAGCTGAGCCAAAGTTGGACACTTAACCAACTTGAGTCACCCAGGCACCCGAGGAAGTTTATATTGTTCTGCTGGTTGAATTGTGTTCTTTTACAATACCATACTGGTCTTCATTATTGTAACTTTATAAACATTTTTGATATCTGGTAACAGAAGTCTTCCAGCTTTGTTATTCTTCAGTATCACCTTGGCCTTGGTAATTCCTTATATTCCTTAATACCAGCTTCTCAGTTTCCATCAAAAAAACAGTAACAACACCTCCTGGGGTTTTGGCTGGGATTGCATAAATCTGTCCATTTATTTTGGCTTTTCCTTTTCTCAGTAAGGTTTTGCAGTTTGCATGTAAAGATCTTGCACATCTTTCACTGGATTTTCTTGGGTAGTTGATGTTTATTGATGCTGTTTTAAATTATATTGGCTTTGTCGGATTTTTTTTTGTTGGCTGCTGATATTTAGAAACTTGATTTTTTTTTTTTTTTGGTAAATTGATTTTATTAAGTTATATTAAAATCACTTATCAGGTCTGATAATTATAGATTCTTTTGAATATTCTACCTATAAAAACAATCATGTCTTTTACAAATAATGACCACTGTTTTCTTCCTTTCCAATCCTTTTGCTTTTTACTGCTTTTTCTTGCCTTACTGCCTGCTAGGACTTCCAGTGTTGAACAGAAATGGTGATGGTAGCCATCTTTTTTTTTTTTTTTTAAGTTTGTTTATTTTGAGAGAGATGTATTGCGAGTAGGGGAGGGGCAAAGAGAGAGGGAGGGAGAGAACCTCAAGCAGTCTCTGCACCATCACAGTTTCTCACGAAACTGAGATAGTGACCTGACCTAAAATCAAGAGTCGGACGCTTAACTGACTTAGCCACCCAGGCATCCCGATCCTGGGCATCCTTATCTTTTTCCCATCCTCGGAGGAAAAGGTATTGATATTTTTGAAGATCCCCTTTATCAGATAAGGAAGCTCTCGTCTAGCCCTGTTTAAGTGTTTGTTCATGAATTAGCCCTAAATTTTTCCACTGACTGTTCCAAGTGCTTTTTCCATTGGTTTTTGCCTTAACAATTACATTGATAAACATCCAAATTTGTTGCTTGCTTCATCTGAATCCTCACCTGTGATGCTTTGTTTCCTTTTGTTTTGGTGACCTTGGTTCATCACAAACTGAAATATCCCAGTATCTAAATTAAGGATGATTTGGAGAATTTGACAGGGCAGAGGTGCCGTAATAATGGACCCCATCACAGGGTGAGCTCTCCACCTGGCCCCTTGTCCAGTCTCCCAACCACTGTGCTGCACTCCACATGTGCCCCCAGGAGCCCTCGTGGTCCTGTGCCCACCCTGGCTGCTTTTATCTTCTTTCTTTTTTTTTTTTTTTTTTTAAGTTTATTTGTTTTGAGAGAGGGAGAGAGAATCCCAAGCAGGCTCTGCACTATTAGCACAGAGCCTGACATGGGGCTCAAACCCACAAACCACAAGATCATGACCTGAACCGAAGTCAGACACTTAACCAACTGAGCCTCCCAGGAGCCCCTTCATTCTTGTGTTTTCTTTGCAGTTGGGGGTTTCCCATGGCACCTACTCCCCCCAGCCGGCCAAAGCAGCAGTCTCCCCTGTACACTCGGTCCACTCAAAAGTGGACTTGCGCCCCCCCCCCCCAGTCTATGAAATAGTCCTTGAGGTGTCCACGATGCCTCTGTGCCCTCTGATGGACCCCCAGCAGCTTCAGCACTGCTGACCATCCTTCCTCCTCACGGGCAGGTCCTTCTGAGTTCTGTGACATCGTCTGCTTATGGTTTTCTAACCACCTCTCTGGCAGTTCCTTGTTACTCTCCTTCACCGGACCCTCCTCTTCTTGCCAGCCACTAAATGTGGGTGCGCCTGAGGTCCTTGAACCTTTTCTCTAACTGTCCTCACTGCCAAGGTGACCTTCCTCTGTCTCAAGGCTGTTGGATTTGTGACTCCAACCTTGACTTCTCCCTAAACTCCAGACTTGTAAATGCAGTTGCCGACATTGTACCTGTCCGTAGATACCTAACAGGCAGCTCAGCTCTGCATGTGTGGGATGGAACTCTAGACTCCCTACTTCCCCCACGCCTGCCCTTCTGAGACAACAGGGACACCGTCAACCCTGCTGTCCTCCCTAGTGTCCCTCCTTCCCTTGCCCACCACATCCAGGCCATCAGCAGCCGCAAGTCCTGTCGTTCATTCTCAAAACCTATGGTTCTTGGGTTGGGCCACGGGGTTGGTCAGTGCCCACAGTGTGCGCTCGGCCTGCAGACGCTCGCAGGGGCGGCGGGGTGTGGTGCTGAACTCGAATGTCCTGCTGCATGCCGGTGCTGTGACCAGGTATCTTCTCTCCTTGCCTCCCTGCCCCGTCTGCCCACCTGCTCTCCTCTGCATGGCAGAAGTCCTCCAGCTCTGCGTCCTCGGAGGCCTCGGAAACCTGCCAGTCTGTTAGCGAGTGCAGCTCCCCCACCTCGGTCAGTGCTCCCTGCCTGCAGTGGGACTCAGGGAGGGTCCGGGGCCTACCAGAGTGGGGAGCAGAGTGCCTGCTCCCTGCAGGAAAAGCCGCCTGGGCACACCTGCAGCCACTCCCAACACCTCACATCTTTCCTTCCTGAGTCATGCCATCCTACCCCTGGGATTGGCAGGAACCAGGGGTCATGGCACCCTCCATGCTCTGCCCTTGACAGTGATCTTGAGCCTGAGGCCCCACACGGGCCTGAAAACCCTGTATCTCAACTGTAGTGAGAGGACCCTCAGCCATGGACAGGAGGCCAAGGGTCCCCTGACCCATCTGCCATGCCCTGCAGGACTGGGCCAAAGCAGGTCCCCATGAGCAGCCCTCAGGCACCAGCCTGCAGAGGAGGAAGGACCGACTGGAACACCCCCGGGACACAGAGCCAGGCCTGGCCAGCGGGGGCACCCTGGGCCCCAGCGGAGAGGAGGCACCAAGACCACGCATGTCCCCTGCCACCATCGCAGCCAAGGTAGGCATCAGCTCCCCTGGCAGCCCAGCCAGTGCCCCCGTTCACTCCCAGGTCAGTGCCAGGAGGCCCGGCAGGTGGTCTCGGGGCCAGCTCCATCCACCTGGTGGGAGCCACCCGGAGTCCGAGCCGAGGGGGGCAGCGGGGAGCCAGGCCTCAGCCCGCAGTCTTACCACCCCCAGCACGGTGAGGAGGTGTCCCCGGCAGCCAGTGACCTGGCCATGGTGCTGACCCGCGGCCTGAGCCTGGAGCACCAGAAGAGCAGCCGGGACTCTCTGCAGTACTCCAGTGGCTACAGCACGCAGACCACCACGCCATCCTGCTCCGAGGACACCATCCCCTCCCAAGGTAGGCCCCGGGGCTGGGGCTGGGGCACCAGGCCTTCACATGCCCCAGGCCCCAGCCCACGGCATCCCGTGCCCCCAGGCTCTGACTACGACTGCTACTCGGTGAATGGGGACGCAGATGGCGAGGGCCCGGCCGAGTTCGACAAGTCCTCCACCATCCCCCGCAACAGCAACATCGCCCAGAATTACCGCCGCCTGATCCAGACCAAGCGCCCGGCCTCCACCGCGGGGCTGCCCAGCGCCTCTGGCGCTCCCCCCGGCGTGGCCACCATCCGCCGCACGCCCTCGACCAAGCCCGCCGTGCGCCGCGCGCTCTCCAGCGCTGGCCCCATCCCCATCCGGCCGCCCATCGTCCCCGTGAAGACGCCCACAGTGCCCGACTCCCCTGGCTACGCAGGGCCCACACGGGCGGGCAGCGAGGAGTGCGTCTTCTACAGCGACGAAGCCGCCTCGCCCCTGGCACCAGACCTGGCCAAGGCCTCACCGAAGAGGCTGAGCCTGCCCAACACGGCCTGGGCCAGCCCTGCCCCAGAGGCAGCCAGCTACCCCGGGCTGGCGGACGACGACGAGCAGCAGCAGCTGGCCGCCAACCGGCACAGCCTGGTGGAGAAGCTCGGGGAGCTGGTGGCGGGCGCCCACGCGCTGGGCGAGGGCCAGTTCCCCTTCCCTACAGCCCTGACGGCCACCCCCGCAGAGGAGACACCCAGTCCGCCCCCGGCAGCCTCCGGCGACCCCCCGGCCGAAGACATGCTGGTGGCCATCCGGCGCGGGGTTCGTCTCCGCAGGACCGTCACCAACGACAGGTCGGCACCCCGCATCTTGTGATGGCACTGCCCTCCCGCCCTCTGGCCCCGCGAGAGGCAGGTGGCCTGGCTGGTGAACAGTGGCCACTCAGAGCGAAGGCAACAACAAGGGAAGAGCAGAGCCAGGCAAGCTTTTGGTTTTTCGTTTAAGTCACGTGAGGAAAAGCCACTTGATGGAAAGAGACACTCACCTTGGATTTCCACATTTAAACAGGAAGTGACTTCTTTAACAGAGCTCGCCAGCTCCGAGCCTGCAGGCCTTGAACTGGATGTGGAGCCTGTTTTATACGTTTCTCACCTGCTCTGCCCCTCCTCTTCCTCTTCCACAGGCCCTGCCTTTTCCACATCTGGCCTGGGCCCGAAGTGCCACAGCTTAGCTGACCTGACCCCACTTCTCCCCTCAGTTGGCGGTACCTGGGGCTTCTCCTGAATGCTGGCCCCCACAGCCCTCCACCAGGCCCCTCTCCTTCCTTCTCTGCACCTGTCCCAAGCTCCTCTCAATCAGGGAGGTGGGCTGTCTGTGGAGGGGCCAGGCACCCAATCGGCTAAGGTGTCAGATTTGACTGAAAAGCTCCACAGAGTGGCAGTTGGGGGGCAGACTGAAGTTGGGAGGCCCAGCCTGCTGTGGAGGAAGGAGGCCCAAGGGCCACAGGCCCCAAGTTGAGTCTTGGGAACCCACACAGAAGAGGCTGTGGACCCCGAGGTAGATCCCATCCTGGCTTGCCCTCCTCTGGGAGGTACAGCCAGGGTTGAGGGGCAGGGAAGAAGTCCAGAGGCCTGAGGGTCAGATGTATGGTCCTCATCTGGGCATGTTGAGACTTTAACTCTGGTGGCACTTTGGTCATGGTTTTGGCCACCTGTGGGGGTAGGGGCTGGAACTGCACAGGGTGTGGGGGGTTATTTTATGAATATAATAAAATAGAGCTGACTGGACAAGGACTGTGTGTGGGGACAGGGTGGACGGTACAGGGTGTCCGAGAGTGCCTGAGGGACAGGGGTCCTCGCAGTGGCCTGGAGGGCCCACGGCAGGAAAAGGAGGGCCTAATTGGCTTCCCCAAAGCCAGGGGGCAGCTGTTTTTTTTTCTCCAGATTCTGGAGCAAAGCCAAAATAAGGTTGGAGAGGGCCAGGGTGGGGCCTCTAGTACGTCTGCTTAGATGGGAGCAGGGGCAGTCCAGGGAGATTGGCTTTGACTCTCTGTTGCCAGAGGAGATGCCATCCCGGTGCAGTACCCCCCACCCTGGAGTCCAGTCCACGCTAGGTGCGGGGTGGGGGTGCCCTCCCCTCCACGTACCGAGGCATGCCAGCTCTAAGCAGGTAGAAGCAGGTGCGTCTGGGGCGAGCAGAGGGCTTCCTGTTGTCCCACAGGCCAGCAGAGAGAGCAGCCAAGCTCACAGGGCAGCGGGACCACAAGGCAGGGGCCTCCCAGTCAGGAGAGCAGGCTTTTCCTGGTCGGGGTGGGATGGGGTTGGGTCTGAGTCTCAGCGCCAGGCTGGAGCTCCTGGCAGTTCTGCAGGGAACTGGGGTCCAAGCAAGGCAGCCAGGCAGCTCTGAGGAACCAAGGATGCCCCCGAGTGGATGGAGCCCCCCAGGCTCCCCAAGGGGAGACGGAGAATGGTATCTGTAAGTCGCTAGGTCTGAGAACAGCCTCGCTGAATGCTCAGGCCAACCCGAGAGCCCAAGTGTGGGCACCTGGAGAGAGTCCAGGTAAGGGAGGGCCCGAAGAGGCCGGGAGAGCAGGTGGCCAGTTTGGGAAGCCCCAGGGAGGGGTGTACCCAAGTGGGCTGAGGGAGTGAGATGCAGGATGTGTGATGTGAGCAGGGTAAGGAGTGGTGGGGTGGGGGGTGGCTTGGGAGGCCCAAGGAGGGGGTGGGCATAGCACAGCCACCCTCCCAGACTCGTGCCCCCTCTCCTCCAAGCCACCCCAGGGCTGTACATAACTCCCCCATCCCCCTGACCACCTCTCTCCCATTTAGTGACCACCTCTTAGGCCCACCCCCTTGGGATCCGAGCCAGCCATCCCACATCACAAACTTCGGTTTGGGGGACTTCTTTACGTTCATTTTTTTTTCATTTTGTACAGAGAAATATTCTTTTCAAAAGCGTCTTTTGACTGAAGTAACTTTTCTGGTGCTGTTGTTAACTTGTTCCTTTTTTTAATTTATTTCCCCACCCAAGTCTCCCCTCCTGGTTCCTACTCACCCTTTCTTCCCTCCACCTCTCCCCACCCCACCCCCATCCCATCTGAACCATTTTGTTTCTTTTCTTTCTGTCCGTTTCTGGATAAATTATCCTCTCCTCCCTGCCCCCTCCCCCCCCCCCCCTCGATTTAAATAGTCACTGCTACAAGTAACAAATGCACTGTGAAGATTCCAGTATTAATAAAGTTGTACTGTAATTAACACCCCTGCCTCCGCCTGGCTTCCTCCACCCTGTTCACCTGCCCCTGCACAGCGCTGGCACCCTGCCCTTTCCCATCCCACATCCCGGCTGAGGGGCAGGAGTGGCCAGGTCCTGTATCAGGACCTATGCCTTTGAATACCTCCACTCTGTCTCTGCAGGTGGCTGTCTTGGGACAGCCCAATGAAGCCAGCGAGGGTGGCCAGGAGACACTGAGAAGGATCAGCCTGACACCCTCTGCCCCACCGGTCTCATGGAGACTCAGGCAGGTCTGTAAGAAACTCCCTCCCTCAAACACCATTTCCAGGCCCCCAGGCTAAGGCTTCATCCATCCCAAATCCAAATCTCCAGACCCAGGGCCCAGGACCAGACAAGCCTACCTCTCCTGCCTCCTGCACTTGGGGTTCACCTTTGCAGATGCAAACTAAACCAAACCCAAACAAAACAAGCAAGTGTTTAATAGAAAATGTAAGAGGGACTGGAAGAGCATCCACTGTGGCAAGATGTGGTGTCTGGCTCTGCCCCTTCCCCATGCCCGCCCACCCCCCAACCTGGCACAAGTCTTGCCTCTGCAGGCCTCAGGACACGCCGGGCACCACCTGCAGGCAAGCGAGGCAGCCCAGGTGGTGCAGGGAGGGGACAAACTCTGTCCACCTTCAGGGGGCTCTGGACCCCGGCTGCTCCAGGTGAGACTGTGAGGTACAGAATGCAGGAAGCTGAGCCCTTCTCAGGCACAGAATCTCCCTCAAGGGAAAAACACTGTCTTGGGGGTTCCCCCCACCCCCCCCCCAGACAAGTCTCAGACTCCACCAAACTCCTGCGGGAGCACCTCCAGCTGCCCCACACAGGTCACCACACAGGCCAGGTGGGGCAGGAGGCCTCTGCCCTGTGCCCTCAGCCGCCTCACTGAGCCGGGGGTCCAGTCTTGGGTCCTGGGGAGTGGGGCAGGGAGATGGGGGGCTGCTGGGGCAGAGAGTACAGCGGGGCAGCTACACACTGCGATGAGGGCTCCGGGCTGTGGGGCTGAGGGCTCGGCACCTCACAGTCCTGCCAATTTAGGACGGAACTTTGTTTACCTGCAGGAGGCAGGGGGAAAAAAAAAAAAAAAAAGACCACAGGAGTGGTCAACACCTACGTAGTCTCCAGACCAAGCCTCATTGTTCTTGGCCCCAGGGCCCATCCTGGCTTTCAGAAATGACCTACAGCCCTGGGGAGTGGAAGGCGTGCTCGGGAGGGTCCTGGCTCTGCTCCAGGACCAGGGCTTGGAACCCGGCGTCCTGCCCCCAACCCCCTCCACTCAGAGCTCCTTACAGCAAGAGCAGTAGAGCAGTTCCATGACCCGGAAGCAGTTGTCCAGCAGGGCTTTGGGTCGTACCAGCTTTAGGCTCAACCTGGGGGTGCTCAGGAGCGACACCACTGCTTCCACCTTGGGGCTGACCTCCACGTCCTGGAAGGGAGGAGACCGTGGAGACGGTCAGGACCACAGGCACCACCACCCCTCAACACCAGTGAAGAGGGAGGGCCAGTCCCAGGAGAACCCTGGAGGCTGCCCTGCCTGGAGCTGCACAAACCGCGAGAGAAAGGGACTTCCTGTGACAGGAGGCTTATGGGTAATTTCTCTCCCTCTTCCTGCAGGCACCAGGTTTCCTGGGAGAGTCCCCTTCAAGGCCCCTCACCCAAGCCTGACACAGAGGCTCCTGTTTTCCATCTTTGGGAAAATGACTGCAGGGGGCAGGCCAGGACAGGGGAGAGGTGGGGGGGCATCCTTGCTGTTCTCACCCAGGCCCGGCCACCACCACACAAGGCAGCCTGGGCTGGGGAGACTGTCCTTCGGGATTCAGAGACCCCTACTGCCCACAAAGAATGAGACAAAGGACCCTCACAAGGATCGTATTATGAGGAGGCCTGGGTGCACGGCACACGGGCCGGGCGGGTCTTTGGCTCCAAGCTCGGGGTGTCTGACAGTACTTAACAACCGGGAGCACGGTGTGGGTGGCAGGAGGGCACAGTGGGGGGACAGGGCAGGGGGCCAGGGCTGTTGCAGAAGACATCGCATAGAAAGGAAATGTAGAGCCTGAGCTGGGGGAAGACCTTCTTAAAGGTGGTTAATTGGGTTGAATTGTATTGGGTTGTGACCTGCCAATCCCCCCATCCCCGAAAAAGCCATGTCCAAGCCCTAACGCCTGGCACCTGTGAATGTGACCCTATTTGTAAACAGGATCTTTGCAGGTGTAATTAAGGATCTCCAGGTGAGATCATTTTAAATTTAGGGTGGGCCCTAAATCCAATGACTGGCATCCTTGTGAGAGAAAGGACGCAAAGCACAGAGGGAAAGGCCATGTAAGGGCCGAGGCAGAGGCTGGAGTGATGTGGCCACAAGCCAACGACAGTAGGAGCCAGCAGAAGCTGGAGGAGGCAGGAAGGGTCCTATTTCCCTAGATCCTTCAGAGAGAGCCTGGTCTCGCAGATACCCTGAGTGTGGTGTTCCGATCTGCAGGCCTGTGGCAGAAGAATTTCTGTTGCTTGGTGGTAATTTGTCACAGAAACCGTACAAAGCTAATCTACAAGGAGTTGGAAAGAGAAGCAAGCGTGACAGGAGGAGAAGGGGCATGTCCCCCTGGCCCACTCCCCATCAGGGAGAGCCCACTGCCCACCAGATGCTGGGCATATTTGGAGCGGGTCACAGACCATTAACTCTGTGAGAAAGAAGACAGACTTAAAAGCTGGTTTAAATCTGGGGCACCTGAGTGGCTCAGTCAGTTAAACGTCCAACCTCAGCTCAGGTCATAATCTCACAGTTCATGGGTTCACACCCCACATCAGGCTCACTGCTGTCAGCAACAGAGCCTGCTTCAGATTCTCTGCCCACCACCCACCCCCCCCACCCCCCCCCACACACACTCTTGCTCTCTCATTCTCTCTCTCGAACAAAAACACTTAATGGCAATCAAAAGGAATGAAATCTTGCCATTTGCAACTACGTGGATGGAACTGGAGGGTATTATGCTAAGTGAAATTAGTCAGAGAAAGACAAATACCATATGACTTCACTCATATGAGGACTTTAAGAGACAAAACAGATGAACATAAGGGAAGGTAAACAAAAATAATATAAAAACAGGGAGGGGGACAAAACAGAAGAGACTCATAAATATGGAGAACAAACTGAGGGTTACTGGAGGGGTTGTGGGGGGGATGGGCTATATGGGTAAGGGGCACTAAGGAATCTCCTCCTGAAATCATTGTTGGCACTTTATGCTAATTTGGATGTAAATTTAAAAAAAAATTAAATTAAAAAAAATAACATGCATATGTTAAAAAAAATTTGAAAATAATTTTTTTAAAGCTGGCTAACTCTGAACTCTTAACAACCTGGGTGGACAGGTCTCAACCCACCCACAGCCTCCTCTGCAGCTCCCAAGAGCTCAGAGTCAGGCTCTCGAAGAAAGGCAAGGATGCAAAACTGTCTGTTCAGGTCAGCTCCAACTCACACTGCCCAAGGGCATGAAAGAGCCACCGAGGAGACCTCTGGGCCTCCAATCCCCTGCCAAAACCAGAGCCTCCCCAGAATTCCTAGCAGCTGCGGGCTCCTAAGACCTGGTGTCACCCACAGCTCACAGCTCCAGATGGGCAGCAGGTGGGGCTCCCCGGGGCAAGTGTGCCCCAGGCCCCTGAGGACACCATGCGCTGGGGAGTAGGGCAAAATGGTGTGGGCAGGGGGTCCCACAGCACACATGTGGCCTGTATGGGCTCACAGTGACCCCGTGACCTTACTCCACAGGCTCTTTACAGGATGCATCCCTGAGGCCTCAGATCAACCCTGCTGAGCAGGCAGTTAGCAGGAACCTTATCATTGTTATTATTACTGGAAGTCTATATTTTACATTAGGGTTCACTCTCTGTGTTGTCCGTGCTGTGGACTTGGATGAACGCATGATGTCATGTGTCCATCATTACAGTGTCATACAGAAGAACTGCATAGCCCTAAAAACCTCCTGTTTTCATTGCTCCACCCATTCATCCTTCCTTCCCTGTCTCCCCCAAAAGGAACCTCTAGAAACAAAGCCAGAGGGTTAGATGACTTGCCCAGGATCACAGAACAAGACAGACAGACCCTAGAACATCTCCTGTCGCCAGCCCAGGCCACCCACGGGGCACTGCTGGCCTTCTCTTCCTCTCTCCCATTTCTCCCATACCTTTCAGGACATGCTGGAACTCTCCATGTCTTCCCATCCTCCCTCAACACTCCTTGGCCACCACACACACACACCTCCGCGGAGCTCACCGTGAGGCCTTGCTGGACATCCAGCAGTAGCGTATGTACCTCCTCCAGGAACTTCCAGGATGGGTGGCCCTCAAGCAGCACTTCCTGCACCGACTCAGTAGCACTGAGGCTCACCCAGACCCACAGATACCGCAGCTCCTGCTGGCTGACCTGGGCCCTCTGCTGTGGGGACAGGAGAAATTGTTGAAGTCCCAAGACTTGAGCCTCTGGGCCCTCCCCACCACTACTCTGACCACCTGCCACCCAACTTGTGCCCACAAAGAGAGCAGACCATGGGCATCCACTGTGGACAGGGAGAAATCTTAGCCCGAGCCGAGGGCAGGCTTGCTTACGGGGCTGGGAAAGGCCCCTGGCAACATGACCTGCCAAGATCAATGTGCCTCTCAGGCTGGGCCCATGGGGTGTCCCGCAAGGCAAGGGTCTCCCAGCCCAGGATGGGATTCTCACCAGTCTGGTGATGTTGGCCATTCTGAGCACCCCCTCATAAGGCACGCTCACCCTGTAGTTGATGGGGAAGTAGTGTTTCTGGGGAAACACAAGAACAAACCATGAGGTCACAGTCAGAAACAGCTCAAACAGCCTCCCCCAACTCCCAACTTGATACAGGAGGAGAGGACCAAGAACCAGCCCTTTGATGGCAGAGGTGGCCTTCTATGAATATGCACTTGCGGGGGAGGGGTGCCTGGGTGGCTCAGTCAGTTGAGCCTCTGACTTCTGCTCAGGTCATGATCTGGTGGTTCGTGAGTTCAAGCCCCACATTGGGCTCTGTGCTGACAGCTCAGACCCTGGAACCTGCTTCAGATTCTGTCTCCTCTCTGCCTCTCCCCCACTCATACTCTCTGTCTCTCAGAAATAAACATTAAAAAAAATAGATTGCTCTAAACTTATGGTGCTGGTTGCACAGCTCTGCCAATGTACTAAAAACCACTGAGCTGTACACTTAAACAGGCGAATAGTATGGTATGTGAGTTATAGCTCAGGAAGGCTGTCAAAAAAAGAAAAGTCTTGCATTGCCACGGTGCCACGTGAGCTTCTCTGCCCTACACAAAGGGAGCCACCCATTCCAACTTCTAAGTCCTTATGTGCTGAGCTAATAACAAGCACCTGGACTTCCCCCAAGGCCTCCTGGAAGCCATTTCCTGAGTCACAGGGTGAGTGTCACAGGGAGGTGGGATTAAAGGTCAGATCAAGTAGCAGGGGCAGGAGGTCCCCAGGGAAGGCTGGCAGGGGAGAGGACTGTAAGTGTGGACCAGGTACACTGCTGGACGTGGGGGAGAAAGGCGGAGAAAGGGGCCACGGTCAGCTCAGGGCTGAGGCCCCGAACGTCCTACACGCTGTGAGGCCAGGAGCTTGGGAAGGGGAATGCAGTCGGGGGGTTCACAGTTACCATGTACTGAAGGCGGTTCCTGTACTGAAGCTTGTCCCGAAGAAAGCCAGTTACTGCACACTCCTCGCTCTGGGTCAAAGGCCACATCTCCAAACCCTCGTTCCCCAAGGCCACGGCAAGGAAGATCCCGAGATCTGTGGACAGTGACCAACAGGAACACATGAGTACACTGCCCACCTGTGCAAAGCTGTGGACATCTGCCCTCCCTTTTCCAGGTCATGGGAGGGACAGGGCCATAGAGCCCCAAGGAGGCCTTTCCACCACAGGGGATGTTTTCCCTGGGGCCCAGGCTCAGACAGCAAGGCCAGGCAAGCATAGGCAATCTGGCCAGTGTACCCGTACCCTTAGCCAGCAAAGCCCCCCAGCTGTCACACCCTGAGGTTGGTGTCCAGTCTCCTCCCCACTCCTGCCCCTTGGGGAAGGCACAACCTCCTCTCCAGGGAAACCTCAGCTCATACCCCATTTAGGGCTGACGTGTCCTCAAAGCCTACGTCTGCATTTCCATCTGGGGATCCAGGAGATGTGGACTTTCTAGTTCCAACTTTACAAATGACTTTTGGGTGAACAGAACCATTTCCTCCATGCTCTAACTGACCTTGGCATTCCTCTCAGATGTACAAATAACTACAGGCCTTCCAGTTTGTCCATTCTGGGGAGCAAGCAAATCAGGCTGCTTCTTCTCCCTCCCAGCAAACGAGCTGCTGTCTCATAAACATTACCAGCCTTTACCACTAGGTGTCACTGTGACCTCAAAAACAGCTTTGTGATTCCCAGAATTAATAACACTTACAAAAAAAATCTGAGAGGGGTGCCTGGGTAGCTCAGTCAGTTAAACTTCTGACTCTTGGTTTCTGTTCCCATCATGACCTCATGGTTCATGAGTTTAAGCCCAGCGTCGGGCTCTGCACTGATGGTGCAGGGTCTGCTTGGGATTCTCTTTCCCTCTCTCTCTCTTTCACAATTAATAAACAAACAAACAAACAAACAAACAAAAACCTGAGAATTTGCAAAAAATATGAACAAGGATCAAATTGATCAGAGCAGAAAAGAAACAGAGGTGCAGGAGATGTATCCAAAAAATCAAACACACCAATAAAGGTAAAGAAATACATACTAAAACAATCAGGTGTCATATTTCACCTATCAAAATGGAAAGTGGGTTTTTTAAATTTCATTTTAATAACAGTGCTGGCAAAGCAGTAAGGCGGGTGCTCTTACCTTGGAAAGCAATTTTGCAGTTTTATTATTAGCGAACTTAGTAATGTCCACACCCTTTGACCCATTAAACTCATCTCTAGGGATAAACACGAAGGAAAACAAAAAAAAGGGAGCCATCACCAAAAAATTTGTGGACAAAGACTCCCACTGCAGTATTCTCTTATAATAGTGAAAATATGTAAATGGCCCACATGTTCATTAATGAATGGAGCAAATAAAAACCACATTGTCAGGGCGCCTGGGTGGCTCAGTCAGTTGAGTGTCTGACTCTTGGTTTCGGCTCAGGTCATGATCCCAGTGTCGTGGGATTGAGCCCCTAGTCAGGCTCCATGCTCAGCCTGCAGCCTACTTGGAATTCTCTCTCGGATCTCCCTCTGCCCTTCTCCCCCATGCACACTATCTTTCTCTAAAATAAATAAGATGAAAAAACCACACTGTCAAAGAATGTTTATGATATGCTTGTGTGATAAGAAATATACTCATGATATGCTTAGTAAAGTCTTAAAAAAGCATGACTCAGCACACCTCCTCTGGGTCTACACAGCATGATGTGAATTACATTAATTACATGCAAATGTGTATGCATAGGAAATGAAGTGGAAGTGTAGTGGAAGGAAATGTATCAAATCTCTATGGGAAATTTTTATGTTCTTTATATTTTGTAGACATATTTTATATCCTACAATCAATATGTTGTTATAGTCAAAAGCAATAATTTCTTTTCTTTTCTTTTCTTTTTTTCCCCCCAAAATAGCCAGGCTTGACACACCCCTGGTCATGAGTAGGAATTACTGATTGCATTTTCCCCACCCACCTCCCTGGAACTTAGGGAGACTTTTTTTTTTTTTTTTAATTTACATCCAAATTAGTTAGCCTATAGTGCAACAATGATTTCAGGAGTAGATTCCTTAGTGCCCTTTACCCATTTAGCCCATTCCCCCTCCCACAACCCCTCCAGTAACCCTCAGTTTGTTCTCCATATTTATGAGTCTCTTCTGTTTTGTCCCCTTCCCTGTTTTTATATTATTTTTGTTTCCCTTCATTTATGTTCATCTGTTTTGTCTCTTAAAGTCCTCATATGAGTGAATTCATATGATTTCTGTCTTTCTCTGACTCATTAATTTCACTTAGCATAATACCCTCCAGTTCCATCCATGTAGTTGGAAATGGCAAGATTTCATTCTTTTTTATTGTCAAGTAATACTCCATTGTATATATATATCACATCTTTATCCATTCATCCATCAGTGGACATTTGGGCTCTTTCCATACTTTGATTACTGTAGATAGTGCTGCTATAAACATGGGGGTGCACATGTCCCTTCGAAACAGCACACCTGTATCCCATGGATAAATGCCTAGTAGTGCAACTGCTGGGTCGTAGGGTAGTTCTATTTTCAGTTTTTTGAGGAACCTCCATACTGTTTTCCAGAGTGGCTGCACCAGCGTGCATTCCCAGGGAGACTTTTTTTTTAAGTTATTTATTGAGAGAGAGAGTGTTTGTGTGCACGCACACATGCAGGGGAGGGCAGAGAGAGGGGGGAGAGAGAATCCCAAGCAGGCTCCACAATGTCAGCAAGGAACCCAATGCGGGGCTCTAAGTCACATACTGTGAGATCATGACCTGAGCAGAAATCAAGAGTTGGACCCTTAACCAACTGAGCCACCAAGGTGCCCAGGGAGACTTTTGTTCTTGATCCCTCACTGGGCTGGGCCTGCTTCTTGTCACTCTCCCCCCTTCTCAGTCGTGCTTCAAATGCCTTTCCTCTGGCTGGGCCCTCACTAGGAACGTTCTGGACTCAAACCCCATGCCCAAGATGGGCTACAGCACACCAGTCCCTCCTCTCACAGAAATGTGCCAACCACATTTTCTCAGGGTTGCAAATTTGCAATACATCTTGCATTTGCTCTGTCTCTTCCCAAGTGCTTGATCTGACATTTGGACAAAGGAACAGTTAAACACAAACTGAATGAGTGTTTCTGCATGCTTTCTGTCTCGTCTCTAAACCATTAAGCCCCTGAGCCGGGCACCCCCTGCACATCAAGATCATTCCTGGTTCGCAGATTTTGCTCACACTTTGCCCCTGCCCTGGGTACCCTCTCACAAGGCAGACCTCTTTCAAGGTCTCACCATGACTCCTTCCCCTCCCAGGCTCTCTCCCCTGCCTGCACCAGCCCCCCACAATCTCTGTGTCTTGCACCATCTGTCCAATTCACTCATTGTCTTGACCAGACAGCTTGGCCCCTAGTATGTGAACACATAATGCAGTTAACCACAACATGATCTCGTTTACTGAGCACTTTGGGGGTTGACCTTGAGCAAGGAATCAGGAACATGCACCCGAATTTTCTGGAGAGCTGGTTAGGGTCCAGAGTGTCTGATTCAGTAGGTCTGGGGTGGGCCCAATGAATTTGTATTTCTAACAAGTTCCCAGGTGCTACTGCTGCCAGTCTGGGGACTGCACTTTGAGGACCAATGACCTGCAGAGACAGTAGCAAACTGGTGTCCCAAGGGCCACATCTGGTTCACAGAGATTTCATATACAAATCTGAATTTGCATCTTGTCTTTAAAAATCAGTCTCTGTCCACACTTGGTCCTCTTTCTCATGTGGCGGTCACCCACGGCTGCCCACTCCACGCTTGAAGTCCTACCCTAGCTGCCCTTACCTGTGTCCTGGTTTTAGGTCTCTGGTGCCTGGCAACTGTGGGCTCCGAGGCAGCACTGAGTCCTAGAAACCTACCATGTGCCAGCCTGGCATGTATGGGCTGCACCAGGAACCCTGTCCTTGGATGATCTGCCTTCCCCCCAGAACCAGACTTCTTTAGATCTGCAGACTGACCACCATTTCCAAATTTAAGCCTCTTTTTTGCTGCTTCCACCCTGAGAAACAGGCCAGCAAACCGGTGACCACACAGGGACAGCAGGGCCATAATAGCCTCACTGCTGCTCTGCACCCCCGAGGGCCCCACAGCCAATGCGACCCTGTCCCTGCAAGGGCATTAGTCTTGCCCCCGCAAGACAGAAGAGGAGGCTGAAGAAGAGCAAGTGAGGAAGGAGCTACCTTCCTGGGTCCCTGGCTGGGAGGGGGAAGGGCTGCACCTCTCCTGGGGACAGCCCCTTGTGCAGGGACAAATCGGAACTGTCCACCACCAGCACCCCCAGCGACCAAATCTGAGCCTGTGGAGGGACTTGAATAGCATCCCCCCCCCCAAATTCTTGTTCACTCAGAACTTCAGATGTGACCTTATTTGGAAATGGGGTCTTTACAGATAAAATGAAGGCCTACCCTGAATGCAATGGCTGATGTCCTTAGAAGAGGACACAGAGATATGTAGAGGGAAAGGCCATGAGAAGAC
Organism: Panthera tigris; assembly: GCF_018350195.1. NCBI lineage: Eukaryota > Metazoa > Chordata > Mammalia > Carnivora > Felidae > Panthera > Panthera tigris. The sequence continues at coordinate 48,281,811 of NC_056674.1, forward strand.
AGACACAGATTGGGGTGATACAACCACAAACTGTGGAATGCCAGGAGCCACCAGAAGCAGGAAGAGGCAGAAAGGAGCCTTGGAAGAGGCGTCACCCTGCCCACACCTTAATTTTAGACTCCCGGCCTCCAGACCTGAGACAGAATCAATTTCTGTTTTAAGATACTAAACTATAGCAGCCCATCCTTCTCCAGCACCCTCCGGCATCCTTGTATCTACAAGCCTCTGATCTGCACCCCTTCTTGCCTCCCACCCCACAGCCAATCCTTGCCAAGGCCATGACTTCTATTTCCACGGCCATCTCACAAACAAGACTGTCTTCACTTCCTGCCCAGAAGGTTGCAACAGCAGCCACAGACTGATCTTCCGAAAGCAGAGTAATTCCCAGTCACAACTCCAAGTCCCCAGATCTTGAACCTTCCAGGGCTCCATGCTGTCTCGTTTTCAAGGCCTCCATCATCTGGGCCCAAACTGGCTTTCCAGCCCGGCCACTCACAGTCCCACCTGCTGATCCTTTGCTCGAGCTGTTTCCTCTACCCAGACCCTGTCTTCACCTTCTCACATCTACCAGTGTGAACACTGCCCACCTCCGAAACGATTTCATGTGGCACCTCACCCATGCTGCTCCTCTTGCTCCTCAAGACCTGGAAACTTCCAGAACATGGGATCTAGGTCCATCTGCCTGTTCTGAATGCCTCGACCTTTTGCAGTATCCCTCCACAAGGACCAGGCTGGATCCCTTGCAGGATCAAATCCTGGACCTCATGAGGGAATTCCTAGCACCTAACTCCCTGCCAGGCATTGGAGAGAGGGGTGCGAGCCAGCCTGGGTCCTTGTTGCCATGACAGTAACTCTCCAGTGGGCATGTGGGAGGCACCAGAAAAATGTGTTGAATTTGAGTCAATTCAATTGAATCTTGGAGTCTGAAGGGATCTTGGTCTGGCCTCCCACCAGCAGGCTTGAGAGGCTTTCTAGACGCTTTCTGTCCTCATTTCAACTTATTTTTCTTTTTACCAACAACACTCTTCTCTTTCTGCCTTTTAATTTTGTTCTATTATGGAGGGAGGGGCAGAGGGAATAGGCTGCCTTCTCCAGCACCTGGCAGCACTTCTCCCACGTGTTTTGGGGCCCAGACAATTTCACAAGCTTCCACCCCCCAGCTGGCCACACCCAGGGAGGCCAGAAATCCTCTCTGCCACCGCTGCCCCCACCCCCCATACACAGTAGCACTAATAAGCCTAAGAAGGTAACACTGCCACTTGCCCCCAGTGCCTGCCCCATCCCCTTAACCACCCACTGACCATACCCACCCAACCTAGGACTTGTACCCACCATGACGGTCTGAGCTGGGGTCAGCTAGAGACAGGGCAGAGGGCAGCCACGGGAGTCCCGAGGCTGTTCGGCTGGGAAGCATCTCAACTTCCCACCAGCAAGAATGGCCCAGTTGCCATGGTTACAGCAGAGCCCGGCTCTGGGCCAAGGCCTCCCGGGGCAGCCTCCAAGGACCCCCCCCCCCAGTACTCACAGTGCAGCCAGGCGAATCCCCGGGGCATGGTGGTACGCTGTGTCCCCCAGAGAGCAGAGGCGGTGTCCCCAGCAGTGTGTGTATCCACAAAGGCCCAGGTGGGGCCTACATGGCCTCGCGTCAGCAAAGGTGGCCCAAAGCTGGGGGAGGGTTGACCACAGAGGAGTGGCCCGGCAGGGGGCGGCAGGTGCTCCTGGGGCAGCGCCTGCCCTTATCTGCCTGGCAGTGTGGAGGGCAGCTGGGGGGCAGTAGGTGCGAGTCCCATGGCAGCCAGGATCTGGCCTGAGACAGTGGCCTCGGGGTCTTTCCCTCTCGAGCAGGAGAGAGTCCCCAGCAGGCCCCTTGGAATCTGGGGCTGGGTTGTGCTTTCTCTGATTTCTCCGTCTGCAGCTGCTCAATGTGAAATCTGGCTCTGGAAAGAGAAAGGAGGAGAGAAACGGATTATGTAAGAGCAGTGCTGCCACTCAGCCATCAGCTGCAGGCACCAAGAGTCTATGTGTGCGCTGTACCCACCACCTGGCAGGGACCCCCGGGAATGACTGGAGGCTCACAGCCCAGCCCTGGAGGCTGGCTACTCTGGGAAACAGGCTCACATACAAGAAATGACTTCAGAACATCCCAAGGGCAGCACTGGCCAGGGAGTGAATTACGATGACACCAGCTGGCAGCCACAGGCCTAAACAAAAGCAGGACCAGGGAATGAAAGGCCAAGTGGGTTAAATCAAGGGAGCTTCCTGAAGGAGGTGATATTGCATGCAAGTAAAGTACCTCAGGCTACTCAGGTGGCCATGAGGTTAAAACAGCAGAGTATTAATCCCTCTTTTTACCTTCAGGCTTAGTCCCAATCTCCTATTCCCCAAATCCTTGACCCCCTCTTAATAGGGTTGCTAGATGAAACACCAGGTGCTCAGTTAAACTTGAATTTCATACCAACAACTCATATTTTTTTAGTATAATTATGTCATGAATACTTTTTAGTATAAGTATGTCCCAAATATTGCATGGCACATATACTTTAAAAAAATCGTTATTTAATGATTTAATGATTCAATGTTATTTAATTAAACAATGAATTATTTAATTCCAAATTAATCAGAAGTCCTATATATTTTTAGTTTATTTATTTATTTTGAGAGAGAAAAAGTGCTTGCATGTGTACCCAAGTGGGGGGCGGTCAGAGAGAGGAGAGAATCCCAAACAGGCTTTGCGCTGTCAGTGCAGAGCCCAACATGGGTCTCGATCCCATGACCCTGAGATCATGATCTGAGATAAATCAAGAGTCAGATGCTTAACTGACTGAGCCACCTAGGCACCCCACAAGTCCTGTATTTTTATTTGCTAAATTTAGCAACCCTGTGATAATAACAGGATTGCTCTTCCTGAGTGGTCGCTATGAATAGCTAGGCCCAGGGCTTGGGCTTTTGTATTCAATGAATCTTCATGATAATCTTGCCAGGTCATAAAAATCTCATGTTTATCGATGAAGAAATCAAGGTACAGAAAGGTTAAGACTTGTCCAAGGTCACACAGCTTGTAAGCAGTGGGACAAGAATTCAAACACTGGTAGCCACTCCCACCAGTTGACATCCATCCACACATCCACTCCTTAGGACACCCTTACCACCTGGGGCTCTCACATAGTCATCTCTATCACTCACTGGATTCTGTGAGATAAGGCTCTCGTCCCCATTTTGCAGATGAGGAAACAGGTTCTGAGAGACTGAGTTGACCAGTGACAGAGCCAGCTCTGAAATTCAAAGAAATTCTTAAATTCTCTGACTCTGTTCTGTTCCATGCCCTTGCCCTCCCTGTTTGCTCTGGAGAAATGGTCACACGTTAATGGCAGGAGCGAGAAGCAGGTATAATGTGGGGGTATTGTCCATGGTGGCATTCATCTCCACAGAACGTACCAGAAGTGCTGGCCCTTACCCTCAGAGGTTCCCAGCAGGCAGGTTGGGCCTCACACAAAGAACACAGGTGTTCCCAGTCGCCATGAACACTAACCTAACTGAAACCTTTTGTTGTTGTTAGTTTTTTTTTGTGTGTGTGTGGAGGTATAATGTATATACAGTAAAATTCACTTTTTCAGTGTACAATTTTATGACAAATAAAATTGACAAATTCAGAGTTGTATAATTGCCTCAATGATCCAGACATAAAACATTTCCAACTATGCAGAAAATCCCCTCCTGCTACTTTGCAGACAATCCTTCCTCCCAGCCCTAGCCCCATCCAACAGCTCATCCATGTTCTATCCCACAGTATTGCCTTTTCCAGAATGCCAGATAGACACCATGTGTCCTTTTGTGCCGGGGTCCTTTCACTGAGCCGACTGCATTTGGGATTCAGCCAGGTTGTTGTGTGTGTTAGCAGGTTGCTCCTTTTCCTTGCTGTGTAGTATTCTGTTGTACAGACACCAGTTGAAGGGCATCTGAATTGTTTCCAGTTTTTGATGATAACAAATAAAGCTACTACCAGCCTCTGCATACAGATGGTTTTGTTTTTTAAGTTTATTTATTTGAGAGAGAGCAGGTCAGGGGCAGAGAGAGAAGAAGAGAGAGAATCCCAAGCAGGCTCTGTGTGGGGCTCGAACCCATGAACCGTGAGATCATGAACTGAGCCAAAGTCTGATCAGCTCAACTCACGGAGCCCCTGCATACAGGTTTTGGTGTGGACAGAAGTTTCCATTTGTCCTGGGCCTTGTCTGTAACTTGCAGGTCCCAGTCACCTTCACACCACACCAAACAGTCCTGATCCTGGGCACCTTCTGTGGCCCCACCCTTTGAGCCCCACCTAAATGGAGGAATTTTGTGAAAGCCAAAGAGGACACACAGTTACCTGATGACACACAGGAGCTACAGTGGGGATGGTGGCCGAGGGGAAACCAGGCTGCTCACAGAGGCCTGGAAACAGGGCAAACAAGGTCAGGCCAGTGGCCTGACAGCAGTCTGCCTAAGAGTGGCCTTTCCCACACCTGAGAGGGCCCAGGGCGCCTCTCTCTTCCTGTCCCTCTCCCTCTCTCTTTTCCTCTCTCATGGGGGAGAGTGAAGAGTTTGAGAATGTGCCTCTCCCAAAACACTCACAGTCTACCCCACGGCTTACAGCAGTCATTACAAAGCTCACAAGAGGCAAAGTTGTACAAGAAAATAAAATTGGAGTATTCCGCATAGTTCAGTTGTGAATATTAGATTTTTAAAAATATAATCACATTACTATTACTCACATTCCCAAACAAATAATCCCTTATATCATCTAATACAGAATCCATGTTCAACTTTCCCTGGTTGTTTTTTAAAAAAAATTTTTTTAAGTTGCTCTGTTTGAATCGAGAGCCTAACAAAGTGATCCGTTGATTGATGTGTCCCTACATCTTTTTTCCTTATTTTTTTTTTAGTATTAAGATATAATCCACATGCCCTAAAATTTGCCATTTTAAAGTCTATAATTCAGAAGGAATTTGAGAGAGAACAGGACAGGGGCAGAGAGAGAGGGAGAGAGAGGCAGAGAGAGAGAGGGGGGGGGGGAGAGGGGGAGAGAGAGAGAGAGAGAGAGAGAGAGAGAGAGAGAGAGAGAGAGAAAATATCCCAAGCAGGCTCTGTGTGGGGCTCAAACCCATAGTTTTGATTCCAAAACCAGACAAGGATCCCACTAAAAAGAACTATAGATAAATTTCCCTGATGAACATGGATGCAAAAATCCTCAACAAGATATTAGCCAACCAGATTCAACAATACATTAAATTATTCACCACTACCAAGTGGGATTTATACCTGGGATGCAGGGCTGGTTCAATATCCACAAAACAATCAATGTGATTCATCACATCAATAAAAGAAAGGACAAGAACCATATGATCCTCTCAATAGATGCAGAGAAAGCATTTGACAAAATACAACAACCTTTCTTGCTAAAAACCCTCAAGAAAGTAGGGATAGAAGGACCATACCTCAAGATCACAAAAGCCATATACAAAAGACTCAACGCTAATATCAGCCTCAATGGGGAAACACTGAGAGCTTTCCCCCTAAGGTCAGGAACAAGACAGGGATGTCCACTCTCGCCACTGTTATTCAACATAGTATTGGAAGTCTTAGCCTCAGCAATCAGACAACACAAAGAAATAAAAGGCATCCAAATCGGCCAGGAGGAGGTTAAACCTTCACTCTTCACAGATGGCATGATACTCTATATGGAAAACCCAAAAGATTCCACCAAAAAACTGTGTGAACTGATTCACGAATTCAGCAAAGTGGCAGGATATAAAATCAATGCGCAGAAATCGGTTGCATTCCTATACACCAACAATGAAGCAACAAAAAGAGAAATCAAGGAATCGATCCCATTTATAGTTGCACCAAAACCCATAAAATACCCAGGAATAAATATAACCAAACAGGTGAAAAAATCCATACACTGAAAACTACAGAAAACTTATGAAAGAAATTGAAGAAGACACAAAAAAATGGAAAAAGATTCCGTGCTCCTGGATAGGAAGAACAAATATTGTTAAAATGTAGATACTACCCAAAGCAATCTACATATTCAATGCGATCCCTATCAAACTAACACCAGCATTCTTCACAGAGCTAGAACTAACAATCCTAAAGTTTGTATGAAACCAGAAAAGACCCCGAATAGCCAGAACAAGAAAACCAAAGCAGGAGGCATCACAATCCTGGACTTCAAGCTATACTACAAAAGCTGTAATCATCAAGACGGTATGGTACTGGCACAAGAACAGACACTCAGATCAATGGAACAGAATAGAGAACCCAGAAATGGACCCACAAATATGTGGCCAACTAATCTGTGACAAAGCAGGAAAGAATATCCAATGGAAAAAAGACAGTCTCTTCAGCAAGTGGTGCTGGGAAACCTGGACAGCGACATGCAGAAGAATGAACCTGGACCGCTTTCTTACACCACACACAAAAAGAAACTCAAAATGGATGAAAGACCTCACCGTAATACAGGGAGCCATCAAACTCCTCGAGGAGAAAGCAGGCAAAAACCTCTTTGATCTTGGCCACAGCAACTTCTTACTCAACACGTCTCTGGAGGCAAGGGAAATGAAAGCAAAAATGAACTACTGGGACCTCATCAAAATAAAAAGCTTCTGCACAGTGAAGGAAACAATCAGCAAAACTAAAAGGCAACCGACAGAATGGGAGAAGATATTTGCAAACGACATACCAGATAAAGGGTTAGTATCCAAAATCTATCAAGAACTTGTCAAACTCAACAGCCAAAAAACAAATAATCCAGTGAAGAAATGGGCAAAAGACATGAAGAGACACTTCTCCAAAGAAGACATCCAGATGGCCAACCGACAGATGAAAATGATCAACATCACTCATCATCATGGAAATACAAATCAAAACCACAATGAGATACCACGTCACACCTGTCAGAATAGCTAACATTCACAACTCAGGCAACAACAGATGTTGGCGAGGATGCAAAGAAAGAGGATCTCTTTTGCACTGCTGGTGGAAATGCAAACTGGTGCAGCCACTCTGGAAAACAGGATGGAGGTTCCTCAAAAAACTAAAAATAGAACTACCCTACAACCCAGCAATTGCAGTACTAGGCATTTATCCACGGGACACAGGTGTTTCGAAGGGACATGTTTCAAAGGGACACATGTACCCCCATGTTTATAGCAGCACTATCAACAATAGCCAAAGTATGGAAAGAGCCCAAATGTCCATTGATGGATGGATGAAGAAGATGTGGTATGTGTGTGTGTGTGTGTGTGTGTGTGTGTGTGTGTGTACACACATACAATGGAGTTTTACTTGGCAATCAAAAAGAATGAAATCTTGCCATTTGCAACTGCGTGGATAGAAGTAGAGGGTATTATGCTAGGCGAAATTAGAGAAAGACAAATATCATAAGATTCATTCATATGAGGACTTTAAGACACAAAACAGATGAACATAAGTGAAGGGAAACAAAAATAATATAAAAACAGGGAGGGGGACAAAACAGAAGAGACTCATAAATATGGAGAACAAACAGAGAGTTACTGGAGGGGTTGTGGGAGGGGGGATGGGCTAAATGGGTAAGGGGCATTAAGGAATCTACTTCTGAAACATTGTTGTACTATATACTAACTAACTTGGATGTAAATTAAAAAAAAAAATTTAAGTGTATAATTCAGTGGGATTCTTTTTTTAGTAGATTCACAAAGTTGTGCAACAATCGCCCACAATCTAATTCCAGAACATTTTCATTACCCCAAAAATAAACTGTATTCATTAGCAGTCACTGTGTATTTCCTGCCCTCCCCCCACCCCAGTCCCTGGGAACCACTAATCTGCTTTTTGTCTCTATGGATTTGCTTCCTCTAGACATTTTGTATTAATGGAGTCATATGGTACATGGCCCTTTATGACTGGCTTCTTTCACTTGGTGTAATGTTTTCAGGGTTCATTCATCTTGTACCATGTGATAAACTGCATGTTGTCTCCCTAAATTCATATGTTGAAGCCCTAGCCCCGAGTGTGATGGTATTTGAGATGGGACTTCTGGGAGGTAATTAGGGTAACTGGGAGGTAGATCAGGGTTAGATGAGGTCACGAGGGTGGGGCCTCATGATGGGATTTGTGCCTTTGTAAGAAGAGACACAGGGGGGACTTCAGCTCAGGTCATGAGCTTGGGCCCTGCATCGGGCTCTCTGCTGTCAGCCCAGAGCCTGCTTCAGATATTCTGTCCCCCTCTCTCTTTCTGCCCCTCCCCCACTCATTCTCTTTTCTCTCTCTCTCTGTCCCAAAATAAATAAATAAACTTAAAAAAAAAGAGAGAGACACCAGAGAGTTTGCTAGCGGTTTCTGCGTGCCCCCACAGAGAAGAGATCGTGTGAGCACAAAACGAGAAGGCAACCACCTGCAACAAGGGGAGAGGCCACACCAGAAACCTCCATTCTTGGGGCACCTGGGTGGCTCATTCGGTTAAGTGTCCAACTTTGGCTCGGGTCATGATCTCATGATTCATGAGTTTGAGCCCCTAGTCAGGCTCTGTGCTGACAGCGCTGAGCCTAGAGCCTGCTTGGGATTCTGTGTCTCCTCTCTCTGCCCCTCTCCTGTTCCCACTCCGTGTGTGTCTCTCTCTCAAAAATTAATAAACATTTAAAAAAAATTTTTTTAAAGAAATGAAGAAACCAACCATTCCAGCACACTGATCTCAGACTTCCAGAACCATGAGCAAGTACATTTCTGTTCTTTAAGCCACCCTAACTATGGCATTTTATTATGGCAGCTCAAGCAAACTAAGACATGAGATTTATCAGTACTTCATTCCTTTTAAAAAAAAATTTTTAAGGTTTTATTTTTAAGTAATCTCTACACCCAACCTGGGGCTCGAACTCACAACCCCAAGATCAAGAGTTGCACATTCCACCAACTGAGCCAGCAAGGTGCACCTCCCTTTTATTTTTCTTTTTTAAGGGCCAAAACATTTTAACCCCTTAGTTGTTTTTTTCCTTTTTTAAAGAGTATTTTAATTTTATTTTATATTTTTTAATGTTTATTTATTTATTTTGAGAGAGAGAGAAAGTGCAAGTGGGGGAAGGGCAGAGAGGGGAGTGGGGAGAGAGAATCCCAAACAGGCTCCGTGCTGTAAGTGCAGAGCCCAACTCAGGGCTCGAACTCACGAACCATATCATGACCTGAGCCAAAAATCCAGAGTCAGACATTTATCCAACTGAGCCATCCAGGTGCCCGAAGAGGATTTTATTTTATTATTTATTTTTTTCAAGTAGGTTCCACACCCAGTGTGGGGCTCGAACTCACAACCCTGAGATCAAGAACCGTAATCCCTACCAACTGAGCCAGCCAGGTGCCACCCCCCATTTTTTTGCCTTTTTAAATAAAGTTAAACAGCCGAACAAAAATTCACAAACTGCTTCCCTGTCCAAGCTGTTCCTCCCTCCCACACCCTTTCCTTCACCTTATTCACACAGACCCAGGGTATCCAACTGAGAAGAAGAAACTGTTCCAAGAACATGGAAAAGTGAAGAAGAAAGGAGGTGAATTGTGTCTACATTCAAGGTCATGCTGAGCAAGTCTGCACTCTCTGGATTTTGGATGGTTTTCTCTTGCTAGCCAAATGGAAAAAGGAAATTCCCTGGACCAGATGCTTCAAAGCTAAAGGCCCAGCACCACCAAAGAATGCCAAAGAAAATACAGTTGGCATCAAACTCACCCATATTCATGCCCTTCTCACCCAGGTCCTGTCCAATGTCACAGTGGCTCTTCTTCTTGGGACCAGTGGGGACAGTGACTTCCTTGAACTTTTTCTCCTCCTCGTTCTAAGCTTCAGCACTGGCTCCCCTGTGCCCATCTGCATGATGCTCCAAGGCTCATTTTTGGTAAGTTTTCTTGATCTTGTCCTCAGAGGCATTCGTGTCCACTCCCAGAATCTTGTAATAATCTTTCCTTTTCTTCACTCCAGCTGTGCGTTTTTTAGGAGCTGTATTTGTTCTTATGTTTTCTCCGTCTGCTGTACTTTTCCACAGTCCTGCACTGCCTCTTCATATTTTTCTGTGCCCATGTTACACTGAGCTCTTCCCATGGAGTATTTTAAGTGAGTGGCATCGAGCTTCACTGCATTTGTGCTGTCTTCTATTGCACCATCTCGTTTCCTAAGCTTGGAATGATCTGTACCCCAATTATAGTAGAGTTCAGCATTTGTTTTTATATTGTTGGGGTCTGTTTCCCAAGGCTTCTGTGTACAGTTCACATGCCAGCTTGTAATTTCCTTCTTTAAATGCTTTATTCCCATCCTCTTTGCTTTAAGTGCTTTGGCATTTCTGCAAGCCAGGTAGTCATTTTGATGATCAGGAGCCATCTTGGGAGCCTGTACAAAAAACTGAAGTGCCTTCTCAATACAGTCTTCATAATATAGGCAAAGACCTCATTCCTACACAGCATGCACATTGGTGGAATGTCACTGGCCACAAACTGTGCTTCTGGATAATGACCCAGCATTGCTAAATAGTATGCTTTGGTGATTTTGAAGCAATGGCAGGCAGGGAACACTCTATGCAGAAAACCACTTTCCGAAAATCCGACTTCTCAAAATCTGTTTCTGTTATTTTCTCATATTCTACGAGCATTCTTGAACTCCTGTTGTGCCTGAGAATTTTTTGATCCAGTTGTAGTACTCTCTGGAAACTGTGACATGCTGCCATGGCATTCCCTAGAGATAGGGGGCATTTGCCTTCCCATAGATGTCGCCAGGGGAAACTGTCATTCAACTTCACTGCTGTGCATCTCGAAGAGTTTCCTGGAACCCTCTGAGCATCATGAAAGTGGCTGCTCAATTCTCACTACAGCTAGAATTTTTAGGACACATGTCTTTGTCCCTTGTATAATAGTTACAAGCTTCATTGTAATCTTTCCTGGTATGGTTCGCATTTCCTTTTTCTTTGAAAGACTCTGCCTCCCTCCTTACTTCATTGTGGAGCAGCTCTGGTTCTGTCACCACCATTAACACATGGCACTCCGCAGCAACACTGTCTTACCACTGAGACCATACTTCATTCCTTTTTATCATCAAATAATATTCCACTGCATGAATACACATTTTCTCTAGTCCTTCACCAGCTGAGGGACATTTGGGTTGTTCTCATTAGGGGGCTATTATGAATACTCCTGTTATGAACATTTATGTGGACATGTTTTCTCTTGGGTATATTCCCAGGAATGGGGTTGCCAGGTCACATGGTCACTCTGTGTTTGACTTTTTGAGGGAACCATTCAGTCTGTTTTCCAAAGGAGTTTTCCAAAGTGTATATCCCATCAGCAGTGAATGAGGCTCTGATTTCTCCACAGCCTTGTCAACATTTGTTACTCTTTTTTATTATACCCATCAGTGGATGCAAAATGTGGTTTCTACTTGTATTTTCCTGATGACTACAGAGCATCTTTTCATGTGCTTATTGGCCATTTGTTTATCTTCTTTAGAAAAATGTCTATTGAAGTCCTTGGCCTGCTTTTAAAATAGATTATCTCTTTATTTTTTATTTTTTAAGAATTCATTTTTAAGTAATCTCCACACCTAACATGGGGCTCGAATTCAAGATGCGAAGATCAAGAGTCAGGCATCCCTACCTTTTTATTTTTGAGTTGTAAAACCTCTTTATACATTCTGGGTTCTAGACTCTCATCAGATACATGATTTGTAACTATGTTCTCCCATTTTGTGGGTTGTCTTTTCACTTTCTTGATAGTGTCCCAACATGCACAAAAGTTTTTAAATTTGATGAAGTCCAGTTTATCTTTTTTTTTTTTTTTTTGGTTGTCTTTGCTTTTGGTGTCCCATCTAAGAAACTGTAGCCTACCAAGGTCACAAAGATTTATATATGTTTTATTCTAAGAGGTTTATAGTTGTAGCTCTTACATTTAAGTCTGTGATAGATCTGGAGTTAATTTTTGTATATGATGTGAGCTAAGAGCCCAACTTCATTCTTTTTCATGTGGCCAGCTGTCCGAGCACCATTTTTTTTTAATATATGAAATTTATTGTCAAATTGGTTTCCATACAACACCCAGTGCTCATCCCAAAAGATGCCCTCTTCAATACCCATCACTCACCCTCCCCTCCCTCCCACCCCCCATCAGCCCTCAGTTTGTTCTCAGTTTTTAAGAGTCTCTTATGCTTTGGCTCTCTCCCACTCTAACTTTTTTTTTTTTTCCTTCCCCTCCCCCATGAGTTCCTGTTAAGTTTCTCAGGGTCCACATAAGAGTGAAAACATATGGTATCTGTCTTTCTCTGTATGGCTTATTTCACTTAGCATCACACTCTCCAGTTCCATTCACGTTGCTACAAAAGGCCATATTTCATTCTTTCTCATTGCCACGTAGTACTCCATTGTGTATATAAACCACAATTTCTTTATCCATTCATCACTTGATGGACATTTAGGCTCTTTCCATAATTTGGCTATTGTTCAGAGTGCTGCTATAAACATTGGGGTACAAGTGCCCCTATGCGTCAGTACTCCTGTATCCCTTGGGTAAATTCCTAGCAGTGCTACTGTTGGGTCATAGGGTAGGTCTATTTTTGATTTTTTGAGGAACCTCCACACTGTTCTCCAGAGTGGCTGCACCAGTTTGCATTCCCACCAACAGTGCAAGAGGGCTCCTGTTTCTCCACATCCTTCCTCTCCAGCATCTATAGTCTCCTGATTTGTTCATTTTAGCCACTCTGACTGGCGTGAGGTGATATCTGAGTGTGGTTTTGATTTGTATTTCCCTGATGAGGAGCGACGTTGAGCATCTTTTCATGTGCCTGTTGGCCATCCGGATGTCTTCTTTAGAGAAGTGTCTATTCATGTTTTCTGCCCATTTCTTCACTGGGTTATTTGTTTTTCGGGTGTGAAGTTTGGTGAGCTCTTTATAGATTTTGGATAGTAGCCCTTTGTCCGATATGTCATTTGCAAATATCTTTTCCCATTCCATTGGTTGCCTTTTAGTTTTGTTGATTGTTTCTTTGCTGTGCAGAAGTTTTTTATCTTCATGAGGTCCCAAGTTCATTTTGCTTTTAATTCCCTTGCCTCTGGGGATGTGTCAAGTAAGAAATTGCTATGGCTGAGGTCAGAGAGGTCTTTTCCTGCTTTCTCCTCTAGGGTTTTGATGGTTTCCTGTCTCACATTCAGGTCCTTTATCCATTTTGAGTTTATTTTTGTGAATGGTGTGAGAAAGTGGTCTAGTTTCAACCTTCTGCATGTTACTGTCCAGTTCTCCCAGCACCATTTGTTAAAGAGACTGCCTTTTTTCCATTGGATATTCTTTCCTGCTTTGTCAAAGATGAGTTGGCCATACTTTTGTGGGTCTAGTTCTGGGGTTTCTATTCTATTCCATTGGTCGATGTGTCTGTTTTTGTGCCAAAACCATGCTGTCTTGATGATGACAGCTTTGTAGTAGAGGCTAAAGTCTGGGATTGTGATGCCTCCCGCTTTGGTCTTCTTCAAAATTACTTTGGCTATTCGGGGCCTTTTGTGGTTCCATATGAATTTTAGGATTGCTTGTTCTAGCTTCAAGAAGAATGCTGGTGCAACTTTGATTGGGATTGCATTGAATGTGTAGATAGCTTTGGGTAGTATTGACATTTAGACAATATTTATTCTTCAACCCATGAACACGGAATGTTTTTCCATTTCTTTATATCTTCTTCAATTTCCTTCATAAGCTTTCTATAGTTTTCAGCATACAGATCTTGTACATCTTTGGTTAGATTTATTCCTAGGTATTTTATGCTTCTTGGTGCAACTGTGAATGGGATCAGTTTCTTTATTTGTCTTTCTGTTGCTTCATTATTAGTGTATAAGAATGCAACTGATTTCTGTACATTGATTTTGTATCCTGCAACTTTGCTGAATTCATGTATCAGTTCTAGCAGACTTTTGGTGGAGTCTATCGGATTTTCCACATATAATATCATGTCATCTGCAAAAAGTGAAAGCTTAACTTCATCTTTGCCAATTTTGATGCCTTAGATTTCCTTTTGTTGTCTGATTGCTGATGTTAGCACTTCCAACACTATGTTAAACAACAGCGGTGAGAATGGACATCCCTGTCGTGTTCCTGGTGTCAGGGAAAAAGCTCTCAGTTTTTCCCTATTGAGGATGATTTTAGCTGTGGGCTTTTCATAAATGGCTTTTATGATGTTTAAGTATGTTCCTTCTATCCCGACCTTCTCGAGGGTTTTTATTAAGAAAGGATGCTGTATTTTGTCAAATGCTTTTTCTGCATCAATTGACAGGATCATATGGTTCTTACCTTTTCTTTTATTAATGTGATGTATCACGGTGATTGATTTGCAAATGTTGAACCAGCCCTGCATCCCAGGAATGAGTCCCACTTGATCATGGTGAATAATTCTTTTTATATGCTGTTGAATTCGATTTGCTAGTATCTCATTGAGAATTTTTGCATCCATATTAATCAGGGATATTGGCCTGTTGTTCTCTTTTTTTATTGGGTCTCTGGTTTAGGAATCAAAGTCATACTGGCTTCATAGAATGAGTCTGGAAGTTTTCCTTCCCTTTCTATTTCTTGGAATAGCTTGAGAAGGATAGGTATTATCTCTGCTTTAAACGTCTGGTAGAACTCCCCTGGGAAGCCACCTGGTCCTGGACTCTTATTTGTTGGGAGATTTTTGATAACTGATTCAATTTCTTCACTGGTTATGGGTCTGTTCACGCTTTCTAGTTCCTCCTGATTGAGTTTTGGAAGTGTGTGGGTGTTTAGGAATTTGTCCATTTCTTCCAGGTTGTCCAGTTTGTTGGCATATAGTTTTTCATAGTATTCCCTGATAATTGCTTGTATTTCTGAGGGATTGGTTGTAATAATTCCATTTTCATTCATGATTTTATCTATTTGGGTCATCTCCCTTTTCTTTTTGAGAAGCCTGGCTAGAGGTTTATCAATTTTGTTTATTTTTTCAAAAAAGCAACTCTTGGTTTCATTTATCTGCTCTACAGTTTTTTTAGACTCTATATTGTGTATTTCTGCTCTGATCTTTATTATTTCTCTTCTTCTGCTGGGTTTAGGGTGTCTTTGCTGTTCTGCTTCTATTTCCTTTAGGTGTGCTGTTACAGTTTGTATTTGGGATTTTTCTTGTTTCTTGAGATAGGCCTGGATTGCAATGTATTTTCCTCTCAGGACTGCCTTCGCTGCATCCCAAAGCATTTGGATTGTTGTATTTTCATTTTTGTTTGTTTCCATATATTTTTTAATTTCTTCTCTAATTGCCTGGTTGACCCATTCATTCTTTACTAGGGTGTTCTTTAACCTCCATGCTTTTGGAGGTTTTCCAGACTTTTTCCTGTGGTTGATTTCAAGCTTCATAGCAATGTGGTCTGAAAGTATGCATGGTACGATCTCAATTCTTGTATACTTATGAAGGGCTGTTTTGTGACCCAGTATGTGATCTATCTTGGAGAATGTTCCATGTGCACTCGAGAAGAAAGTATATTCTGTTGCTTTGGGATGCAGAGTTCTAAATATATCTGTCAAGTCCATCTGATCCAATGTATCATTCAGGGCCCTTGTTTCTTTATTGACTGTGTGTCTAGATCATCTATCCATTGTTGTAAGTGGGGTGTTAAAGTCCCCTGCAATTATCACATACTTATCCATAAGGTTACTTATGTTTGTAAGTAATTGTTTTATATATTTGGGGGCTCCCGTATTCGGCACATAGACATTTATAATTGTTAGCTCTTCCTGATGGATAGACCCTGTAATTATTATATAATTCTCTTCTTCATCTCTTGTTACAGCCTTTAAAGTCTAGTTTGTCTGATATAAGTATGGCGACTCCAGCTCTCTTTTGACTTCCAGTAGCGTGGTAAATAGTTCTCCATCCCCTCACTTTCAATCTGAGGGTGTCCTCATGTCTAAAACAAGTCTCTTGTAGACAGAAAATAGATGGGTCTTGTTTTTTTATCCATTCTGATACCCTATGTCTTTTGGTTGGAGCATTTAGTCCATTTACATTCAGTGTTATCATAGAAAGATATGAGTTTAGTCATTGTGATGCCTGTAGGTTTCATGCTTGTAGCGATGTCTCTGGTACTTTGTCTCACAGGATCCCCCTTAGGATCTCTTGTAGGGCTGGTTTAGTGGTGATAAATTCCTTCAGTTTTTGTTTGTTTGGGAAGACCTTTATCTCTCCTTCTATTCTAAATGACAGATTTGCTGGATAAAGGATTCTCAGCTGCACATTTTTGCTGTTCATCACATTGAAGATTTCCTGCCATTCCTTTCTGGCCTGCCAAGTTTCAGTAGAGAGATCTGTCACGAGTCTTACCGGTCTCCCTTTATACGTTAGAGCATGTTTATCCCTAGCTGCTTTCAGAATTTTCTCTTTATCCTTGTATTTTGCCAGTTTCACTATGATATGTCGTGCAGAAGATCGATTCAAGTTACGTCTGAAGGGAATTCTCTGTGCCTCTTGGATTTCAATGCCTTTTTCCTTCCCCAGATCAGGGAAGTTCTCAGCTATTATTTCTTCAAGTACACCTTCAGCAACTTTCCCTCTCTCTTCCTCCTCTGGAATACCAATTACACGTAGATTATTTCTCTTTAGTGCATCACTTAGTTCTCTAATTCTCCCCTCATACTCCTGGATTTTTTTTATCTTTTTCTCAGCTTCCTCTTTTTCCATAATTTTATCTTCTAATTCACCTATTCTCTCCTCTGCCTCTTCAATCCGAGCTGTGGTTGTCTCCATTTTATTTTGCAGCTCATTTATAGCATTTTTTAGCTCCTCCTGGTTGTTCCTTAGTCCCTTGATCTCTGTAGCAATATATTCTCTGCTGTCCTCTATACTGTTTTCAAGCCCAGCGATTAATTTTATGACTACTATTCTAAATTCACTTTCTGTTATATTGTTTAAATCCAGTTCATTAGCTGCCGTTATTTCCTGGAGATTGTTTTGAGGGGAATTCTTCCGTTTCGTCATTTTGGATAGTCCCTGGAGTGGTGCGGAACTGCAGGGCACTTCCCCTGTGCTGTCTTGAATAACTTGCGTTGGTGGGCGAGGACCTTTTTTTTTTTTAAATGACCATTCTTCCTTCATTGGCTGGCATCCTCAGCAAAACTCAGTTGACCAGAGATCTAGATGTCCATCTACCTCTATGTCAGTATCACGCTAGCTTGATTTCTGTAGATCTGTAGATCTGTAGCAAGTTCTGAACTCTTAAGATTTTTTAATCTCTAAAAGTTTACTTTCCCTTTTTGTTGTTGCTGAAGTAATGGGGTCAATGTCCTATAGACTTACCACATTCTGGATCTGGCTGATTGCATCCTTGGAATGTCATTCAACATATTTATCTCTGCATACCTCAATATTCAAAAAGCTTTATAGGGTTTGAGTATAATTTTCACAGGACATATTGCCTTCCAGCAGGAGGCACAAAATGTTTTCTCATCTCAGTGAGCTAATGTGTTCTTTCTCCATGATTCATCTATTACAAAGTTCTCCATCAGCCTTTTACCTTTCATCAAACAGTGAAGATTCTAGCTCTCATCAGTGTTCCATTAGTCAATCCAGGTGGTGCCTTGATGCTTGTATCTTTCCTTCTACGTTTATATTAACGTGATCCTCCTAGAATGGAGAACTTTCCCTCCCCATCTATTTTCTTATCTCAAAGTTTGGTCTGTATGGAAAAATCAGGATAAAAGTCTGATTCTTTCCTTTGACTTACCTACCAGTTTTCAGAATGAGTTCTTTCCTAGAATCCTCCAAAGGTAATTAATGATGTTTTTCAGTATCATTTTAAATTTATTAATCTTTTATTTACATATTTCAACCTATTAAAGTTACTTTTAAGTCAGGTTTATTGAGGAATAATTGACACACACTAAAGTTCACCCTCTTTAAGTGTACAGTTGGATGAGTTTTAATAACTATATACACCAACACATTATTCTAAGATCTGGAACATTTCTATCACCCCAAAAACTTCCCTTGTATCCCTTTGCAGCCAATCCCCTGCCCCACCCTACACCTCTGAAAATCATGTATCCAAATGCTGTCCCTAGTACGGTTTCTCCCAAAAAGTATTATATAAACAGAATTATATAGAATGGTGCCATTTCTGTTGTGTCGTCTTTCATTTAGTAAATGTGTTGGGGATTCAACACGTTGCTGAGTATAGCAGCGGTATGTTCCTTTTATTACTGAGTAGTAATCCTATTTATTCCACAGTTTGTTTATCCATTTCTGAGTTGACAGACATTTGTGTTGTTTCCAGGTTTTTGCAAGTATGAATAAAGCTATATACATTGGCATCCAGATGATCCTTCAGTGGACACATATTTTTATTTTTGTTAGGGAAATACCTAGGAGTGAGTCACTAGGTCATATGATAGCTGGAGATTAAACAATAAGAAATTGTCAAGCTGTTTTCCAAAGTGGCTTTTGTTATTCGTCTTGATGTTCAAATTATTTCATCATTAGGCTAGTGGGAGCTCCTTCCAGTAAGGTCCTGTCCTACCGACAGGGCTCCAGGAGTCTTCAATAACTTCCTTGCTTTCAAGTATGACTGAGATTCCAGCCTCATCTTGAACATTTCTGCCTTAGACTAGAAATCAGCTACTTTTCCAAGGAACTCTTTTAGCGGGGACTGGTACTTAGAAACCACACCCTGAACACCAGGAGTGCTTATGACTACCTGATTCAGTGTCTATAGGCTTTTCAGGTGGACAGACCTAGGCAGTTAATGTTTTTAAGAAACAGAAAAATAAATCATTAACTTATAGATAAGTCATTAGAATTATAAGGGTTTTTTTTTAACTTCTTTTTTGAATTATTTGCATTTCTTTTGTGCTGAAAATCTTGTTTCTTAATGAGACTTAAGATGATTACTTGTTTTATCCTTCTATATGGATAGTAGTTTCAAAATGTTAACACTGATATTATAATTTTTTAAGTGTTTATTTTGGTTTTTTAACACTTTTAAAATATTTATTTATTTTTGAGATAGAGCATAAACGGGGAAGGGACAGAAAGAGAGGAGGGCATAGAATCTGAGGCAGGCTCCAGGCTCTGAGCTGTCAGCACAGAGCCCAACACAGGGCTCAAACTCACGAGCTATGAGATCATGACCTGAGCTGAAGTCAGGTGCTTAACCAACTGAGCCACCCAGGCACCCTAAATGTTTATTTATTTTTGAAAGAGAGAGAAGGAGTGTGAGCAGGGGAGGGGCAGAGAGAGAGGGAGACACAGAATCTGAAGCAGGCTTCAGGCTCTGAGCTATCAGCACAGAGCCTGATGCAGGGCTCAAACCCACGAACCATGAGATCATGAATGACCTGAGCCTAAGTCAGACGCTTAACCCACTAAGCCACCCAGGTGCCCCTAACACTGATATTGTAACTTAATAAGACAAGTCCATGCTACCTTGAGATCATAAAAGCCATATATGAATGACCCAACACTAATATCATCCTCAATGGGGAAACACTGAGAGCTTTCCCCTTAAGGTCAGGAACAAGACAGGGATGTCCACTCTTGCCACTGTTATTCAACATAGTATTAGAAGTCTTAGCCTCTGCAATCAGACAACACAAAGAAATAAAAGGCATCCAAATCGACCAGGAGGAGGTCAAACTTTCACTCTTCGCAGATGACATGATACTCTATATGGAAAACCCAAAAGATTCCACCAAAAAACTGCTAGAATTGATTCACGAATTCAGCAAAGTGGCAGGATATAAAATCAACGCACAGAAATCAGTTGCATTCCTATACACCAACAATGAAGCAACAGAAAGAGAAATCAAGGAATCGATCCCATTTATAGTTGCACCAAAAACCGTAAAATACCCAGGAATAAATATAACCAAAGAGGTGAAAAATCTATACACTGAAAACTACAGAAAACTTATGAAAGAAATTGAAGAAGACACCAAAAAAATGGAAAAAGATTCCGTGCTCCTGGATAGGAAGAACAAATATTGTTAAAATGTAGATACTACCCAAAGCAATCTACATATTCAATGCGATCCCTATCAAACTAACACCAGCATTCTTCACAGAGCTAGAACTAACAATCCTAAAGTTTGTATGGAACCAGAAAAGACCCCGAATAGCCAGAACAAGAAAACCAAAGCAGGAGGCATCACAATCCTGGACTTCAAGCTATACCACAAAAGCTGTAATCATCAAGACGGTATGGTACTGGCACAAAAACAGACACTCAGATCAATGGAACAGAATAGAGAACCCAGAAATGGACCCACAAATATGTGGCCAACTAATCTGTGACAAAGCAGGAAAGAATATCCAATGGAAAAAAGACAGTCTCTTCAGCAAGTGGTGCTGGGAAACCTGGACAGCGACATGCAGAAGAATGAACCTGGACCGCTTTCTTACACCACACACAAAAAGAAACTCAAAATGGATGAAAGACCTCACCGTAAGACAGGGAGCCATCAAACTCCTCGAGGAGAAAGCAGGCAAAAACCTCTTTGATCTTGGCCACAGCAACTTCTTACTCAACACGTCTCTGGAGGCAAGGGAAATGAAAGCAAAAATGATCTACTGGGACCTCATCAAAATAAAAAGCTTCTGCACAGTGAAGGAAACAATCAGCAAAACTAAAAGGCAACCGACAGAATGGGAGAAGATATTTGCAAACGACATATCAGATAAAGGGTTAGTATCCAACATCTATGAAGAACTTACCAAACTCAACACCCAAAAAACAAACAACCAGTGAAGAAATGGGCAAAAGACATGAAGAGACACTTCTCCAAAGAAGACATCCAGATGGCCAACCGACAGATGAAAATGCTCAACATCACTCATCATCAGAGAAATACAAACCAAAACCACAATGAGATACCACGTCACACCTGTCAGAATAGCTAACATTTACAACTCAGGCAACAACAGATGTTGGCGAGGATGCAAAGAAAGAGGATCTCTTTTGCACTGCTGGTGGAAATGCAAACTGGTGCAGCCACTCTGGAAAACAGGATGGAGGTTCCTCAAAAAACTAAAAATAGAACTACCCTACAACCCAGCAATTGCAGTACTAGGCATTTATCCACGGGACACAGGTGTTTCGAAGGGACATGTTTCAAAGGGACACGTGCACCCCTATGTTTATAGCAGCACTATCAACAATAGCCAAAGTATGGAAAGAGCCCAAATGTCCACCGATGGATGAATGGATAAAGAAGATGCGGTATACACACACACACACACACACACACACACACACACACACACACACACACAATGGAGTATTACTCGGCAATCAAAAAGAATGAAATCTTGCCATTTCCAACTACATGGATGGAACTGGAGGGTATTATGCTAAGTGAAATTAGTCAGAGAAAGACAAAAATCATAAGACTTCACTCATATGAGGACTTTAAAAGACAAAATAGATGAACATAAGGGAAGCGAAATAAAAATAATATAAAAACAGGGAGGGGGACAAAACAGAAGAGACTCATAAATACAGAGAACAAACAGAGGGTTACTAGAGTTGTTGTGGGAGGGGGGATGGGCTAAATGGGTAAGGGGCACTAAGGAATCTACTCCTGAAATCATTGTTGCACTATATGCTAACTAATTTGGATGCAAATTTTAAAAAATAAAAAATAAAATTTAAAAAATAAAAAAAAAAAAGACAAGTCCATGCAGTTTAAGATTTCTTTCTATTTTCTTCTATCTTTAGTTATCTCCCCAATGGAACTGTTAGTCAAAGAACCATGCATTTCCATGTGTTTGTTATTTTTAGGGATTTAATATTTTTTCATTTTAATTATATAAAACACATAATTGCTAAATACAGACTATAAAAAGTATGTTCAGAAAGTTCTAGCTTCCAGTCCCTATCTTTTTCCCACATTATTTCCCTCTCCCTCAAGATAAAACATTTTTATTAGCTTTATCCTTAAACTTTTTATATTTTAAAATAGAAACATGTTTTTCATAGTTTGTCTTTTTGCCTACAAAAGGTTGCAGATTATTTTTTAAAACATACTGCTTTTTAAAAACTTTTTATTTTAAAATAAAACACAC
The DNA here is from genome assembly GCF_018350195.1 of Panthera tigris. NCBI lineage: Eukaryota > Metazoa > Chordata > Mammalia > Carnivora > Felidae > Panthera > Panthera tigris. The sequence goes on from NC_056674.1 coordinate 48,303,889, forward strand.
ATCGGGTTGCCTGGCTGGCTCAGTAACTAGAGTATGTGACTCTTGATCTCGGGGTTGTAAGTTTGAGCCCCATGCCAGGTGTAGAGATTACTTAAAAATAATAATAATATAAAATAAAATATTTAAAATAAAATATTAACATATTAAATATTTAAAATAAACACAGATACATATAGCATAAAACAAATGTACAGACAACCATGCCTTACAACAACCACCCAATCAAGAAATAGAAAGGTTGGCCAGGCACCCAAAAAGCACCCCCATGAGACCTATCCCAATCACAGCTCTCCCAAAAAAAAGTAACCACCATCCCATAATAGCATTCACATTGTTGGTTTCTTTATGGCTTTATCAACCACACTTTTTATCAAGTGTGCATCCCTCGACACTATAGTTTTTAAGCTTTGTCCTTTTTTAAAATTTCACATAACTTTTAGATCTCTTTTAATCTATGGGGTTTCTCCTCCATCCCATTCTTTCTCTTATAATTCATCTGTTGAAGAACCCAGGATATTTGCTCTCTAGAGTATCTCCAGTCCAGACTTTGTTGACTGCACACTCGCAGTATAATTCAATACGTTCCTTTGTCCTCTGTTTCTGCATATTGGCAGCTGGCTCAGACTCAAGCTCAAACCCTTTGTCCCCACTATAAATGGAACTGGGATATTTCAACAGGAGGTGTGTAATGTCTCTGATATTCATTCTTTTCTGATGTTGACAGCCACTGATGCTTAATGTCTACACCCATTAATTCATCAAGGGTTGCTAAGTGTGATATTCTCACTTACTTTGCTATCTGATCAAGCCTTTTCCCACAAAGCAAGCAGAGGCAGCAACCAATTAGCAGTTTTGCCAAGATGTCTGATAGGATGGAAATGTTTGCTTTCCTCCCACATCCAACCTCTCTATGAAATCAGAAAGGGCTTCAGGCCTGTGTGATCTGTTTTCAAATGCTTGTTTCCCAGACAAAACTGGGTGGGACCCAGAGATGCAGTGCCTTAACCCTTGTGATCCAAAGTCACCTGGAAGATTCTATCAGTAAGAACCACTCCTGGGTCCACAGACCAAATGCTTGCAGCAAGCTGAACATTTCTGGCAGGTGCTGCATGTATGTAATCACCAGTAGCAGCCCATCTGGGAGGCTTGGCACCGATGCCAGATGCCAGATCCCTAGGGCATCACCCAAGCTGGCATATTGTCTTGGGTGAAACAAAACACGAACACCTGCCCAGTACCACAAATGACTGAAGCGCTGAAACAGGAAGATGAGTTACACAGCCTCTTCTCGGAGCCAGGTGTCTAGCACAACACTGTTTGGGCCATATTTACATATACTGAGATATATTCCTCTAGATGTACTCACCTTTTTACTTAAATTAATTTGTAAAGAAAACTTTATAACACTTTCATCAAAAGAAAAAGAGTTCTTGCTTGCCAAAATGGAAAAGGGACATCAAGGAAAGCAAAACAATGTCATTAAGTCCTGGTGAGAAAGCTTTGCCTGCTGAAGGCTCTGAGCTAGGGATCTGGCTCCCTCTTTTCGCAAAAGAGAGATGAGCAAGGGTTAGAACAGTGTTTAAAATATATTGGCACAGACTCTTTTCGTCAGAGTAGTAGTTCTCAACCAGGAGCTGGGTTCTGTCCCCCAGGTGATATCTGGCAATGTCAAGAGGTATTTTTGGTTGTCACAACTAAGGGTGGGACTGCTACTGGCATTTAGTGCATGTAGGCCAGAGATGCCGCAAACACCCTACAACGCACAGAGCAGCCCCCGATGGCAAAGAATTTTCCAGCCACAAATGTCAATAGCGCTCAGGCTGAGAAACCCCTCCTAGGAAAGAAGGGTTGAAAACAGAACAGAAAAGAACAGAAAAATAATTTCCTCAGTCTGGGATCCAATGTTACTTAATGCAGAATCCGGGCATCCTGTAACACCATCCAACATTAACCAGGGCTACAATGCCTCACTTAGAGAAAACTATAAACAAAGAGATGTCATGGAAGCAAGATGAAAGAATGCTGTTATCAGAAGGCTCGTCTCAGAGGAGTCCGCCCACCCAGTAGCAGTACTCGATGCCACTCCTATAGTCACCATTGTACTAAGCGTCTACTATGCGCAGCCACTGTGCTAGGAACGAGTAAGTCATGATTCCAGTAAGAAGCACACAGACCAGTGGGGGGAGGCAACAGGTAAATCACTGCGTAGAAAACAGTATCATAGGAAAGTGTGTGCAGTTAAAGAGAAGATGAGGAACACTAACCAGGGGACCCTGGGCTGAGTGTGGGGTCAGGAGACAGGAAAGGTTTCCAAGGGAAGGCAATGATTCCAATTCTTAACCCTCCAAGAAGCTCCCTCTGGTTGGAAGCAGGGCTATGTCAAAAGCAATGCATGGTTTCCAGAGTGCAGGGGTCCAAACACTTTTAGCACTAATTTGTAGTATGGATAAAGATCCATAAATATACCCTAAAATAATTTTAAAGAAGAAGGAAAGCTGGACGCCTGGAATATCTATTGCATTGCTATTTACATTTGAAGAAAGAAAACTGGAAATGACTTTAATGTCAAACCCAGGAAAGCAGTTGGCATAATCTGAGAACTAATTGCAATTTTTTGAGTGCTAACCATGTGCCAGTGGGTTTACGTCTGGTATAGCAAAATGATTATGCCTTTTTCTCCTTGTGGAACCTCTGTGAATTAACCCTCCCATTTACTGACAGAAGCCAGACTCAGAGAAAACAGGACAAAGGAGTCCTTTCAACCAGTACTGCAGAAACTACTGAACATCCCCGGACAAATAACCTAAAACTACAAAAATTCTGGAAGAAAACCTAGGAGTAAATCTTTGTGGCTTTCAGGTGGACAAAATTTTCTTAACCATGAAACCAAAACCACAAACCATTTTTAAAAAATGGGAATGAGGGAAGAGAAACAAGAACATGTTAGAATTACGTTACGTTATCAGAGTATTCATTTTTGTGACCATTTATAGCAGGTAATATTTAAACAAATATGAGCTAAGTTTCTAAAATGTGAATGACCTAAGGAAAAAACATGCAGGTAAGATAGAGACTCTGAAGCTATAAATGCCTGAGTTCGAATTCTGGCTCCACCTTGCAGCAGGAGAGGTGAAGATTCTCTTCTCGCCTCAGGCTCATCTGTGAAATGTGCTTGATATCAAATTCCAGCCTCAAAGGGTTATATGGGGATTTGCAGAGTTTCTGTGTATGGAAAGCTCAGAACATGAGCTGGTGTAGTGTGCACAGTAGCTCAGTATTTACCATTATTATTATTCACTATTATAAATAGCAGTAAAAATGAGTTTTGGAAAACTTATGCCTCCTCTTTTATTTTTGAATGATTTCCTTTATTGCTGTTGCTTTTGCACCATCAATAGAGATCTGTGAGGAAAACACTTTACTGGATTGTGAAAGAAGAAAGAAACTCAGTGTGGAACTGGTCACATGGGACCCCTGAACGCTCTAAACAGCTCCTGCTTTAAGAAAGCTGCTGCTGTCCCTCTGAAGAACTCTGACCTCTGACCTCCAGCCCTTAAGCTCAACCTCTGACCCCTGACAAGCAAGGAGACTCAAGAGTGGAAGAACAGAGAGTGGACACTCCACACTAGCGTTATTCTTGGAAGAAAGGGATAGGGGACAAAAGGACTCCAGCAAACCTTAGTGCGTGAAAACTTCCCTGGAACAACAGAATAACAGAAAACACAACAAAGCAAACAGGAATGAGGTAGAAGCCAGTAGCTGGAGGGTCTTTAGCCTGACAGGTTCATGGATGGACACCTCGGCAGAGGGTCATCCTCTCTATGCAGCAAATAACTATCACCTAAAAATAACTCAGTTCACGAGGATGGGGAACGGCTGAAACTCTCACACGTTACGCTTGAGAATGTAAACCAGTACAATCATTTCGGAAGACGGTTTGGCAATTCTAATGAAGTTAAACACATACCTGCCCTATGGTGAAGAAATCCTGCTCTGAGGGAGCCTCGGAATTAAAGACTGCAGAAAAATCTGGACAGGGGCCAAGAGCGTTGGGCCAGCTCTTCTTCATTAACTCTATAAATGTATTATCTGAAATATCAACCTTCAGGAATCTTTCATTCCTTTGCTTTCTGTAGCCCAGACGCTGACAAATGGACATTTTTTTTCTTCATATTTTGCGTCATCTTAGAAGCCCCTGCTCTGGAGAACGTGCTGCTCACTTGCCTAAGCACACCCTGAAGGCATCTGCATGAGGACTGAGGGCAGCAAAGGTCATGGAGGTCACTGGGGGGGGGGGGGGAACCACCTGGCCCAATCCCCCCTGGATGCTTTAATCCCCAATCAGGCTCTCCCATGTGTTTTTTAAAGTTTATTTACTTATTTTTGACAGAGAGACAGAGAGTGTGAGCATCGGAGGGTCAGAGAGAAAATTCCAAGCAGGCCTCACTCTGTCAGCATGCAGCCCAACGTGGGGCTCAAACTCACAAACCCCAAGATCATGACCTGATCCGAAATCAAGAGTTGGACAGTCAACCAACTGAGTCACCCAGGCGCCCCTCTCCCACATTTACTGCCAAGGAACTTGCCACGTATTAAACTTGTTGAATCCTCATAACAAGGCTAGAAGTAGCAACTGTTATCATCCTCACTTTTTGATGAGAAAACTGAGGACGAGAGGGGTAAAGTAACTTGTCTAAGATCACACGAGTAGTAGGAAATTGAAGAGTCAGGATTTAAGCCAAGACAAACTGGCCTAGAAGCTACTGTCTTAACCACCGGGCTGCATTGCCACATGGATGCCTCTTCTGTGGATTGGGCACTGCATCCCTCCCGTGACCAAGCCCCAGACTCTTTTAACATTTTTCCCCCTTCTTGAGAAAAATTAGGACAGTGAGTCCCAAGTTGTATTTATAATAACCCAGAGAGTCTAAAGCCCATTGCAACATCCTCTGTAGTAGTACATAAACAAAACTGAGTATAATAAATATTGTTTAGTTATGTTTTTTTGGGGTTTTGATGTTTTGTTTTGAAATTAATCATAACAACGGAGATAAAATGAAAAAGACTAAAATCATGCAGTTTTTCCTAAATTGCTAAACTGTTGGAAAACCCCAGTTTCTTTTTTCTTTTTTTTTTTTTTAAGTAAGCTCTACACCCAATGTGGGGCTTGAACTCATGACCCCAAGATCAAGAGTTACATACTGTACTGACTGAGCCACCTAGACACACCAACATGAGTTTCTATTGCCATTACACCAGGAAAGAGTTTGGAGCTGGGTTTCCTGGAAGAGAACCAAACCAATGTCTCCTTACTTCAGGAAAGGCCACATCAGCCCATATGTAATGACTGTAATGTCCACAGACTCTCTCCACAGTGGCAATTGACTCAGTCAACAAAGCATCTCCAGTAGGGTGGCATAGCACATTAAGAGACCACAGAGAATTTATTTATTTATTTATTTATTTATTTATTTATTTATTTATTATTAGGAGTGCAAGGATGGTTCAATATTAGGAAAACTTTTTTTGTAAATTCTGTTTTTTAATGTTTTTTAAAATATTTATTTATTTTGAGAGAGAGAGAGAGAGCATGCACATGCAAGAGTGGGGGAGGGGCAGAGAGAGGTGGGGAGAGAGAGAGAATCCCAAGCAGGCTCCATGCTGCCAGCACAGAACCCCAGGTGGATCTTGAATTCACTATGAACCATGAGATCATGACCTGAGCTGAAATCAAGCGTGGAACACTTAACCAACTGAATCACCCAGGAGCCCCAATATTAGGAAACTTCTTAATACAACATAATAATAGATTCTAGGAGATCCATAAATGTAATAAACATTTGACAAACTTCAACACTATTTTCTGATTTTAAAAAATCCTCATTAAAGTAGAAAACAATAAATAATTCCTTAACACTGTAAAACAAAACTCAGATAAAAGCCAGTATTTTGTTTAACTGGAAGACACCAGAAGCATTCTCACTAAAGTCAGAGCACAGGCACATGTGCCTACGACCATTATACAGAAGGTTCTAGTCAGTGAAATTAAATAAGCTAAAAAAAAATCAGAGATATAAGAATTGGATAAGAGGTAAAATTGTTTCCATTTATATATGGTATGATTATAAGCTTAGAACATCCAAGAGATTTGACTAAGAAACTACTACAAACAAGAGACAGAAAAAGACTCCACAAAAAAGAGAAAACATCTAGGAAAAAACTTATCAAAAAATATGCAACGTATTTACTAAAAACCGGTAAACAATACCGAAGGACATAGAAGATTTCTTCTTTTTTTTAATGGCACAACATATGTTCTTGGATAGGAAGGTTCAACATCATAATATGTATGTCCATTCTCTGAAGTTAATGTGAAAATTTAAAGCAATCTTAATACATTTCACAAAAGAGGATATTTAAGTGGCCAACACATGTATTTTTTAAAGTGCTCAAACTTGGGACGGCTGGGTGGCTCAGTCAGTTAAGGGTCTGACTTCAGCTCAGATCATGATCTCACAGTTCGAGCCCCGTGTCAGGCTCTGTGCTGACAGCTCAGAGCCTGGAGCCTGCTTCAGATTTTGTGTCTCCCTCTCTCTCTCTCTACCCCTCCCCTGCTCATGCTCTGTGTCTCTCTCTCTCAAAAATAATAAACATTAAAAAAATTTAAAGTGCTCAAACTCATCGGTCATTACAGAAGTGAAAATTAAAACTATAATTAATTACCAAAGACACACTAGAATGAATGAAATTTAAAACACCAACAAAACCAAGTGTTGCAAGGATGTGGCATAACTGGAATACTCATATACCACTGGAAGGAGGGTAAATTGTTACACATCTATTTGCAAAACTGGGTTGGTGACATTTTCTGAAGTTGAACACATGCATATCCCATGGCCCAGACATTCCTCTTGTAAGTAAATATCCAACAGAAATGTGTATATATGGACACCAAAAGCCCAGTGTTATACCAAAAGTTGTCCTCGGCCATAGCCATGTTATTCACGATAGCCAAAAACTCAAACAACTTAAACGTCCATCAACAAGAGAAAAGATAAATAAACCTCACAGATATACTGTGGAGCAAAGAAGCCATCCATATACAAAAGAGTACATGTATATAAAAACAACAACAACAAAGTCAATCTATGACATAAGAAACGAGGATGATGACTCTTCTACTTTTCAGAAGAGGTTGAGGTCTAGGGGGGCTTCTGCACATTGCTAATGCTCTAGTTTTAGATCTGAGTAATAGTTTACTGTATGTTTGCTTTATGATAACTTATCAAGCTGTATACTTACAATTTAATCACTTCTTTGTATGTGTGTTATACTTCAGTTTTTATTAAAGCAATTCAAATAAAAACACCAACATGTGTGTGTGTAATTAGATATTAGATTTTAAAGTTCAAATAGAAAAATAAGCAAGGATAGTCCAAAAGAGAACTAAAAATAAGGGGAGCAGTCCTTCCATATATTAATATATATTTTTTAATATTATAAACCTTAGCAAGCAAAACAGTGGGAACATGAATGAACATGAGTCAATAGAAACCAATGCAAAAGACTAGCAAAATCTGGAAGAGACTCCCATACCGTGAAAAAAGAGCTAAAATGATAAAGCAGCTTCTCATTTCACAAGGAAAAGATAGCCAATGGGGCAGGGGATTGGATCTATACCTCACAGCATGCATCAGGATAAATTACAAATGGATCAACATCTGAATGTGGAAATGATAGAAGAAAACAAAGGACATGTCCTGTTATCTTAAAGTGGGGAAGACTTTTGTACCAATAAGTCAACATTCAGAAGCCATAAAAGAAATGAATGATAAATCTGACTGCTTAAAAATAAAAATTATACAGGGGCGCCTGGGTGGCTCAGTCGGTTAAGCGGCTGACTTCAGCTCAGGTCATGATCTCACGGTCCATGGGTTCGAGCCCCACGTCGGGCTCTGTGCTGACAGCTCAGAGCCTGGAGCCTGTTTCAGATTCTGTGTCTCCCTCTCTCTGACCCTCCCCCGTTCATGCTCTGTCTCTCTCTGTCTCAAAAATAAATAAATGTTAAAAAAAAATTTTTTTTAAATAATAAAAAAATAAAAATAAAAATTATACATACAAAACAAAAAAAGCATCCACAAAATGAAAAAAATGCTAAACTGGACAGAGCTTGTATCAAAGGCAAAAGGGTAATCACCCTAAAATAGATAAGCACCTCCTAGAAATAAAAAAGGCAACTACCTAATTTTGAAAATAAGCAAAGGCTGAACAAAGAATAAAAGATGCAAAAGAAGAGACTCTTAACTGGGGCGCCTGGGTGGTTCAGTCAGTTAAGCATCAGACTCTTGATTTTGGGTCAGGTCATGATCTCATAGTTAGTGAGTTGGAGCCCCATGTCAGGCCCTGTGCTGACAGCATGGGCCTGCTTGGAATTCTCTGTCTACCTCTCTCTCTGCCTCTTTTTTCTTTCTTTCTCTTTCTTTCTTTCTTTCCTTCCTTCCTTCCTTTCCCCCCTCTCTCTTTCAAAAATAAATAAATAAACTTAAAAAAAAAAAAAAAAAACAAGACTATTAACTACAGAGAATTGATGGCAACCAAAGGGGAGGTAGGTGGGAGATGGGTGAAATAAGTGATGGGGATTAAGAGTACACTTATCGTGATGACACTGAGTGATGTATAGAAGTGTTGAATCACTATATTGTACACCTGAAACTAATATAACGCTGTATATTAATTACACTGGAATTAAATTTTTAAAAACAAATGAAAAATAAATTTATTGTGGTAGTCGTTTCACAATGTATGTAAGTCAAACCATTACGCTATACACCTTAAATTTATATGATGTAGGGGAGCCTGGGTGGCTCAGTGGGTTAAGCATCTGACTTCAGCTCAGGTCATGATCTCATGGTTTGTGGGTTCAAGCCCCATGTTGTGCTGTGTGCTGACAGCTCAGAGCCTGAAGCCTGCTTCAGATTCTGTGTGTGTCTCTCTCTGCCCCTCCCCTGCTCATGTTCTGTCTCCCTCTGTCCCTCAAAAATAAATAAAAACATTAAAAAAATTTTTAAATAAATCTATACAATGTATGTTAATTATATCTCAATAAAACTGAAAAATATGTTTAATTTTAACCCCCCCCCAAAAAAGCAAAGAAAGAATATGAGTAAATCAACCACAGAAAAAGAAAGAGAAATGGTCCTTAAAGATATCTGTCATGAGTTTAAAACTTTTCATAACAAATTTAAATTAAGACTCTGTTGGGGCAATTTTTCACCTATCAGATTGGTAAAAGTCCAGTGATGTGACAATTTATTGCATCAGCAAAGATGTGGGAAAATAGTAACTTCTCATCCAAAGCTGGCAGAGGTGCACATGGGTACTGACCTTATGATGAAGGACAAGTTGCCAATATCTCCTGAAATTACAAATGCAGGTACCTAGAATCCCATTTCTGGGAATCTATACTGCATATATAATATACACCTGCAAAAAGCCACACATACAAGCAGTGTCTATCATAACAGACTGGATACAACCTGAGTATTCACCACACAGTAGAACAGTATGATATATTCAGTGAGACAAGCAAGACATGAAGTGTGTGTTCTAGTTTGTAAACCTGTGTTCAGCAGAGGTAGCAAAGCATTTTTTATATATACACATATGTGTGTGTATATATATATATATATATATATATATATATGCTTCTTCATGGAAATACAAGCATATACAAATATATATAATATATAGAAATATATACACTTGCATATACTTTACACATATATTTTGCATAAAGAAATTCTGTATTAGAATAATTCACACTAAAGTATGAATGACTGGCAGCTCAGAAATTCCCAGAAATAGTGCATCCTTTAAAGAAGATGCTTGTTAATAAATAAATAAATACATCTGTATTTTGATGGACTTTTTGTCAGAGTGATAAAGTGAACTGGAAAAATGAACATACAGCAAGTCCAGAGATTTTGGGAGTTATGAGGGCAGCCATGTATCAGGATATTCCTCAGCTTTCCCAAGGATCAGCTTTAGTTAGATTAGACCCAATAAACTGAAAACATTTGCAAGGGAGAGGGTGCTGGGTGGTTATGGAACAGGAGTAAAAGAAAAACTTTCAGTACAGCCCCTTTTTACAAGATGTTTAAAATATGAATGCATTATCTAATCAAAACAGTGAATGGTAAATGAGCTGCAGTTCATGAGGTCTTAAGCTTTGATCAAGACCCACAAGATCAACCCCAGCACCTGTTCCAAGAGCCTCTGTCATTGATAATCAAGTAATTGTTAAATATTTACTAAGAGTTTTATGACCCCGTACAGCTCACTGACTTTGCCAGAAACGTCAATATTACAAAACATTGAGCAACTTGCTTCATCTTCCTTAAGCTTCAGTTTCGTAACACAGCAAAGATAAGGAGAAAACCACATCACAAAATTGCTGTGAGGCGCTGGTAGGTGAGCGTTTCAGGAAAGCAGCACAGTACAAGCTCTGCCGACAACAGACGCTGCACAGCCACACCACGGCTAGAATCCTCTTAGACTTGAACTTCAGTCCCTCTCAAAGGTCAGTGTGCTTAAGAGTCACTGGGACAGGTTGTGAAAACACAGTCTCCTGGTCCCCACCCTCAGACATGCGATTCAGTAGGTCCGGGGCCCATGAACTTGTGTTTCTAACGAGCTTCTACTCCAGGGTGATGTGGAGGCAGTTTGAGGATACATTTGAGTAATACGGTCAAAGGACAGAGTGTCTTAAACTGTGATGTGTGAATGGATCCCTTGAGAAACCTGTTAAAATACAGATTCTGATTCAGAAGGTCTACGGTGGGGCCTGAGGCTCTGCATTTCTAAACAAGCTCCTAAGTGTAGGTGATACTGGTCTGCAGAACACCCACTGAGTGCCAAGGTTCATGGAATAGCCACCCCTATTCATTTTACAGACAGAAAACTGTGAGAAAAAGTAACTGATTTGCCTAAAGTCCCCTGGATGGTAAGGGCAGAAGCCAGATGAGGCTGAGTCCAGGGTGGCTCCTCAGGATTGCCTCCCTGAGCCGTCCCCAGAACTACCCTGAAAAATCACACGAACCAGGGGTACCTGGGTGGCTCAGTTGATTAAATGTTTGACTTCAGCTCAGGTCATGATATCACAGTCCGTGGGTTTGAACCCTGCGTCAGGCTCTGTGCTGACAGCTCAGAGCCTGGAGCCTGCTTCAGATTCTGTGTCCCTCTCTCTCAGCTCCCCCACAACTCACACTCTGTGTCTCTTTCTCTCAAAACTAAATAAAACATTTTAAAAAATTAAAATAAATAAAAAATTGCACAAACCAATGAGTGATGCTAACCCTTTAGTAGATAGAGTAGAAATTTACTAAATCCTAGAAAGTCCTCCACTTTTCTGAGAAATAAGCCACACATGAGGGGGTTTACTTAGCTCAGATTACCAGTCTGTTCTTTTTTAAAATGCACTTTTAGCAAAATTATTTCTTCAGCTTTAGCACTTTCTCTTTCAGTGACACACTTTTGACAGGCCCTGCTGTTGGAACCTGAGGAAGACACTAAGCATTTCTCAGCTTGGGTGGCCTGATTATGGGGAGAGAAGGGTGAAGAGAAGCAGATCCCTGGGAAAGCTAAGGAATCTCCTGATATATGTCTCCCTTGTGACCTCAAAACCTATAGACTTGTGCTTTTTTTGCATTTTTCCAACTCACTTTATCACCCTGGAAAAAAGCCCATCAAATTACAGATTTACTTGGGGGCGCGTGGATGGCTCAGTTGGTTAAGTGTCCGACTTCAGTTCAGGTTATGATCTCACCATTTTTTAGTTCGAGCCCCACGTTGGGCTCTCTGCTGTCAGCACAGAGCCTGCTTTAGATCCCTCTCTCTCTCTCTCTGTCCCTCCCCTATTCGTGCTCTCTCTCTCAAAATAAATATTTTTCTATTACAGATTTATTTGGATTAACAAACATCTTCTTTTCAGGATGCATGGTCTCTGAGCTGCCAATCTCTCTCACTTTAGAGTGAATTATGCTGAAAGAAAGGGAAAGGGGTGGAATTCAGGAAACTAAGGTCTCTGGACTAATGAAGGTAGACAGAGACTTACCTGAGATGAAGCTTGATCTGGGAGCACAACTGCCGGTAAAGCACAGCTGTGGCCTTGGCCTCTGCACCACATTCACCAGCAGGCCCCACCCCACCCTGGTTCCTCCAGACTGTGCATGGTTTGTGGACCAGCTCTGCCACTAACTTGTGTGATTGAGTAAATCACACCATTTTAGAGACCTTCAGAGCTGGAAGGAACAATGATCCCCTGGTCCTCTGATCCCTGAACCCCAATTTCTAAACCAAAGAATACCTGGTTTCCAATGGCCTGCCTGAGGTTGGCTTCCCCAGAAGCAGAGCCTGAGACAGGGGTTCAGCATCACATGAGTCGCTGAGAGCTTGCTCTCAGGAGAAACCTGTGAGGAAGTGTTGGGAGCAGGATAGAGAAGGTCAGTCCCAGAGGCTCTGAAGCATTTTTAAATAGCACCACAGAGTACCCTCTCCAGCTGAGACAAGAAGGCTGGGCCCTCACTCAGTCAGTGGCCCCCCGGGGTTGTGGAGGGGTGTAACCTCCCAAGTATCTCTGACAAGATGGCTTGGAGAAAGAGGCAGTTCTGCTGTTGTTACAGGCCCTCCCACCCCACAGCAGCTGGGAAATTGCTTACAGCCATTGGTGAAGGGGATCTGGTGGGCGCTAACCCTTGCCTCCTGTTTAGAGAGCACCTCAGATGTGTTTCTAAAAGAGGCCCCAAAAATCACAAAAGAGAGAAAGTAAAGGAAGAATACAAGTTTTGTTTTGTTTTGTTTTCATTTCCAGAAGAATTCTGGAATCTGCACTTAGAGTAAATCTTAACTGCTCCCCTGACTTCCCGGCAGGCTACAAAGTGACCCTTCCCTCAGCTCCACCCACTGTCCCCACACGGACTGCCCAGCCACACATCAGACTGACTCGTGAAGGACTTTGCCCGTTCCCTCTGCCTAAATGTTCCAGCCCAGATTTTTTGCCCAGCTGACTCCTTCTTGTCAACTCAAACATCACCTGTATAGAAAGGCCTTCTCTGCCCACCTCAGGTCATTCCTTGTCCCACACCTCTGTGGTACTTCTGCATAGTACCGGCCACTGTGTCATTACCTTAACTGTGTTCATTTGTGGGTTATCTGTCTTTCCTCGAGGAGGAACCTTGTTCTGTTCTCACCACTATGTCCCTGGAGCCTGATGCCAGCTTTGCACATAGGAGACCATAACATCTGGTGAAAAACGTCTGAGTGAATGAATTGGACATTTGGACCAGATGCTGAAATACCATCAGAGAAGGCCTAGGTCAGTTAAATACTCTGTACTCCAGAAGCAGGAGGAAAACCGGGCAGGATGAGGAAGGAAAGAATCCATCAAGAGTTTCCTTGGCTACCTGGTTCCTGTCTCCTCCCCCAGCTCCCTCTCTCAGATCACCCTCTCAATTTGGAGCCAGTGTTAGCATCAATCCTGGGGAGATTCTTCCCCTTTCAGTTCTCTCAAAATGACTAGGGGTGTCCGACTTCCAATCCTAGCTCTAGCGCTGAGCCGCCCTTTCCCCACCCATATCTGAGTGGGGCACAATGATCATGCCAGTCTGGCAGGGTTGCTGAGAGTGCCAGCCTTAGAGCACAAGGCCCAAACACACACCACTGCAAACTTAAGCCAGGGCAGGATAAGTTCCTGTCCCCTTGCAAGACCCCATTCCCTCCTCTGGCCCCCTCTGTGGTTCCTCAAGCTCTAGGACAGTCTCTACCAACAGCTACCACAGCTGCAATGGCTCTGCTAACCTGTGAAATTACCCTGAATTTTCCAGGTGCAGGGCACCGCTGCTCAATGAACACTTGCTCATCTGCATGACACCAAATTATCATGGGTACCCCCCACATCTTGCAGTATCATTATCTCTGTTTTACAAATGAGGAGAATAAAGCTGAGAGAGTCAGCCACTGGCCGAAGGACACATAGCCAATGAACAGGGGCATCAGGGGTTCAAATCCCAGCCTCGGACGCTTTAGTCCCATTTAAGTGGTTTGTCACCATGGATTCATTGAATACAGCAGCCCAGAAAAGAAAGATCATTATATTCACTTCACAGAGAAGGAACTGCATACACGTCCCTGGCCTGGCAGGCCATTGCCCACTGCACCAGAGGACCCCTCACGAGGTGCACAGACTGGCCAAAACCCATAGCCGGCCACTATCAGCTCAGCTTGACAGCAGAGGCAGAGTCTGGGGCTCCAGGAAGCTCAAGGGCAGCACACTATGCTTAGGGCAAGTCCCTGGTGTCTTCCCAGGCAAGATAGAGGAAGAGCAGTGGCCGCCTGGCCCCACCTGCACACGCTGTGGGGTAGAGCCTCCTGCACCCCCAGTTAGCCAGAGGCTCCCCGGAAGCTGTTCACCTGAGGCTGCTCACCTGGGCAGGCCAAGACTGATGTGTCTGGCAGTTCTCTCTTCTCCTCAACCTTGCCCATTGCCCTCTCCCTCCCTCCTTCCGTCCTCTATGGGGATGACTGTGCCCAAAGCTGGGTCTCACTGGGGGACAAGAGCTATGATCTCCACATTCTAACCTCCTAGTCTCATGCAGTACCAGGAATGAAAGGTTCATTCATCATTTGAAAATCAATCATTGTAAATTCCCCATGTTAGTAAGCTAAAAAAGAAAAATCAGATGATCATCTTCAGTAGATGGCAGTAAATAGATATTGGCCCCTTTGACAAAATCCAACATCCACACCCAGTAGAAATTGTCAGCAAATTATGAATGAATAGAAGGCAATTTCCTCAACCTGAAATAGGGCATGTATGAGAGAAACTTTCAGCTAAATGGTGAAAACCTCAATGTTTATCCCCTAAAATTGAGAACAAAATGACCAAGAAACTAGTTCAGCAAGGTTTCAGGCCACAAGATCCACATAAAAAAAAAAAACTGCATTTCAATTTACTAACACCAAAAGCTAGAAACAACCTAAATGTACATCAGTGGGTGAATGGATTAAAAAAAAAAAAATTATGATGGGGCACCTGGGTGGCTCAGTCAGTTAAGTATCTGACTTTGGCTCAGGTCATCATCTCGCAGTTCATGAGTTCAAGCCCTGCATCAGGCTCTGTGCTGACAGTTCAGAGCCTGGAGCCTACTTCAGATTCTGTGTCTCCCTGTCTCTCTGACTCTCCCCCATTCACACTCTGTCTCTCTCTCTCCCTCAAAAATAAACATTTTAAAAAAAATTTAACAACACACTTTACACACTGTATGTTAGCCAATTTGACAATAAATTATATTTAAGAAGTTATTTTAATTATGATAGATCTATACAACAGAAAACTACTCAGCAATGGAAAGAATGAACTACTGACACACACAGCATGGATGAAGCTCAAAATGGTTATGCTGAAAGAAACCAGACATCTCCCAAAGAGTAATACTGTGTAATTCCATTTGTTTAAAACTCAAGAAAATCCAAGCTAATCTATAGGGACAGAAAGCAGACTAATGGCTGTTTGGGGAGGGAGGATGGGGAGAGAGGATTTTCAAAGGGTGAAAGGAAACTTCTGGCAGCGATTGATATAATCATTATCTGGGTTCCAGTATAAATATCCAAAATTAGCAAATTGCGCACTTTTGTATAGTTTCTTATGCATCAATTTCACCTCAATATGCTATTCTTTAAACATTGCATATAAATCGAGGTACCTACAACAGGCAAACTCATAGAGACAGAAAGAATGGTGGTTGCCAGGAGCTGGGGAGAGGGGGGAAGGGACAGTTACTGCTTAATGGATGGAAAGTGGTGATGGTTACACAACATTGTGAGTGGACTTAATGTTACTGAATTGTTAACTTTTTAAAAATGCTTACATTGCTCATTTTTGTTATGTATACTTATAACAATTTTTTTAGAAGTAAAAAAAACCCTTAAAAATATTTCATATAGACACTTGCATTTGAGGGTAAAGAAGAGGGCTCTCTGCTACTCTCAGTCTGTCCTCAAAAGTTTTCGAACAGCCTCCTCCTATAGGACAGCCTTCCCCTTTCACAGAACAAGACCCTCATGATGCCTTGCTCCACAGACCCAGGATCGCCAGGGGATCAGGCCCCCACCTCTGCAGCAAGTACCCCTCCATGATATTTGGCCTCAATCCCTTTGAACTTGCTGTTCCCTGAGCAGAATGCCCTTCTCTCTTTACATGCAAGCCCTCCCACCTCCCTGCCCCATGCCCACACCTCCACCCCAGATTCTCACATGTCACCCTTGACCCCTAAGACTGCCCGCCTCCTGCTTGCTCCAGCTGTCCCCTCTCCAAGGGAGCTGTCCTTCTGTGCTCCCAGGCCCCTGGTGCCCCTTGTCCTTTGCCTGATCATAGTGTTCTGTGCATCTGGTCTGCCTCATCTCTGAGCTGGGAGCTCCTTAAAGTCTGGGACTTTGACCCTGCACGGCCCATCAACTGCAAGAACGTGGGCTGAACCAGTCCCCCCCCTTTTTTTTTTTTTTTTACCAATTCAGGAATGTCCCTAGTGGCGAACAACAAAGGAAAATGGAATTCTTGGTGAACAGAGCAGCTTTGTTCCTAAGTTTTTGGTTCACTGAGGGCGGACTCTGGGCACTTGTAGACCCATGCAGAGTGCCAGGAAAACTAGCCTTGGCTTTTCATTACGGACTCCCCTTCCTGACTTGGGACCCACAGAGCAAATCATTTCCTTTCTCTAGGCCTCACTCTCCTCATCCAGAAATGGAGCTTGGGGAACTCCTCCTCAAGCTGGGTGTGGAGGGCGGTGTGATAGAGCGACACGAGGGGATGTGCAGAGGTCCCCACTGTGGACAGCGTCTTGGTTACTCAAGGCCCATGTTCCTGCAGAGCTTTGGCCTCACACTAGTTGAGTTAGGGTTCAAGTAGGGCTCTTCCACGGGTACTGGTGGGCATGTCCCTGCCCTTCATAGGCCATAGCACACAGATGGCCCGTTCTGGCTCCTGGTCAGATTTGTTTTGTAACACCTTCCACAAGCAATGCGGATCCATGCTTTGTAACAACTCTTGCACCTGTGATTAAATAATCACTCACTGTAGCTTCATCTCTCTCTCCCCTGCTGGAACATAAGCACCCCCCTAAATCCCCAGCTACGCCTATCATGAGGAGACCCAGGGAAGCATGCAGTGAAGGGCTGGGGTATCTTTTCTGTTAACATGCATCATTGTCACAGCTAAGGAAGAATGAGACGTGCAGCCCCTGTTCCTGAGTCACTTGGTAAGGAAAGGTGCAGGGCTAGGGTGGAGGAGCCAGCCTCCCCACCAGGCCACATCCCCTCCTCCCTACTCACACATGCCCAGTCTGACAAAGGACTGGTTCCACCATGAACCCCACTCATGTCTATGCTTCCTTGTGTAAGAACATGAAACTTGGGGCCTGGGTAGTTCAAATGGTTAAGCATCTGATTTTTGATTGCAGCGTAAGTCGGGATCTCACTGTTCATGGAACCGAGCCCCACAACAGGACTGAGCCCCATGCTATCTCTCTCTCAAAAAAATGAGTAAACATTAAAAAACATATTAAAAAACATTTTTTTGAAAAGAACATGAAACTTTTAAAACAGGTTCTGAAGTCTCTACATCAGGGTTAAATTCTGTTCCACGTGCAGCATTTGTAATGGAGCCTCTCCCGTGTGCCCAGGGCTTTGCACACCAAGATGAAAACCTACGAGCCCCAGCCTGGAGCAGCTCACACTGAGGGGGAGGCATGGTCACAGAGCAGGCTGGTGAGAGAAAGCAGCAGGTGCCTCAGCAAGCAGCACAGACCAGGGAGGGGTTGGCAGGCTTCTGGGAGCAGGAACCCGAAGAGGCCTTCACCACCCTTCTAACAAATGAGAAAGAGAACCATGAGGGGACCCAGACTAGGCAAGGAAGGAAGGTTATTCCAGAACTTTCAAAACTTTGTTGTTATCAGAAGGGGCCCAGAGGCTGGCATTCAGGCCCATCTGTCCTCAACAGGAAGGCACAGGGGATAAGCCATCGTTCTACCAGCACCCCCAGCTTCCTTCCTCCTTACCCCAACTCACCAGCTTTTCCCACAGTGGGCCTTAAGGCCAAACTTAGACTGAAGGGGCTCCAACTGAAATCCTCTTCCCTCCCTTTTCTGTCATGGTCCTACTTCTGGACTTCACATGCTTTCTTCCAGAGACATCTCACAGGTACACTTTCCACAGCCTCAGCCTCCTCCTACCATTCCAGAGTGTCCAACATAAACAAACATATCTCTCTCTCTCTCTCTCTCTCTCTCTCTCTTTTTTAATCCAACACTAAGACATCACAAGTGCTTCAAGTGTGTTGAAGAGTGGCTCCCCAAAGGTCTTGTCCACCCAGAACTTCAGAATTTGACCTTACTTGGAAACAGGGTCCTCACAGATATAATGAGTTAAGATGAGGTCATGCTCGATTGAGGAGGGGCCCTAAATCCAGTGAGGGAAGTCCTTCTAAGGAGAGATATACACACACAAGATAACAGGCATAACTACAGTGATGCATCCACAAGCCAAAGAAAGCCAAGGACTTCAAGAGCCACTAGAATCTAGGAAGAGGCCAGGAAGGACCACCCCCGCCCCCATTCCCAAGCCTTCAGAGGGAGCATGGCCCTTGATCTCACACGTTTGGCCTCCCAAACAGGTGAGAGAGAACATGCCCGTTTTCAGTCACCCCCCTGCAGCCCTAGCAAGTTAACAGAATGTTGTTCTGTACCTTGCTTTTCTCACTCAACCTGTCTAGAAGACAGTGGCACTGTCTCCCTTCTTTTTTTCTATAAACTGTGGAAGTATTCCAGTGTATATAGACTGTGACTAAATAATCTGTCTTCTGTTCAACATTTAGGCCATTTCCAATCATGAAACTTCCACAGATAGTGCAGCAATGACTGTCTGTACAGACAGCTGGGTGCCCTCCCTCCCCCTCCCCCCAGGGGGGGGAAGTACATAGGTAGAGGCAGGTACTTTTACATTCTTGTAAACTATTGCAAAAGGGCCCTCCCAGGAGATCAGACACTTGACATTCTTAAAAGCAAGGTGTGAAAGTTTTTCATTGGCTCACTCATTTGTTTAATTGTCCTGATTTGTCATATTTCAAATCAATGTAAGTTTGTTGCCACGAATAAAACAACACAATACAAAGATGTCTATATTTGTGTCTCTGTGTCTCTCTTCTTATAAAGACACCAGATCTGACATCTTTCTCTTGCACTTCCTTCCCCTCCTTCTCTCCTTTATGGTATTACTGGTGTCAACACCCAGCCCTCCGCATCTTTCTCCTCGTTCACACTAATATATGTGGACATACATACACATAGAGAGGAAGTTTGATCGTTTGTCCTAATAAAATCAAATAACCAGATCCATGTAACTTGTCTTCCTTCTTCACAATAGGCAAATCTGCAAGTCAGTATTATAATTTCTTTTATCCTCTAGACACAATCACTCACATTCAGATATCATCCTCCATCAGTAGGATTTATAACAGGCATGCTGAGGGCTGAGCATTATAGATATTTTCAGGACAGTCTTGAAATCTCTCTTTTTTTTCCACCTCTTCTTCCTTCTCCCTTCTCCCTTCCTTCGCCTGCAGCCCTAACAAGCAGCCCTGATGGGCAGCCTTCACTCCCTTTTTCATGCTCACCTATCTGTTACAAAAATACACACATATATACAAGTGTGGGGTTGGGGTCACGTTTTGCTTGCTATGGGGTTGCTTTGCAAAAACTGGGATCATAATAGCACCCATGACCATTTCTTATTTTTCTCACTCAATAATCAAATCCCTCAGGTAAAGCCTTCTGAATCTTTTAATGGCTACGCAAAATTTCCTGCCAGAGGGACTCTGCTTTGTTTCCAGCTGTTGTCGAGGTGGTGGATTTTGTTTTGGTGTTTTTTTTTTTTTGACATTATGAATAATTCCACAGTAACATTCTGGGGACATTGATCCTCTAGCTCTCTTTTTTGTTCTTGCTGCCTACTCCCTCCTGGTTGCTGGTTTCCTAGTGCATTTTGTAACTTGGGCTTTTTTGCTCAAGTTCAACAAGCAAGTTGGGTTGAAGGTGTATCCCCCCTCTGAAGAGGTTCTGCTTTTGCTTCTGCAAGGTATCCCCAAGTTATCAGTCCGAAATCACTTTTTTATTGTAGCAAAATATACCTAATATAAAATTTACCATCCTAACCATTTTTTTTTTTTTTTTAAGCACACAGTTCTACGGTGTTCAGTACTTTCATATTGTGCCACCAACCTCGAAGACTCTTCATCTTGGGAAGCAGAAACCCTAGCAACTTTAAACAACTCCCTATTTCCTCCTCCCCTCATCCCTAGGCAACCACCATTCTACTTTCTGTCTCTATGAATTTTCCAGCCTAGAATTTCCTGGCCTAGAGACTCTAGAATCACATGAGTAGTGTAAGTTGGATCGCAAATTCAAAAGAGGGCAGGAGTGTGGTTATAAATTTCTCAGAAGAGGCCTTTCCCAACCAAACCCGGGCCAGGTTAGAAGAGATTCCTGCTCGCTGCCTTTGAAGGTGAGTGTATTTTTTCTGGCCTTTCATTGGAAGTTTAAACCCTGAAGGGTCCCAGATGTATGTGGGAGTCACAGTTCTACCTCTCTGCTTCATATAAGATCAAAACTGTGTCCGTTGTCCCTATGGCTATTCAGACGCAAATCCCTGCCTTATCCGGACCAGCAAAAGATGCTCAGAGCAGGCAAAGCTATCTCACTCCCTGCCCAGACAGGCTGTCAACTTCCCTTTATGTCTCTTCTCCAAGGGCTATCCTATTTCCATGCAGCTATGCATAAAAAGCATGTCGACTGTCTTCTATCCTAAGTTTCCAGATGTTTTAGAGAGTTTTTTCCCCACAAACTATCAAATCCTCCATCTTAATGAAAAGGAATCTCCCTTATATTTCTTTCTCCTTGCATGAGTTATTTTAGCCTTGAACTTTTGATGCCTCCTGCCTTATTTCTCCCCTGGAACTAGAGCTCTAGTATTCACCAGGCACAGCCCCCAGTGGACACACAAGGAATTCTCGGTGAAACCCAGGAGAATGAGGGAAAAACAGCCAGAACTCTCTGTCAGGATTGGGGGAGGGCCATGGAGATGGTGCTGCCTCTGGTTCAGGGATGTGTGGGGCCCATAAAACTTGCAATGATAATGTTGGGCAAGGCCCATAGGATGGAGCTGGGACTACCTTCAATGGGACAACGATGATAATAATAGTGGCTAATGTTAGTTACTTTTGTCACTTAATCCCTACATATGCAAACACACACACACACACACACACACACACACACACACACACACACACACACACATATCAGAGTTAGAATTCTCACCCTCATTTTAAAGATGAAGAAACCACACTGATGGTTACCAAGGGAGGTGGGTAGGGGGATGGGGGAAATACATGAAGGGGATTAAGAGTACACTTATTGAGATGAGCAGTGAGTGATGTATACAATTGTTGAATCACTATATATTGTACACCTGAAACTAATATTAACACTGTGTGTTGACTATACTGGATTTAAAGAAAAAAAAAGAATGCACGCATAAAAAAAAAAAAAAAAAAGACCAGCTTTCATATAGAAGTTCCCCTTGCTATTATTAAAATTGCCATCTACCAAAAAAAAAAAAAAGAGGAAACCAAATCTCAGAAAGTTTGGCAACTTGCCCAAGGTCACATGGTAACAAATAGGAGAGGAAGTAATCAAATCTAACTACGTCCGGCCCCAAAGCTCTTGCTGATAACTCTGCATTAGGGGATGGTCTGCAAACAAAAGGAAAAGACCACATTCCCCTGCCAAGCAGCTTTATGCTGCTAGAGGAGACTGCCTGTGGGGCCAAGAGAAGCTGCTTCAGGGGATGGAGCCCATGAGGATCTGGAGGGGGGCGGAGTGAACTGAGCACCCTGCAACTTCAAACTCAGAACCCAGAGTCTGTATGCATGACTTGAGCTGGTCAGGGCAGGCCACTCCGGCCAGAGCTCAGGGCCGATGGGCCTAGAAAGGAGCCATTCCTCGTCACCATGGATGGGTTGGCCCTCTGTGCTTCCTCAGAGGCTGTGGCCCTTGCCCTCAGTCTCCCCTAATCCCTCCCAGTCTGGCTTTACTCAGGGCTGGGAGCTCAGCTTTCTTGCCTTCAGAGCTGAGCAGCTGAGCTGGCTAGTCAGAGACACCTTGGTTCTGCCAAGCCCATGTGAAGGCTCCTCACAGGAGAGGGAAGACAGCCTCTTGGCCCACCACCCCACCAGGGCTGGTGATGCTAAGATTCCAATTAGTGAGGAATCAGTCTCTGAAGCAGCACACACAGGGAACACGAGAATGGAGGAGAGGAAGAGGTGAATCAATTCAGATTCAGGAAGCTTCTGGGCCCAATAAAACATCCAACATCCCCTCACTTCTCCTAAATGCTTTCTCCCAGGTCCAATCCAGAAACAGCTATCAACAGATTCTCACATCAACCAGTAAGTAACCATCAAGTCAGTGCTTTTCATCAAGTCTAATGCACAACTGACTGCAAAATGCACCAATATTTCATATTCCACTAAGAAACAAAGAAGAGGAACTGAACTATCAATTATATCATGATATGCCATTGATCCTGATTCCAAAGGAGATGTTAAAATGTGATAAGTGAGGGAAAGGTGTATTTTGCAATCTATAGAATATGGTAACACTAAGAGCCCTGTTGTTGACTTGCTTTTTTGCCTGAGGGTTACAGAATATTTCCATGCGCAATGCCTGACTGCTGATGGCTAGTATTCAGGCACTGATATATGCCCATTCTACACTATGGGGTATTCAGTTCCCTGCTCTTATAGAAATCACAGTCTAGGTGGTGATCTTGGAAGCGGGCCAAAAGAACATCTGCAGAATAAAGGCCAGTCTCTATGGTGTGAACAATAAACATCATAGGTGTTTGGAGAAGAAATGTACTGGAGTTGGCCTGCTGGTCAAAGGAGGCTTCATGCAAGGAAAGGGGATAGATAATTAGGCTATAGGATGAAGGGTAGATAATGGGGAAGAGAAAAGACACTGAGGAGGGAGAAGTGGGGATAAAGTGAACAAGGCATGGAGAAGAGGCCCGCGTAGCAGATACTCTGGACAGCAAAGGGAAGGTTATTCATCTGGAGCAAAGAAGCTGTGTTGGGATGTAATGGGAATCTACGCTGAACAGGCAAGACAAGGCTACACTACAGGTGGTCTTGAAAGCCAAGCAGTTATTGATGTGACAGGCAGCAGGGACCCAGTGCAGATTCTTGAGCAGGGGAATGACCTGATAAGAACGTTAATTTAGGGAGCACTGATGTGCAAGATGAGTGAAAGGCAGAAGCTGGAGGCAAGAGTACCAACATACCAACCATCGCCCCGTAAGCCCCGTGACAAAGGAAGATAACCTCTAAGGCGGGGGGGGGGGGTGTCTAATGGAGGCTCATGTGCCTGGAAGGGGCTGAGGGGCAGTTCTCCCATGCAGTTTGAACCATGCCTAGATGGAAAAAAGTCCTAGATCCTTTTAAGAACTGTCTCTTCAAGACGCTGGCCTCCCAGGCAATTCCCTGGTGCATGTATTCCAGGGAATCTAAATGTATAAAGAACCATCATCTACTCAGTAAAATGGGTGCCATTCAATAGAAGCAGGGGCTGAAGGACACACTGCTTACGTTTGTATAGAATGTAATCATCATGTAAGTGAATCCTTTCTGCCTGTAGGAATTAAAGAGCTCTATTTGGTAAAAGGCACATATGTCTGATACATGTTCATTGATAAAATATTGCAGTTTTTCTGCATTGGCCCTACCTGACAATTTGTAGTAAGAACCATAAAATCAGTCAAACCCTGTTAAGGAGTAACTCCTCTTTACAAGGTGGGTCCTAAGACTATAACCAAGTCAAAAATGGCCCTAAGCAGCACCATTTGGAGAGTCGAGAGCCAGAGAACTACCCCACAGCCAAACAGAGGGGAAGGGTCTCAGCTCAGCCAGAGGGTCAGCATCTGAGCTGCTTAAGTGAGGCATGTACAAACATACCAAGTTGGACAGAAGGACTCCTATTGCGTGTGCCTCTACCCGGAGCGCTACAGAGGGTGCTCTGTGACACTACAGAGGCAATGTAGTGTTACAGCAGAAGCATAGATTTGGCTTCAGAGCCCATTTCTTCATGTGTAAAAACGGGAATGAAATTTCAGTCACTGGCCCTCGTCCTGATCAGTGATGAGCTATTATTACTACATGTATGACACACACAAAATAACCAGACGCAAAAATTCTTAGCAGGGCTGGGGGATGGGTGCAGGGCAGCATACATATGGCTGTAGGGCATCCACTGGCTCTAATGTTTGAGGCACAGGTGGGAAGTGGGATGCCAGAGAGTCCAGGGCCATGTCTAAAAATGTTACCTCCAGGGGAGGAGCCAAGATGGCGGGACAGCAGGGAAGCTTTTTGTGTGTCTCGCGTCCATGAAATACAGCCAGACCAACACTAAACCATCCTACACACCTAGAAAACTGAATGGAGGATTAACACAACAATCTGCACAACCTGAACCACAGAATTCAGCAGGTAAGCGGCGTGGAGAGCTGAACTTGGGGAGCGAGAAGCTGCAAAAGGTAGGGAACCGCTTTTGCGGGCGGAGAGAAGACGGAGACTGGGGAAGGGGGGGGAGAATACAGGAAAAGCACCCCTTCCCAAAAGCAGCTGGAGAGAAAGTGGAAAATTGGAAACAGCCACAGGGACTAAACTAAAAAGGGAGAAGGGAGAAAGGAGAAAGGAGAGGGTTTAAATTCCATTAAGACTGTAAACAAGGGGAGCGCAAAGGCTACAACTCCGCAGCTCGATAGCTGGCGGTACTCTGGTGGGAAGGGCAAATCCCCAGGAACAGAGTGGGGTCCGGGAGGTTGTCGGGCCACACGGGGAAGAGCGGTTCCACTGCTGGAAGGACATCTGGTAGAGACTGCTGAAGCCACCTGGTCCCAGCAGACCCTGGAAGTCGGCCACATTCACTGGTGCTGGGGCAAGATTGTTAAGAGTGAAGCCTGGTGCCAGATGTGTGTTGTGATTTTCCATAATCCCTGAGACGCTGCTGCTACACTGTCTCGCGAACTTTTTCTGGGGCGGGCTGGCACCTGGCCATGGTCTCGGGGCACCGGCAACAACAGGGTCCAGCAGGCGTTCCTGGGTGCAGCCGATATTCAGCAAATGCTCATTTGCCCATTGCTCGGTGAGACCCTCCCGCAGAGGGGCAAAAGGGGCCAAAGCCGCAGTCCTTCGGAAGTAAGGGGCTGGGGAAAACAGCCACATCTGAGACAAAACATGGGAGACAGGTAATGCCTGGGGCCTGGTCACAGAGAGTGAAAAAGCGGGGAGTGGACAAGAGCTGAAGACAGAGGACAGGTGCGCAATTGCTGATCTGCGTTGGGGGAACAGACTGGGTAGCTGGGTGGGGCCATTTTCACCACTCCTGCGCATGCGCATAAGCACCTAGGAGCGCCACAACAATCCACCCCAGTAGGCTAGCAGCGCCATCTAGTGGAGAGCAGAGCTGTTACACTGAGCCCTGCCCAACTAGGCCAACTTCGCTCTTCAAGAACATAAGTCTCACCGCCGGCTTAGTTTATGGACTATAAAGGGCTACATAGACTGACTTCTAGGAGAAAATGAAGCAATTTCAGCCCTACTTCAATCTGTTAGCAGGTTCATCTATTCAATTTTCTTTCTTTTTTTTTTTTCTTTTTCTCTTTTACAATTCTTTTTTCTTGAATACAGAAAAAAATTCATTTTTAATTTCAATTTTTATTAAAAATCTTTCTTTAATTTTTATAACTATATTTTTTACTTTTGTGTAAATTTTTTCAAATTCTACTGTACTTCCATCATTTTATTTTAGTCTATTTCAGTGTACTCACCTTTTCAAATTTTCAAACAATTTCCTTTTTTTCTTTCTTTTTCTTTTTTCTCTTGTTTCTTTTCTTTTTCTTGAATGCAGAAAGAGAAAAATTTCATTTTTACTTTCAATGTCTATTAAAAATATTTTCATTTAATTTTTATTACTATATTTTTTGCTTT
Organism: Panthera tigris; assembly: GCF_018350195.1. Taxonomy (NCBI): domain Eukaryota; kingdom Metazoa; phylum Chordata; class Mammalia; order Carnivora; family Felidae; genus Panthera; species Panthera tigris. The sequence continues at coordinate 48,330,038 of NC_056674.1, forward strand.
TATATAAATTTTTTTCAAATTCTATTTTACTTCCATCATTTTATTTTAATCTACTACAGTGTATTCACTTTTTCAAATTTTCAAATGATTTCTTTTTTTTTCTTTTTTTCTTTTTTGTTTTTTCTTTTTCGTTTCTTTTCTTTTTTCTTAAATACAGAAAATGAAAAACCTCATATTTATTTTTAACTTTTATTAAAAATATTTTTCTTTCTGGGTGTTGTATGGAAACCAATTTGACAATAAATTTCATATATTGAAAAAAAATGTTCTTTAATTTTTTTCTACTATATTCTTCATTTTTGTGTATATTTTTTCAAATTCTTTTTTACTCCCATCATCTCATTTTAGTCTATTTCAGTGTATTCGTTTTTTCAAAATCTCAAACAATTTCCTTTCTCCCCCCCTTTTTTTCCCTCTAATCTGTCAAACCACTTTCAACACCCAGACCAAAACACACCTAGGATCTAGCATCATCTATTAGATTTTTGTGTGTTTTTTTTAATTTTTAATTTTAATTTTTTTTATTTTAATTTTTTTAATTTCAATTTTTCTACCTCATTAATTCCTTTCTCCCTTCAAAAGTACAAAACAAAGGAATTCACCCCAAAAGAAAGAGCACGAAGAAATGACAGCCAGGGATTTAACCAACACAGATACAAGCAAGATGTCTGAACCAGAATTTAGAATCACGATAATAAGTATACTAACTGGAGTTGAAAACAGATTAGAATCCCTTCCTGCAGAGATAAAAGAAGTAAAAATAGCCAGAATGAAATTAAAAATGCTCTAACTGAGCTGTAGTCAGGGATGGATGCATCAGTGGCAAGGATGGATGAGGCAGAACAGAGAATCAGCAACACAAAGGACAAACTTATAGAGAATAATGAAGCAGAAAAAAAGAGGGAGATTAAGGCAAAAGAGCACGATTTAAGAATTAGAGAAATCAGTGATTCACTAAAAAGGAACAACATCAGAATCATAGGGGTCCCAGAAGAGGAAGAGAGAGAGATAGGGGTGGAAGGGTTATGTGAGCAAATCATAGTGGAAAACTTTTCTACCCTGGGGAAAGACACAGACATCAAAATCCAGGAAGCACAGAGGACTCCCATTAGATTCAACAAAAACCAACCATCAACAAGGCATATCACAGTCAAATTCACAAAATACTCAGGCAAGGAGAGAATCATGAAAGCAGCAAGGGAAAAAAAGTCTCTAACATACAAGGGAAGACAGATCAGGTTTGCAGCAGACCTATCCACAGAAACTTGGCAGGCCAGAAAGGAGTGGCTGGATATATTCAGTGTGCTGAATCAGAAAAATATTCAGCCAAGAATTCTTTATTCAGCAAGGCTGTCATTCAAAATAGAAGGAGAGATAAAAAGTTTCCCAGACAAACAAAAATTAAAGGAGTTTGTGACCACTAAACCAGCCCTGCAAGTATACACACACACACACACACACACACACACACACACACACACCAAAAGCAACAAAAGATTAGAAAGAACCAGAGAATACCACCAGAAACTCCAACTCTACAAGCATCATAATGGCAATAAATTCATATCTTTCAGTACTCACTCTAAACATCAATGGACTCAATGCTCTGATCAAAAGACACAGGGTAACAGAATGGATAAGAAAACAAGATCCATCTATATGCTGTTTATAAGAGACCCACTTTAGACCTAAAGACACCTTCAGATTGAAAATAAGGGGATGGAGAACCAATGATCATGCTAACGGTTAACAAAAGAAAGCCAGAATAGCCATACTTATATCAGACAATCTAGACTTTAAAATAAAGACTGTATGAAGAGATGCAGAAGGACATTATATAATAATCAAGGGGTCTACAGACCAAGAAGACCTAACAATTGTAAACATTTATGTGCCAAATGTGGAAGCACCCAAATATGGAAGCACCCAAGTATATAAATCAATTAATCACAAACATAAAGAAACTCATCAATAGTAATACCATAAATAACAGTAGGAGACTTCAACACAGCAATGGACAGATCATCTAATCAAAAAATCAACAAGGAAACAATGACTTTGAATGACACACTGGACCAGATGGACTTAACAGATATATTCAGAACATTTCACCATAAAGCAGCAGAATACACATTCTTCTCCAGTGCACATGGAACGTTCTCCAGAATAGACCATATACTGGGACACAAGTCAGCCCTAAGTAAGTCCAAAAAGATCGAGATCATACTGTGCATATTTTCAGACCACAATGCTATGAAACTTGAAATCAACCACAAGAAAAAATTTGGAAAGGTAACAAATACTTGGAGACTGAAGAACATCCTACTAAAGAATGAATGGGCTAACCAAGCACTTAAAGAGGAAATTAAAAAGTATATGAAAGTCAATGAAAATGATAACACCACAACCCAAAACCTCTGGGACGCAGCAAGGGCGGTCATAAGAGGAAAGTATATAGCAATCCAGGCCTTCCTAAAGAAGGAAGAAAGATCTCAGATACACAATCTAATCTTATGCCTTAAGGAGCTGGAAAAAGAACAGCAAATAAAACCCAAAGCCAGCAGAAGACAGGAAATAATAAAGATTAGGGCAGAAATTAATGCTATCAAAACCAAAAAAAACAGCAGAACAGATTAATGAAACCAGAAGCTGGTTCCTTGAAAGAATTAACAAAATTGATAAACCACTAGCCAGTTTGATCAAAAAGAAGAAGGAAAGGACCCAAATAAATGAAATCAAGAATGAAAGAGGAGAGATCACCACCAACACAACAGAAATAAAAACAATAATAATAGAATATTATGAGCAATTATATGCCAATAAAATGGGTAATCTGCAAGAAATGGACAAATTCCTAGAAACGTATACACTACCAAAACTGAAACAGGAAGAAATAGAAAATTTCTTTAGAAATTTCTTTAGAAATAGAAAATAGAAAATACCCATAACCAGTAAGGAAATCGAATTAGTAATCAAAAATCTGCCAAAAAAACAGGAGTCCAGGACCAGATGGCTTTCCAGGGGAATTCTACCAAACATTTAAGGAAGAGTTAACACCTATTCTCTTGAAGCTGTTCCAAAAAATAGAAATGGAAGGAAAACTTCCAAACTCTTTCTATGAAGCCAGCATTACCTTGATTCCAAAACCAGACAGAGACCCCACTAAAAAGGAGAACTATAGACCAATTTCCCTGATGAACATGGATGCAAAAATCTTCAACAAGATATTAGCCAACCAGATCCAACAATACATTAAAAAAATTATTCACCACAACCAAGTGGGATTTATACCTGGGATGCAGGGCTGGTTGAATATCTGCAAAACAATTGACGTGATTCATCACATCAATGAAAGAAAGGACAAGAACCATATGATCCTCTCAATAGACGCAGAGAAAGCATTTGACAAAATACAGCATTCTTTCTTGCTAAAAACCCTCAAGAAAGCAGGGATAGAAGGATCATACCTCAAGATCATAAAAACCCATATATGAACAACCCAATGCTAATATCATCCTCAATGGGGAAAAACTGAGAGCTTTCTCCCTAAGGTCAGGAACAAGACAGGGATGTCCACTCTCGCCACTGTCATTCAACATAGTATTGGAAGTCTTAGCCTCAGCAATCAGACAACACAAAGAAATAAAAGGCATCTAAATTGACCAGGAGGAGGTCAAACGTTCACTCTTCACAGATGACATGATACTCTATATGGAAAACCCAAAAGATTCCACCAAAAAACTGCTAGAATTGATTCATGAATTCAGCAAAGTGGCAGGATATAAAATCAACACACAGAAATCAGTTGCATTCCTATACACCAACAATGAAGCAACACAAAGAGAAATCAAGGAATCGACCCCATTTACAGTTTCACCAAAACCCATAAAATACCCAGGAATAAATCTAACCAAAGAGGTGAAAAATCTATACACTGAAAACTATAGAAAACTTATGAAAGAAATTGAAGACACAAAAAAATGGAAAAATATTCCATTCTCCTGGATAGGAAGAAGAAATATTGTTAAAATGTTGATACTACCCAAAGCAATCTACACATTCAATGCAATCCCTATCGAAATAACACCAGCATTTTTCACAGAGCTAGAACAAACAATCCTAAAATTTGTATGAAACCAGAAAAGACCCCGAATAGCCAGAAAAAGAAAACCAAAGCAGGAAGCATCACAATCCTGGACTTCAAGCTATACTACAAAGCTGTAATCATCAAGACAGTATGGTACTGGCACAAGAACAGACACTCAGATCAATGGAACAGAATAGAGAACCCAGAAATGGACCCCCAAACGTATGGCCAACTAATCTTTGACAAAGCAGGAAAGAATATCCAATGGAAAAAAGACAGTCTCTTCAGCAAGTGGTGCTGGGAAAACTGGACAGCGACATGCAGAAGAATGAACCTGGACCACTTTCTTACACCACACACACAAAATAAACTCAAAATGGATGAAAGACCTCAATGTAAGACAGGAAGCCATCAAAATCCTCGAGGAGAAAGCAGGCAAAAACCTCTTTGATCTTGGCCACAGCAACTTCTTACTCAACACGTCTCTGGAGGCAAGGGAAATGAAAGCAAAAATGAACACTGGGACCTCATCAAAATAAAAAGCTTCTGCACAGTGAAGGAAACAATCAGCAAAACTAAAAGGCAACTGACAGAATGGGAGAAGATATTTGCAAATGACATATGAGATAAAGGGTTAGTATCCAAAATCTATCAAGAACTTACCAAACTCAACACCCAAAAAACAAATAATCCAGTGAAGAAATGGGCAAAAGACATGAATAGACACTTCTCCAAGGAAGACATCCAGATGGCTAACAGACACATGAAAAAATGCTTAACATCAGTCATCATTAGGGAAATACAAATCAAAACCACAATGAGATACCACCCCACACCTGTCAGAATGGCTAACATTAACAACTCAGGCAACAACAGATGTTGGCGAGGATGTGGAGAAAGAGGATCTCTTTTGCATTGTTGGTGGAAATGCAAGCTGGTGCAGCCACTCTGGAAAACAGGATGGAGGTTCCTCAAAAAACTAAAAATCGAACTACCCTATGACCCAGCAATTGCACTACTAGGCATTTATCCACGGGATACAGGTGTGCTGTTTCGAAGGGACACATGTACCCCAATGTTTATAGCAGCACTATCAACAATATCCAAAGTATGGAAAGAGCCCAGATGTCCATCGATGGATGAATGGATAAAGAAGATGTGGTATATATATACAATGGAGTATTACTCAGCAATCAAAAGAATGAAATCTTGCCATTTCCAGCTACACGGATGGAACTGGAGGGCATTATGCTAAGTGAAATTAGTCACAGAAAAACAAAAATCATATGACTTCACTCATATGAGGACTTTAAGAGACAAAATAGATGGAACATAAGTGAAGGGAAACAAAAATAATATAAAAACAGGGAGGGGGACAAAACAGAAGAGACTCATAAATATAGACAACAAACAGAGGGTTACTGGATGGGTTGTGGGAAGGGGGATGGGCTAAATGGGTAAGGGGCACTAAGGAATCTACTCCTGAAATCATTGTTGCACTATATGGTAACTAATTTGGATGTAAATTTTAAAAAATAAAAAATAAAAAATGTTACCTCCAACCTGACAGGGAGACCCAAGTGAGGAAGCCAACTTGGCCAAGAGCTGCCACTCAGATAATCAGTCCTCAGCCGCCCACTGCCTCTCTTTGGCTCTTCATCACAGGCCTGTCTGACCTTCTGTGCCTCTGGGGACACCCTGGCCACTCCCCTGGCAGTGTTGGTGTCTATATGGATAAAAATCCTTTTTCTTCATGTCAGCCAAACAAAGTTAGGCTGGTCACCAGAAGAATGTGTCTAAGAAGCTAGAGAGGAAAGAAAATTAAGGAATTAAAATGCAGCCACCGAGGGTGCCTGGGTGGCTGTCGGTTAAGTGGCTGACTTAGGCTCAGGTCAATGATCTCGAGGTCCATGAGTCGATGATCCACATTGGGCTCTATGCTGACAGCTTGGAGCCTAAAGTCTACTTCAGATTCTATGTCTCCCCCCCTTCTCTCTCAGTCCTTCACCCACTCACACTATGTCTCTCTCTCAAAAATAAATATTTTTTTAAAAAAATTTTACTGCAGCCACCTGGAAACAGGATTTCCAAGTTCTTGGAACTTGGACTCTGGCCAGACTGGTCTAGCAGCTTCCTTAAGCTTCCTCCTCACCTCCTCCTCATCTGTACCTATTTGCCTTGACAAGAAGCCCTCCCTTCCAGAATCTGCTTCCTCTGGCCTTGAGCAGCCCTGCCCCTAGCTCTTGGCAGGACCCAGCTTCTCTCCTTAGGCTCTTGGAGAATTTAGTTGTCCCAGAGAGTCCTCCTTTGGCCCTCAGCCCTCCCACAGAGATAATAATACCTGCCACGAAGAGTTCTTATAGTTGGTGGTACCAACTATAAGGAATATAAGCTCCATGAGAGCAGGGCTTCCTTTTGTTCTTGGCCCCAGCTCCTGTGCTTGCCCCATAGCAAATGCTCATGAATGTTTGTTGAATTAGTAATAAATATTCATATGAGCTTGAATATGTGCATACAATTTCTAGAAAGACCCACAAGAACCTAGCATCAGGGGCACCTGGGTGGCTCAGTCAGTTAAGCGTCCGACTTCGGCTCAGGTCATGATCTCACCATCCATGAGTTCAAGCCCCGCATCAGGCTCTGTGCTGACAGCTCAGAGCCTGAAGCCTGCCTTGGATTCTGTGTCTCCCTCTCTCTCTGACCCTCCCCTGTTCATGCTCCGTCTCTCTCTGTCTCAAAAATAAACAAACATTAAAAAAAAAAATTAAAAAAAAAAGAACCTAGCATCAGTGAATGTCTTTGGATAGTTGAAAATAGAGGCCTAAAGAATAGGATACAGAGAGGAAGCTGTAAACCAGTCTATACCTCTTGAATTTTTTTTTCCTGTGCATATATATCACCTATTTGAAATTAAAAACACAATACCACTTATGTTAGGACCAAAACAATGAAATAGTTTGGTATAAACAAAATATGTAGAAGATCTATATAATGAAAACTATAAAGCTATGATGAAAGAAACCAAGGAACACCTAAATAAATGAAGAGCTATTCCATGTCAGGGGCAGAAAGTCACGAGATATAGATATAGATATAGATATATAGATATTTATATAGTTTATTTATCTATTTTGAGAGAGAGCAGGGGAGAGAGAGAGGAAGAGAGAAAGAATCCCAAGCAGGGCCCACACTGTCAGCACTGAGATGGACACGGGCCTCAAACCCATGAACTGCCAGATCATGACCTGAGCCGAAATCAAGAGTCAGATGCTCAACCGAATGAGCCACCTGGGTGCCCCAGCGAGAACATCTGAAAAATATTGTGGGGGCATGTTTTTTCATAACATTTTTCTTTTAATGTAACCTATGTCCAACATGAGGCTTGAACTCACAAACCTGACATCGAGAGTCACATATTCCACAGACTGAGCCAGCCAGGTGACCCCCTGTAAGTGTGTATGTTTAAGTGAAAGAAACCAATCTAAAAAGGCTATATACTGTATGATTCTAACTACATGACATTTTGGAAAAGGCAAAACTACAGACATGGTAAAAAGATCAGTGGTTGTCAGGGGTTGTGGGGAGGGAGGGAAGAATAAGTGGAGCACAGAAGATTTGTAAGGCAGTGAAACTATCCTGTATGATACTGTAATTGTGGATATCACAATTGTCAGAGTGCCATTATACATTTGTCAAAACCCAGAGAATGTACAACACCAAGAGGGAACCCTCATGTAATTATGAACTTTAGTTAATAATCATGTTATCAATATCAATTATAACAAATGTACCACACTAGTAATACATGCTAATAACAAGAGATACTATGTATCTGGGGTGGGATGGCTTTATCGAACTCTCTGTACTTTCTTTTTTTAAAAAAAAGTTTACTGTGAGAGAGCATGTGAGTGGGGAAGGAGCAAAGAGGGAGGAAGAGAGAATCCAAAGAAGGCTCCACCCTGTCAGCACAGAGCCCAAAACAGAGCTCAAATTCATTAACTGTGAGATCATGACCTGAGCCACAATCAAGAGAGGAGGCTTAACCAACTGAGCCACCCAGGTGCCCCAACTTAGCCAATGTTAAGGGCTTTGCAGGCCCAGGGTTTGTCCCAGATCCTGAACCAGCCCCAGCTTCCTCCTCTGGGGTTAAGAGTCATGCCTTATAGGGTTGGGTTAAGAGTTCCAGAACTCTTGTCACTGCAATATGATAGTCAAAAATTTCATTGCCAGGGCACCCGGGTGGCTCAGTTGGTTAAGTGTCCGACTTGGGCTCAGGTCATGATCTCATGGTTCATGAGTTAGAGTCCTGTATCGGGGTCTCTGCTGTCAGCATGGTGCCTGCTTCAGATCCTCTGTCCCCACCTCCCTCTGCCCCTCCCCTGCTCACTCTCTCAAAAATAAATAAAATAAACATTTAAAAAATTACATTGCCAAGTGGATAAAAAAGATATGGTTTATATATACAATGGAATACTACTTGGCAATGAGAAACAATGAAATCTGGCCATTTGCAGAAACATGGATGGAACTGGAAGGTATTATGCTAAGTGAAATAAATCAGGCAGAGAAAGACCGATACTGTATGTTTTCACTCCTATGTGGATCTGGAGAAACTTAACAGCAGACCATGGTTGGGGGCGGGGAGGTTACAGAGAGGGAGGGAGGCAAACTATAAAGAGATTCTTAAATACTGAGAACAAACTGAGGGTTGATGGGGGGTGAGGGAGAGGGGAAAGTGGGTGATGGGCATTGAGGAGGGCACCTGTTGGGATGAGCACTGGGTTGTACAGAAACCAATTTGACAAATTATATTTAATTGAAAAAAAACTACATTGCCTATGTGATTTCCAGGGAAAAGGGGAGGAGTGGCCTTTCTTGGCCAGGAGGGAAACCAAGGCAGGGAGGACCAGGAGGCACCCTCTGCAGAAGTGTCATTCAAGAAAGGTTTCCCAACTGTGGAAAGACACTGGAAAGTACCTGGCCCCAGCCCAGCCTCCACCGGGCCAGCTGGTCTGCTGGCGTCTGTGAATCACAGCTTCACTGGGGCCTGGGACAGCTCCTCCAAGGAGGCAAGCAGGGGGGCCACATTGACTGCAATCCAGTGTGGTGGAGTTGACAAGGTACTTGTAGAGCAAGGGGGGGAGGGGGTCAAAAGGACCACCACTCATCCCTGGTGTGCCCCTTCCCCTATGGTTCCCTGGGAAGTCCCTAATCACCCTCTTCATCTATAAAATAGCACTACCAAGGCTCACTCCCCAGGCAGCTGTGGGAGAGAAAGCTTAAATGTAGTTATTCTACCCGGCAGTGAGTGGAACTCATACTGCTATCAGATCAACAACTGACACAGAGCCTCAAGGGCAGTAGCATAGAGAGGCAAAAATCTTGGCTTCTCAACACATGCTTTAACCTCTCTGATCCTCAGTCTCCTCATCTCTAACATGGGAATGACACAGCCCTTTATCTCCCAGGTACTGTATGAATTCAGGGAGAGCTTAGCAACCTGCCTGGCACAGAGATGTCCTTAGTAGCTCCCTGTGCCTTCATAAGGTATGAATGCCACCCCAGCCAAATGGGTCAATTCTAGATAAATCACCATCCCTGCTAAGGCTTCCTCTGTAATCTTACTTAGCTGTGAGGACAGAGGAAGGCACCACATTGCCACCATTAGGGACAGAATTTATTGCCTTGTGGGTACTGGACTGGGAACTTGAACAAACTGAATCATGTGGACAAGGTCTTGGCACCAAGAGAGCTAGGCTGGAAAAAACACTGCTGCAAAAAAGCAAAATGTACGCAAGAGCCATGAGAAAGACTTTAAGCTCTGGAAGAGAGTTTTTAAGGAGGGTCTCATTTAATGGAAGAAGGGGGGCATTGAGCAACATAGAGCCTGGCTCCCAATCAAGGCGAATGTTGTCTGCATGGTATTATCCTTGGACCCTGGGGACCCAGGCAAGCTGGGCCTGGCTCCACAAAGAAGCCAGCCAGAGGGAGGGTAAAGTGCTGATTCACCCGGCAAGAAGAGGTGGTGGCTGCTGAATCCATACCTGTGAGACTGTCAGGGCCCAGGAACTGTCAGCCAGGTGCAGCAGGGTAGGTAGAGGCCAACTTGTGGCACGTAGGTTTTGTAGATTTCCACCCAGCATAGAGGGCTGAAGCCAGATTGTCGAGGTTTAAATCCCAGCTCCAGCATCTACTGGCAACCTTGAACAGGTGACTTAAACCCTGGGCCTCAGTTCCCAACTATAAAATGGGGATATTGGAGCACCCACTGCACAGCGTTGTGGTGAGAATTTGAGATCAAGCCCGGTTCAGCATTTAACACAGGGCTTGCCCACAGTAAACAGCAGCAGCTATTATTACTGTCATTTAGGGGAGGGCTGGAAGCAAGTCTTCCCGCCTGCCTGCTCCCTCCCTCCCTCTGACTTGGGTCCCACCTTCACATAGACCTGTTATATGTAACTAGACTGGACTGGATCACATGAGAGAGGCACAAAGCCTAGGAGAGACTCTGCCTCTGCCACTGCCTCATGTAGGAGTCTCCTCTCCAGCTTGCCAAGTCTCTCCTTACATGCCTCCACTAATGGGGAGTGCTCCACATTTGGATAGCTCTGATCACACGTCCTCTAGGTGGGGCTGAAATTGCCTCCCTGCAAACTGCCCTTTAGTGGAAGTGATTTTTCTGCCAGGGACTTTCCAATGTCTGGAATCCACCCATCCCACAAACGCTAGGATCACCCTGAGCATAGAAAGTCCTCCAGGAAGTCTCCCCGGAACTGAGCACACTGAGCATCTCGTGCAGAATTGCACTCCCCACAAGAACACACATACATATCTCCAACAACTGGGTCCATAAGGCAGAAAGTCTTGGATGTCCCTAGACCGCACACTAATAGTTCTCATAAATTGCCTCACAAAACCCCTATGAGGCATGTACTAGCTTTTTCCCAATTTTAAAAATTGTGGGGGCACCTGGGTGGCTCAGTCAGTTAAGCATCCAACTTTGGCTCCAGTCATGATCTCACAGTTTGTGAGTTCAAGCCCCGCGTCAGGCTCTGTACTCAAGAGCCTGGAGCCTGCTTTGGATTCTGTGTCCCCATCTCTCTCTGCCCCTCCCCTGCCCACACCCTGTCTCTTCCTGTAAAAATTAACATTCGGTTTTTTTTTTTTTTTTTTTTTTTTTTTAATTTTTTTTTCAACGTTTTTTATTTATTTTTGGGACAGAGAGAGACACAGAGCATGAACGGGGGAGGGGCAGAGAGAGAGGGAGACACAGAATCGGAAGCAGGCTCCAGGCTCCGAGCCATCAGCCCAGAGCCGGACGCGGGGCTCGAACTCACGGACCGCGAGATCGTGACCTGGCTGAAGTCGGACGCCCAACCGACCGCGCCACCCAGGCGCCCCAACATTCGTTTTTTTAAAATTGTGGTAAAACACACATAAAATATAAAATCGTAACCATTTCTAAGTGTACAGTGCCCTGATATTAAATACATTCACATGGTTATGCATCCATCCCTACCTCCTTCTGCAGAACTCTTTTCATCTTGCAAAAGTGAAACTCTATACCCATGAAATAATAACTCCCCATTCCTCCCTCTAGTTCCTGGCAACCAGCACTCTACTTTCTGTTTCCATAATTTTGACAACACTAAGTGCCTCATATAAGTGGAATCGTACAGTATTTGTCTTTGTCTGGCTCATTTCACTTAGCATAACATCCTCAAGGTTCATCCATGTTGAAGCATGTGTCAGCATTTCCTTCCACTTAAGGCTGAGAAATATTCCATTGCATGTATACATACACTTAGTTTATCCATTCTTCTGCCGATGGACACCTGAGTTGCTTCTACCTTTTGGCTACTGCAAACAATACTGCTATAAACATGGGTGTACTATCTCTTCAAGACCCAGCTTTCAATTCTTTTGGGTATATACCAGAACTGAGATTGCTGGATCATAGGATATTTCTTTTTTTAGTTTTTCGAGAAACTCCCAAACTGTTTTCCATAGCATCTGTACCATTTTACAATCCCACTAACAGAGCACAAGCGTTCCAATTTTTCTGCATCCCTGCCCTCACTTATTTTTTGTTTTTGTTTTTTAATGGTGGCCATCCTAAAGCTTATGAGACCTATAAGGAGAGCCTATTTTTATCCGACTTTACAGTTGAGGAATGATGTGGGATTGGAGAGGTACTGTGACTTGACCACAGTCCCACAGAGAGCACGTGGCAGAGCTGGGATTCAAGTTCAGGGCCATCTGCAACTGTCTGATACTCTCAACAGGCCCCATCCCAGTAAATCCTTACTGTACAACTGGTCAGTGATTACCCTGGGGCCTCCAGTCCTCAGAGCTCTGTTCAGAGCCTGGCTAGGGAGGAGGCAGTGATCTGGAAGACACCCCAGGCCCACACCCCGGCCCCCTGGATCTCCCAGGCCCAGGAGACTCTAAAATTAGCGTCTAACAAAAGCCTTACCCTGCACGGCCCATGGAGCCTTTGGCAGGGAGGTCTCTTCTGGGGGGTTCCCTCTCATGCTGGTCTGGCTGCAGGAGAGAGTGAGGTTCAAGGCCTGCTCGACAGGACCCAGATGGGAGGGCAGGGGGTGAGGGCCTGGAGAGGCACCCAGGCAGCGCTCTTGAGAGTCTCCGGTGCAGTGGGACCAGAACCACAGTGGCTAGAGGGCAGGGTAGAGCCTCCAGGAAGGGCCAGGCAACTAACATTCAGACACAGAGCCTGGTACATCCCCAGCAGTGGTGCCACATTGCACCTACGTGACCATGGACAAGCTAGTATTCCCCTACACCTGTTTCTTCCTCTGTAAAATCAGGAAGACTAAGTCAAAGCTGGCAGGGAGCTGTGGGTACTAAATGATCACTAGATCCATAATTCCAGGCTGACGACTGTGTGCAACTGTGCTAGCACCACTGCCTCCTCCCACACTCTTGCCTGTCCCACCCCCATGCTTCACCTATCCCGCCTCTCTCCTACACTGGTCTGCCCTCCACCAATGGGGGACTGGCAGAGCCTTGAGATTAAGGATCCAGGTGACTCCTTTGAGGAGTAACACATTTGAATGCATTAGTTCTGGTCTTCTTCTTAGAAAAACAAATAAATAAGGGGTGCCTGGCTGGCTCAGTAGGAAGAGTATGCAACTCTTGATCTTGGAGCTGTGAGTTTCAGCCCAACTGGGGTGTAGAAATTACTTAAATAAAACTTAAAAAAAAAAAAACACCACAAAGTAATAATAATTCCTTCAGGTAAACAAAGACATGGTCACACAGATGTTTGCTACTACACTATTTATAACAATGATAATTTCATAGCACCCTGAAGGGGACTAGTTGAGTTAGCATCCTACCACAAAATGGAAGATCATATGGCCACTATAAATTATAATGGAGCTCTGTATTTATCAGCATTTCCATGGCAATAAATGTTGAGTGGTGGGAAAACACAGGTTATGAGAAAATCAGGTATAGATGATCCCATAGGACACAGAGCTGTGTGTGTGTATATAGCTAGGTATGGTTTCCTGATCAGTAGCAATAGCATCACCTAAGAGCTTGTTAGAAATATAGACTGGGGCCCACCTCGGGCTTTCAGGAATCAGAATTTAACAAAATCCCCAGGTGGTTCATGTGCAGGTTACAGCTGGAAAGCAATAAAGGCATTGTCTGGAGAGTTTCCCAGTAAAATATTAGAGAATGGTTATGTCTGGGGGGGGTGGGGTGGGGGGTGGGATTGGGATTTTCTTTCCTTCCTGTGCTTTTCTGAACGTCAGCATTTTCCCCAGTAAACATGTGATAAAAACAATGAAGTTATTAAAATGCTTGTAAAGATACAAGATCCAAAACTATAAAACTCATAGAAAAAAATACAGGTAAAAAGCTTTGTGACACTGGACTTAGCAATTATTTCTTTGATATGGCAACAAAAGCATGGGCAACAAAAGCAAAAATAGGATAAATGGGACTATATCAAAATTGAAAACTTTTGTGCATCAAAGGATACAGTCAAGAGTGAAAAGGCAACCTATGGAATGAAAACATATATACAAACGTGATAAGGAGTTAATATCCAGAATATATAAAAACTCCTACAACTCTGGGGCGCCTGGGTGGCTCAGTCGGTTAAGTGTCCGACTTCGGCTCAGGTCACGATCTCGCGGTCCGTGAGTTCGGGCCCCGCGTCGGGCTCTGGGCTGATGGCTCAGAGCCTGGAGCCTGTTTCAGATTCTGTGTCTCCCTCTCTCTGACCCTCTCCTGTTCATGCTCTGTCTCTCTCTGTCTCAAAAATAAATAAATGTTAAAAAAAAAATTAAAAAAAAAAAAAACTCCTACAACTCAACAAAAAATCAAATAACCTGACTAAAAAAAAATGGACACAGAATATAAACAAATATTTCTCCGAAGATATACAAATGGAGAACAGGTATGTGAAAAGATACTCAGCATCACTAATCACTAGGGAAATGCACATCAAAACCATGATGAAATACCACCCCATACCCATTAAGATCATTACTATCAAAATGCAGAAAATAACATGTTGGTGAGGACGTGGAAAAATTGAAAGTTCTCCAGGTGCGGCCATTCGCCCTTCCTGGCTGGGATACACAGAAAGGAGTCTCCTAACAGCTCCTGGGAAGCCCAGGACATAGGTTCCCAGGACATAGGTTCATGCAGCTCAGTTCCCAGGGGACACCACCCCCTAATCATGGGACAGAGCCCTCATGCATAAGTGTGTAAGACAGCCAGAGACCAGAACTCCCCTGGGATTGTTGCAGGGCTGGAGGCCACAGTTCCCAGACCTCAGTGGAGTCTCCTGGGTTAAAGGGCCATATTGCCCATTTCTTTCTTTCTTTCTTTTTTTTAACATTTATTTATTTTTGAGAGACAGAGCATGAGTAGGGGGATGCAGAGAGAGGGAGACACAGAATCTGAAGCAGGCTCCAAGTTCAGCGCTGTCAGCACAGATGCGGGGGTCGAACCCACAAACTGTCAGATCATGACCTAAGCCAAAGTCAGACACTCAACCAACTGAGCCATGCAGGTGCCCCCCATATTGCCCATTTCAAAAAAAATGCCTCTTCCAAGGTTGGGACAGGGACAGCCACCAGACAGTACTGTCTGGGAGGTGGGGTGGGGTGGAGTGGGTAACTTCAGCTTCCAAAGACATTTTGCAGACCTCCAGAAGGAAAGAGCTATAGGAAACCTAACGGCCCTGAACCCTCAACTGAGGCAGAAGAGGAGACCACCCACTCTGGGATGAGAACCCCAGAACCCAGCACCCCAACTTTCAGGCCAGGATCCCCCACACTGAACCTATCCTAAGAATTCCACTGTGTGCATTTATTTATTTGGGGTACCATTAAAGCCTTTGAGATGGGGTGGAAGGCTGGGTCCATATCAGGCCTCTAATACCATCCCCTAAAGCTGCCAGAAAGGCATCCCCAACCCTGCTTAAAACCCCACATCATTGAGATAAAGTCCAAATTCCCACTTGACCTTCAAAATTTGGTCCCCGCTGACTCCTCTCATCTATCCCACTCTCCCAGTCCTGCAGCCTCCTGAACTGCCCCCTACCCCACCTCCTGCCCCAAATTCAGCTTTGTCCCATTTCTGCCTAATAGACTTTTCTTCCTTCTTAAGCAGGGAGTTGTCCCAGTCCCAGTCTCCTCTGCTCCTGTGAGACGAGCTGTGTGCCTGTTTCACATGCATGGAACTTGTCTTATGCATCTCACCCCAGTTTCCAGCACCATGGCACAATAAACGACTGCTGACCAAGAAAATTAGCACATGAGTCTTCTGCCTGTCTTTTATGGCTAATTCTGGTATCTTCCCAAAAGCTCTGGAGCATGGGTTTGACCTTCCACAATAATGGACCCCTATGTGCCAAACACCTTACCTATGTTTTCTCATGTAATTCTATGGCAAAGGCATTAACATTTTGATTTTATAGATGAAGACACTGATGCTCAGAAGTCCAATGACTGTCCACAGCCAGGATTGGAACCCAGTCTGACCAGCCTTATTCCACTGAGCCTCATAGGTGGCCTCCCAATAACTTACTAGACTAGAGAACAGAAGGTGTGTCCCTAGACTTCTGGGGAATTCTCCGCTCTGTCCAGGGATCCTGTAAACCTGCACTTTGACAAAGGTGGCTGGGAGATGGAAGGGTGACATCTAGATCAGGTGGCAGGAGGAGACCAAGAGTCTGGGGATCCTTCAGAAAGAGGTTCACCTGACCTGCTGTCCTCTTACATACAGCCCTCCAGCCTCAGCAAAGATAGGGGCCTAAGTCAATAAAATCCTGTAGCAGGGGAGAAGACTTTCACTCCAGTTACAGTGGGGCTGGGTAAGAGGGAGTCAAGAAGATGCCCTTGAGAGGACTTTATCAATTCTGCCCAGTTAGTATAATGACCCAGGGAAAGCCCCAGGCTTGAAGAGTCTTCCAAGGGTGCTTAATAAGTGCCAGACATTGTGCCAAGTGCCTTAAAAATCCTGTATCACCAAGAAGTTTTATAATCTCTATTTTGCATGAGAACTAATTGAGGCACAATTATTAAGTGAGAGTTCAAGGTCAGGCAGCTATGCATACACACCCAGGCTTGCCTGCTTTCAAAGGTCAAGTCTTAACCACTATGCAGACTGCCTCCTTCCTGCAAAATCCTCAGAGAAAACAAGTTCCTCACCCACCCCCTCATACCATCATGGTTCTGGAAATTAGGAATTAGTCACATAATTCTTGAGTGAGCTGACCTGCATATGTAACATGAACTGAGCTACAAAAACGTTCTTGCCATTGCCCCCAGTATTCATTCTTGATGGAGAATAAACTCCAAGAAGGGGGTGGGGGGGGAATCTAAAAAAAAAAAAAACAGAAAAAGTTATTTTCACAGGATTACCCATAAAAGTCAAAATACTAATTGCAAAACACCTGGAAGCAACCCAACTTCACAAATGAGGGGTAAAGGCTGCCTATGCTGGGATGGGTTTGTTAATGTAGCGAATACCACATACCTTTAAAATGACATACCTTTAAAATGACAAGTAGTTAGCTGGTTTTTGCAAATTTAAAATAAATGCAAAGAATAAAAGAACTCATTTTCATTTCAGAATACCATCCAAACGAGGAAGGCTCACTCATGCCATTTCTCCCCCTTCTTTTAAATCAATTAATTTTTGATAAGGTAATTCGCACACATAATTCATGCATGGTACATAAAAATCTAAAGACCTAAAGCAATATGCACTGGAGCAGACCCCAGTAACCCACAACCACTTAAAAATGTGGCTCTGTTGATTTACAAAACTCAGAAGCGAACAGAGAGAAGTAACTTGCTTTATGGTTATTTGGATCTTTTTTCCTGCAAGTCTAAAGAAATACAGAGCAGAGAATTCACACCATTTCAGAGAAACAGTTCACAGCTTTTTGGGTGGGACTTTTTCAAGTCTTTCTCAAATCCCTCTTGCTGTGATCTGTGAAAGCAGCAGCTAAGTTGAGGTGAAGTCAGAAAAAGAAAACCACGTGAGAAAAAAAATGAATGCCTTCTTACCTGTTCACCCAGGAGGACGCGGTCTTCTCGGGCTTTTCTGATTTTAAGGGGCTCGAGGGTAGGAGCAAGTGCCTAGGAGCAGGAGGCAGAGGGTGCCAGGTGAGAGGTTGCTGCTTCCCCCAGCCCACAATCCGGCTTCCCGACTGATGGGAAGGGCGGGGAAAGCAGGCCACTGCCGCTTCTCGCTCCCGATTGAGAAACTGAAGCCAGCAAGGGCGGGGCAGGGCCACGTGTCCCCAGCCTGCCTTGGGAGTGCGGATAGGAGGGGGCCACAAACCCAGAGGAACAGCCAGGAACTGTTTCCTGACTGATGGCGCCTGGCATATTAATGTCAGGAGTCCCCACATCAAGTTTTGGCTCCCAGGAGGGTTGGGCCTGCCCCAGCTCCTCTCCAGAACACATTTACTCTGATTAAAAAAAAAAAAAAAAAAACACTTCTTCTTACAAAACTTAATAAAACTGGGTGATGTGGTAGTGACTGGAGTGCATGTGTAGGCAGAAGCAACAAACAGAGGGAGAAAAGGCCTTTGATAAACATCACCAGTGTTGAGAAAGAATCAATTACCCAGTCTACAGATGGGAGATATGAGCCCAGAGAGATGAAGTGTCTAACCTAAGATCACACAGCTAGGGCTTCCCGACACAACTGTTCTGGTGTAACTCATGGTAGTACACACAGCACAGGGAGTTCCTGAGGACACAGAAGTGAAGCCCTTTACTCAGCCCCATCTCCAAGAATAAGGGTACTTTCACTTTGCCTGAGTCAGACCGAAAGCGGAGAATGGCTCTGCCCAGCAGAATTCTGTGGGCACCAGTGGGGCAGCTCCATCTCCACCTAGTGTTCACAGCCAGCTCCCTGATTTAGTAGTTAGGGATGGGACAACCCCCCAAGGGATCCTTTAGCTCCTCCACCAGTGGACATTACAAGCAGGAATCAGGGGACAGGGGAAAGGACTGTGTTCAAAGCATCAAACTATCCAAGACAATAATTTGTAGTTTCTCTGAACGTGAGCACAGAATCTTTATTAAGGGGCCCCTTAACATCTAGGATTCCATAGCATCTCATTTGAGAAATGCTACCCTAAAAGATGTTAGTATGTCTTATTCCGAATGTCAATGCCTGGTACGAGTAGCTGTTCAAATGATTTCTCAATTGGGTTGACAAAACTGGATTCCTGGTTTGGCCCTGAACTTTCAGCAGGACAAGGCCCATACTGGAATGCACTTGGCTAACTACCCACCTTCATCCCTAATGCTATGGCTACTCTGACCACACCCTCTACAAGGCCTTGGCAGAACTATGCCAAGTTGATTCATACCAGTCAGGTGGCCTGCTGGGAGGGCAGGACAGAGTGGAGATGATGGGGTCTAGCCACAGGACCTCACTCGAGCCTCATAGAAGCCTGAATTAACTCCACTGTGCCCTCTCTGGGATTCCTTGGCTTGGAATGATGTCCCTTCCTTTCAAAGCATTGCACATAAGACTGTAGTTCAAGATGGAGATGGCTCTAGGCTCCCCAGGCTTCTAGACCCAAGTTCAGTGGCCATGCCTCCTCAGATCCCCTGGAAGCTCAGCAAAAGCACTTTGCTATTACCATAACCCCTGAAGGTTGGTTTTATTATACTTTACAGACAGGAAACTGAGACCATGCTCAGAGACTGGTGAACCCAGGTCACAGGACTCTGTTCAGGCCTCTTTCTCTAGCCTTTGCTCCTGACCTCCTGCTTGGCATTTGGCAGGCAGGATCTTGATTCTGCTTTCCATGGTGAAGCGGCCTTCCTCTAGCTGCAGCATCAGCTCCTTAAAGGTTAGAGGTTCCCCAGCCTGCCTTGTGTTTAACCGCACTAGGCCCTGATAACCCACAGTAAATGTTGATGCTTCTCTTGACCATCTTGTCTTTTTATGGCCTCAAATTATTAAATGTGTGAAAACTTCCCAAATGAGCTAATTCAAAGCAACTCCCATTCACTGACATTTTGTTTGCTATCAGAAGAAGGAACACGTTCTGCTGGGTAGGCCTGCAAACTGAAAAATGTGAGGACCAGGCTTTAGAAGGCAGAGTTACAGGTAGGGAACAGAGATGGATTTGCCTCTGGGATTACGACAAAACCCACTGGGTATTAACAGATTCTGGATTTGGAGGGTGAAGGTGGGGTTGGGTGGTGCTAACAGGAGCCTCGAGCTACTTCAAATTCAGTCTCCCAGCCTTTTGTACCCAAACTGGAATTTACAATCTTGGTCTATTTATTTATTTGGCTTCATGTTGAACAGGAAACAATGTTCCCTCATTACCCACCCAACCTAATGATTTCCACGTCTGATGACCACCAGACTGTGAAATATACAGTTGCCTAGATAACAGCAGAGATTAAGAGGTTCATGAGTTCGAGCCTTGCGTTCAGGCTCTGTGCTGACAGCTCAGAGCCTGGAGCCTGCTTCAGATTCTTTGTCTCCCTCTCCCTGTCCTTCTCCTGCTCACACAGTCTCTCTCTCAAAAATAAACATTAAAAAAAAATTTTTTTTTTTTTTAAATCTGGGGGTAAAATCCAGCAACCTATTCTGACGAACTCAGATGATGCTAATACAGGTTTTCTTCTGTTTCTGTACCAGAAATGTTTGGCTGCCCACCCTCCACCTCCTCATTTTTCAGAGTTGGGATCTTCTGACTTTTCCCAGAAGTCACAAGGCTATGCCTATTTTATCTGAGGAGACCAGAGACAGAGACTGAAGCTCTTCAGAAACTTGTCACAAGGTTCTTTGGCAAACTCACCAAAACTGACAGGTTATAAAAACTCTTCAACTTCTGGGTACAGAGCAGACCTGCAAAGAGGTGGCACATAGTAGGTGCTTGGTAAATACTGGTGGAATAAATAAATTTATAGCAGTATCTTACAGTGAGTTGGCTGTGTCTTTTTTTTGGTCATGTCTTCTGATGCTGGTTTTCAAGCTTGTACAGAAACAGCTGGCCATGCGCTTATGGACTGGTGAAGAGGACTCTTCTGACTGCTCTGTAGTACGTACCTGTGGATTTCAGGTCACTCAACTTCGCATAAACCCCACACACTGGGCTATCAGATCGCCACATGTAAATCAGCCACTGACTACAGATGTTCACTAACCTCCCTACCACGTAACCAAGAGTAAGCCATCTGGCCCTCACCTGTTAATTTTTTTGGATAAGGTTTGACTTCAGCAGCAGAGACGGTTCTTCTGAGCTCTTGATATAGCCCTTGAATGTATTTTAAAGGTACAATAAAATATTCACACACAATATTCCATATGCAAATGAGCAAGTAGATGACTCAGGCAAACACATGTCATTTCTACTTTAAATAGAAACAGAATTTATAAATATTTTTTAAAAATTGAAAGCCAAGTTGATCACATCTGAAGAATGCTCCCAACATTTCTGGCTTCCCACTGATGAGAAACTCAAGAGAGGCTGCATCACGGGAGCAACACACATTCTGGTGACCAGCACTCTCCCCATGAGAGAAGTGAACTCCAACAGCCTTTCCCAGCCACAGCAGTCTTGCTAGCAATACGTTCAAAAAAACCAAGAAAAGCAACATTCCAGCCATAGTCCAATTTGAACCCTCTCCCCCCAAGGAATGCTATTCTTGGCAAGAGATCTTCCAAAGGAAACAACATCTGCAGAACCCCTACCCGTGAGGTCAGGGAAAGATGAGGCAGCTGAAAACTTTTCAGTCTTTCTTAGACTCAAGTTGCAGGGACTTAACAGAGCAGCAAGATGAGAGTGATCCTAGTACCTAAGGGCAAATGCCTCAGGGTCTTGACATTATCCCTTCAGAACTACATGGCAGACTCTGATGTATTTTGCAAGGCTACACACAGAGGTCCCCATTTACCTGGCTGCTCAGTTAAATCAAAAGAGTTCATTAGCCCCCCCTTAATGCCTACATAGATGGGATTTGTAATTTAGCCTCATCCCGTCACCAAGTATATATTAAACACATTTTGTACATTCTGGAGCAACAGCTATGAACTAGACAAAATTCCTGAGCTCAACATATTCAAGCCTAATTCCTTGTGCCTGTGATCCAGAAATTATGCTTGCAGACAACAAGCAAATTTATGGATAGGCAAAGGAAACTCAATGGTGACAACTCCTGGATATAACACCTAACCCACAAGCAACAAAACAAAAAATAAGTGAGACTACATCAAATTAAAAAGCATCTGCACAGAAAGAAAAAAATCAACAAAGTAAAAAGACAACCAAAAGGATGGGAAAAATTATTTGCAAACCATGTTATCTACATAAGGGGTTAGCATCCAAAATATATAAAGAACTCATACAACTCAACAGCAAACAAATAATCCAATTAAAGCACGGGCAAAAAGATACATGCACCCCTACTGTTTACTGCAGCATTATTTACAGTAACCAAGATACAGATGCAAGCCAAACATCCATTAACAGACGAATGATAAAGATGTGGTATATGTATACTATGGAATATTACTCAGCCATAAACAAGAATTAAATCTTGCCATTTGCAACAATGTGGATAGACCTAGAGAGTATAATGCTAAGTGAAATAAGTCAATCAGAGAAAGGCAAATACCATGACTTCATTCACATGTAAGAAACAACTAAACAAAGAAAAAAAAGAGACCAAAAAAACAGACTCTTAAATACAGAGAATAACTGGTGGTTGCCAGAGGGGAGGGGAATAGGAGGGTGGGTGATAAAAAGAGGATCAAGAGTACACTTATCTTGACAAGCACTGAATAATGTATAGAATTTCTGAATCATTATGTTGTACACCTGACACTAATAACACTATATATTAATCATACTTCAATTTTTAAAAATGGGCAAAGGAACTTAAAAGACATTTCCCAATGTAGATATATTATGGATAGACTGCCAACAGACACATGAAGAGATGCTCAACATCACTAGTCATTAGGGAAATGCCTATCAAAACTACAATGAGGTATCACCTCAAGCCTGTTAAAATGGCCATCATCAAAAAGACAAGATAACAAATGCCAGAAAGAATGTAGAGAAAAGGAAACCTTTGTGTACTGTTGGTAGGATTGTAAACTGGTACAGCCACTATGGAAAACAGTATGGAGAATCCTCAGAAAATTGAAAATAGACCTGCCCTATGATCCAGCAATTCCACTTCTGGGAATACATCCAAAGGAAACGAAAACACTAAGTCAAAAAGGTATCTGCACCCATATGTTCACAGTAGTGTTATTTACAACAGCCAAGACATGGAAACAACAATCAATGGATAAATGAATAAGAAGTTGTGGTAGATCAACAAATGGGTGTTGATCCATGCAAAAGAATGAAAATGGACCACTTTCTTACACCATACACAAGAATAAACTCAAAATGCATTAAAGATCTAAATGTGAGACCTGAAACCATAACAATCCCCAAAGAGAGCACAGGCAGTAATGTCTGTGACATTGGCCATACCAACATTTTTCTAGAGATTATCTCCTCAGGCAAGAGAAACAAAAGCAAAAATAAATTATTGGGACTACATCAAAAGAAAAAGCTTCTGCACAGCAAAGGAAACAATCTACATAACTAAAAGGGAACCTACTGAATGGGAGAAGATATTTACAAACGACATATTCGGTAAGAGATTAGTATCCAAGGGGCGCCTGGGTGGCTCAGTTGGTAAACCCTCTGCCTTTGGCTCAGGTCACAATCTCACAGCTTGTGAGTTCGAATGCTGCATCGAGCTCTGTGCTGACAGCTCAGAGCCTGGAGCCTGCTTCCGATTCTATGTCCCTCTCTCTCTCTGCCCCTCCCCTGCTCGTGCTATCTCTCTCTGGAAAATAAACAAACATTAAAAAAAAAAAAATGCAATCTTGCCATTTGCAACAACACGGATGCAAGAGGGTATAATGCTAAGCAAAATTAAGTCAGTGAGAGAAAGACAAATACCGTTATCATCTCACTCATCTGTGGAACTTAACAAATGAGTGAAGGAAAAAAAGAGACAAATTAAGAAAGAGATTCATAACTATAGAGAACTGAGGGTTACCAGAGGGGAGGGGGTGGAAGGATGGGTGAAAGAAGTGAAAGGATTACAAGTTGTACACTTATGGTGATGAGTACTGAGTAATGTATACACTTGTGGAATCACTGTATCGGACATTTGAAATTAATGTAACACTGGGAAATAAAAAACAAAAAATAAAAGAAGTTGTGGTACATACGTACACAATGGAGTATTAGTCATTAAAAAAAAAGACACAAGGAAATCTTGCCATTTGTGACATGGATGGACCTTAAGGGCAATATTCTAAGTGAAATAAGACAGAAGAATACTGTATGATCTCACATGTAGAGTCTAAAAAAAAAACATCAAACTCCTAAAAAGAGATGAGATCTGAAGTTGAAGTGGAGGAGTGGCAGTGGCACTGGAACAAGGTGGTCGAGAGATAGAAAGTTCCAGGTATAAGAGGAAATAAGTATTAGAAATGTAATGTAGGACTAGTTAACACTGCTGTGGTATATATTTTTGCTGCTTTTCATTGTATCTCTATGAGATGAGACGATGAATGTAATTGTTTCACAATGTATGTAAGTCAAACCATTATGCTGTACACTTTCAACTTATACAGTAATGATTATACCTCAATAAACTAGAGGGATTAAAAAAAAATCTTTCCAGCTGTTAGAATCCTGGCAGAGAAATCAAGTCCAGAGAAGGCCCCTCAGTTATAGAACTGAAATGTTATCTACATAGCCCTCAAAACTCTATCTCATCCAGCACCCATTTAGCTACAAAAGAGAGTGTGAGAGTAAACAGACATATCAAAAGCACAGCAGTGTAAGGAGGAAAGAAAACACAACAGCGTGTGTATGGGGTGGGGGAATTAAGACTACAGTCTATGGTTATTCGGTGACTCCTAAAGGAAAATGGAAGACTTTATTGTCTTCCTGACCTACGCCCCAAATGTTAAGAGCTCATGTTTGGCTCAATAAGCACCCACAATATGCTGGGCTGGGTGCTGAGTATTTTAGATAAATGCTCTCATTTTATTCTCACGTCAACCCTGTTTATCTCCATGTTATGGGTAAGATGCCAACCTGCCTGACCAATGTCATAGATCTATCTAATCAGAGAGGCAAATACTTGACTGAACTCAGGCCTGTGAGTTCATGTCTAGACTTGCCCAGGAATATACATTGAGTGGCCTAAGGGATGATATTCATGATTAAGAACATTTAAGAAAAAAATAATACAAACAAAATTTGTACTCCCAGGAGACACAAAGTCACTTTGCCTTTTTGGTAAGTGCTAGGATTCTTAGAAACCATGATCCTGTCTCAAGTAAGGTTGAGTAACACAGTAAGGGACTTCCATGCAGCTTGTATGACCTCTCGCCCTTTACTTTCTACAGCTGGGGTAATCAAGGCTCATAAGTGTTAAATGGTTTGCCCAAAATTCACTCAGATGTTTTCTGCCCAAGCCAGATCAGACATGTCACCTGATTCTAGTTCTCTAGTGATACTATAAACACATTTTGACTGATTATTTCCTTATTAGGCTATCAAGTTCAACTGAGCAGGCCCTGTACATTTCTTACTGTGCTTATTATCAGTACAATGCTCAGAATGTTAGCTCATTATGTGCTGTCATCTACCAGTTAACCTTTTGCAAAACGCACCCACATTTCTGTGACAATCCCACTGAGTTTGTATCATTTTCCCTAGACTCTGGGTTATAGACAAAAGGGAAAGGACAGAATCTCTTAATATGAAACCTTTGCCTGGTTCACCTGTAGCTCTCTAGTGGGGCAAAAATCAGATGACCATTCATTCCCAGCTGTGGTAAAAGATCTAAAATTAAGATTCATATTATATACTATAAAATCAAAAGAGCTTCAAATGGCCCAAATGCAAGTTTCCTTCCCAGCTCTGCTCTTATGGGTAAGACTAAGCTAAACAACCCTTCTTATCAAAGGACCAGACACAGTTCCTGCTCCTCTCTGGGCAGCAGGTTTCAGTTCACCAGAGTCTATGGATTTACTCAAACAAGCCAATCACATCTTCCCAAAGGAACCAGAAGGCACCCCACCTTCTTGATACTAAAAAGCCCATCTCCCTCCCAAAGCCCCCAGTTGTTTACCTGGTTGTTGAGTGGAACCCCCATGTGACTTTGCATGGCATCCAGTGTCCTTATGACATTGGCTGTGATTATATAGCTAATGAACTACTGTCTACGTCATTAGCAACCCAAGACCATTCGCAATTCTACAGAGATCTTTTCCTCTCTTACATATAAACCCTCTATGACTATAGGAAGTACTTCAGAAAAGAAACGGAATAGGTTGCTACCCAAACATCTTTGCCAAGTTTCCCAGACTACTGCATGTATCATACAATCTGACAGACTAAACAGAATGGCTTTGGGTAGGGGCCACAGGAAAAATGAGCCCTGGAATTAGGTCATAAAAATGTAATTCAAAAGTATTGTCTTCTGTTATGTGAATCAGTGAGATAACTGACAAAGTGTTGTTTAGGGATTCAATTCCTGGCAAAATCTGGATCTCTACTGACCACTCTAAAACTTAGTCATACTTAGAGAGTTTCCAGGGACAGCATCAGGAACTCTCTGCACTGGATTGTGGGCTGCTCAGGGTCAAAGATTTTATCTAATCACCTTGATTTGATTCTAACCCAGTGCTAGCCACAGAGAATCCGTTCATGGAAGTGGCTGAGCACATGCACATGGATGAGTGTTTTACTCTGTGAAATACTGGGAACAGCAGCGAGCTTGGGTCATTCCAG
The DNA here is from genome assembly GCF_018350195.1 of Panthera tigris. Classification (NCBI taxonomy): domain Eukaryota; kingdom Metazoa; phylum Chordata; class Mammalia; order Carnivora; family Felidae; genus Panthera; species Panthera tigris. The sequence continues at coordinate 48,356,479 of NC_056674.1, forward strand.
GTTCAACGAAGCTGGAAGACTACCTGGACGATTAGAGCTGGTTTCCCAGGTGTAGGTTGTAACATTTGACACTAGCACATTTGCAGTTGACTAGCTACCAGTGCTGCCTCTTCATACTCCAAAGGCCTGCCACAGCTTGCCTAAGATGACTGCTGCAGATAGTACCCACCCCTCCCTTGTCATTATCCATGAGCCTTTAAATAGAGACCACATATACTGACTTTGTTCCCATGGGCAGGTTAGATCTGGGTTCTTCTGTACTTACTGATCCTTCCTAGGATTCCTAAGGCAAACGATCATTTCAGGAGCTGTAGAAGTAAAGGGAGCATCTGTTAAGAGACTACCCAGCTGGAATGCATGCTGAATCCTTCACTCTTAAGACCTCAAAGTAGGAAGAAGCTAAAACAGGGGAGAAGAGGGGCACCTGGGGGCTCAGTCAGTTAAATGTCTGACTCTTGATTTCAGCTCATACTGATCTCACAGTTCATGGGACAGAGCCCCACGTCAGGCTCTGCACTGATAGTGCTGATAGCGCAGAGCCTGCTTAGGATTCTGTCTCCCTCTCTTAGCCCCTCCCTACCGTGCACAGGCATACCTTTTCTCTCTAAAAATAAACAAACACTAAAAAAATAAAACACCAGAGAAGAAATCAGCCACCCTTCCTCAATATTCAATGGGAAGAGGTGTGGCTGACCCCATGTTTATTATTAAGCCCAAGTTTCATCTGCATAGCAGAAAGAACTACAGGAAGCCAAAAAACTACCACAAAGCCAGGAGTGAGGCCACAGGGAGCCAGAAGGACAAGCAGGTAGCTGGAAAGAAGGAGGATACTCCATTCTTCCTGCTCCAAGTCAGGTTTAAATCTCCCACCTAAATTCTCACCCCCAGAAAAGACACATGGACTCCAGCCACCTTAAAAACTACATTGTATTTCTGGTTAGATTTCAGAGTGGCAGAACTCAGGAGTTATACTATATTCAACCTGGTCCCCACCTCAGCTTGCCTGCCTTCCCCACATCTCTCCCCCACCTCCCACCCACAAAGATAACATTGTACAAAACTATATTTACAGGAAAACTGGTTAAAAACTAAGGGTGTATACAAAAGTAGACAAGAGAGCCAGAAATTTCAGTGCAGGGAAAGCTTGGGGGAACCGCCAACATCTTATTACACACCAGAACCTGGGGGCAATGTATTACATACTAGGCAAAAAGAAGTATAGCAAATTTCAGTGCCAATTTTAGGGGGAACCAGTCACTCCAGGGAAAGAGTGGATACGAAAGACATACTAGCTTTAATATTACAAAGTCTTAATTAACCAGCCACCCTTCTGCCACATGGGTTCAGAGCCAGGTGGTAGGGGAAACAAAACAGAGTCTCTGACACAAGCCCCACAGGGAAAGGGCTCAGAAGGCATAACGGGTCCGGATGTCCTCAAGCTTCTTGGACACCTCAGGTGGGGTTCGGTCCAGTTCTTCAGAGACATTCTTCTGTTTGTTGGGCTCCATGGAGTTGAACTGCTCACAGAGGTCTCCGTCTATCACATTCTAAGACATAGAAAAGTAAGGAATAAAAAGGTTAGACGCTCACGGAAAGGGACATATGCTAGAGCACCTGCAAGGATAGCTTTTATTCTCTCTGATATCTGAACCATTTACAGAGCCAGGAATGCTATTTTAGGTTCATCCTCAGTAGCCTGTGTTCAGATTAGCAAAACTGGGTGAAGGCTTTTCTCTGGCTGTGGTCTGCCCCAGGGGAAGAGGTCCCTGAATATCACTAGCCATTCCTTTCCCCCATTACTGCCTCCATCAATCCACCCCTTTAATTCAGGACTGCTCTGATTTTTAAAAGACAGAGGTCCACAGAAAAGACAAGTTAAATGAGCTAAAGATCCCCCTTTTCAATTCAGATTTCCAACAAGACCCCCAGGTTCTAGTGTGTAGTAAGGTTAAGACCTTACCTTAACAGGGAAGTAATAGGAACGAAAGCTGAGGTGGTCTCGCCCACAGAGAGGGGGATGCTCAGACCGTAGGTGCATTTCCACATGCTGGAAGAAGTCATGGTCCTGGTGGAAGAAACAAAGAATCTGTCACTAAAAGAAAAAAGTGATTTCAACTACTAGTCTATGGTTTCCAGAAGCAAAATGAACAGACAAGCCATTGATTTTTTTTTTTTTACCACACAGATATTAACTACTTGCTAACAAATTGCTTAATTTGTTAACAAATTGCTTTGTTTGTTAACAAATTGCTCCTTTGACAATCACAGGTTTTCCTGCTACAAGATAGAGAAAACATGAAAGAAACCCCACCTGTATTTACAGAACACAAGAGAACACCATATGTAAAGAGTGATTTGTGAAGTCAGATTCCTGATCCCAGCTTCTTTAGCTGGAATGACATAAATCCAATTTAGCCAATCCCAGAGTTGACTCGAGGAGGCAGATTAAATGCAGAGTACTCATCATCCATCATTCCTACTCTTGTGGGGTTTGGTTCTGGGGCTTTGGCCTCTGACTAATGCTATATCCACATCAGAACTGAACCAAACCCAGGTACAGTATGAAAACAAATGGCTTTTCCCACAGGGGTGGGAGGGGGATATCAGGATTCTTATCTTCCTAGGCACATCTGTCACTTTATAAAACTTCCAGAACATGCCTAGTTGCAAGTGGGGACATAAGATTTGTCCTCTTAGGCTGATTTAGCACCAAGGAACAACCTTGCCAAAGCAAAGGCCAGAAGAGTGTGGGAGATTTTACCTCATGGGATGTGAATGGGACAAGGATGCCAATTCCTCCTGACAAGGTGGTATAGACAAGCGATTCTGAGCCTCCGGGGATCAGTGTGGTCTTCTGTAATGACAGCACTGTCTCGCCTACATGGTAGTTCATGATCACCTCTGCCTGCAAGTCAAAAACAGACTAGTAACTATGTGTGCCCTCACAACCTGTTCTAGATTACCAAGAGCAAGGAGTGCCTCCAAAGGGCAGATTTCATCTTCTTTTAAATCCAAAACTCACTAACACTTAAAAATACTTCAGAATGTTAACATTTACTTGAGATTAATGTCCCCACCAACATGCTAAAGTTAGATCATTTCTGATAAACAATTAGAGTGAAAAAAATTTTTGTTAAATTTTACATAAAAAAACCCACAGAAAATTATTAAAAAGCAACAATCATTAGACTTGCCTTCTAAAATAGATCTAAGAAGTCCAGAGATGCTTTACTACAGAAATACATGCCTATAGGAGAAAAGTAAAGAACCCAGAACATCTCAGAGAGAAGCTGATTCATAAAGGGAGTGACCCTATTTAACAATTTTTACCAAGAAACTCATTATGCTCCACTCAACTGCTAAAATGTCTTGGAAAAAAATCTTATTTCTACAGTCATAAAAATAGAACGTTGACTTGGTCATTTTACATCAAACCTAGCATCTGTCCATCACAGGCCATAAAAGGACTTCCATACACAGGAGAGTACTCAGCAGAATCATGTGCGCTGTGGATAAGTGACTAAAAACTGTTCCCTCAGTGAGGGCCATGGGGAATGTACTATGCAGGCTGGCTCCCGTCCTTCCGAGCCCCTTCTGTAATCCTACCTTCTGAGAGGCCCCATTGAGCAAGCCCCGGTCCCACAGGGCTTTGTTTCCTGTGGGATCCTCATCCACTTCATCATTGGTGTTAGGTGGGAGCCTTACCTACAAGGAAGTGACACAAGTCAGAGGACTGGGTCCTACACTTACTCACCTGAATCACCAAGCAATGTTTGCCCCAGATCCTTGAAAGCAAGCCTGGGACACCAACTTTGGCATAGGCCTGAGCTGGTTTCCTGCACCTAGTGTCTGAGTGAGAAACTCAAGAGTATCAAGCCCTAAGCAAAAGCAAACCAAAGGCCATAGGACATAAATAAGAAAAGTGACACTGGGCTTAAAAAGAGAAGCCGGAGCCTGGGTAACTCAGTCGGTTAAGCTTCTGACTTCGGCTCAGATCATGATCTCACAGTTCGTGAGTTCAAGCCCTGCATCAGGCTCTCTGCTGTCAGTGCGTTCCTGTTTGGGATCCTCTCTCTCCTTCTCTCTCTGCCCCTCCCCCAAGCGCATGTGCTGGCTCTCTCTCAAAAATAAACAAACATTAAAAAAGAGAGAGAGAGGGGCGCCTGGGTGGCTCAGTCAGTTAAGCGGCCGAATTCGGCTCAGGTCATGATCTCACAGTCCGTGAGTTTGAGTCCCGCATCAGACTCTGTGCTGACAGCTCAGAGCCTGGAGCCTGTTTCAGATTCTGTGTCTCCCTCTCTCTGACCCTCCCCCGTTCAAGCTCTGTCTCTGTCTCAAAAATAAACGTTAAAAAAAAAAAAAAATTTTTTTTTAAAAAGAGAGGCCAAAATTCTGATAAAAGTAAAAATATATATTACTCATTAGTTCAAATGAAACCTATCACTATTAAATTATGTTCCAGGGGTTCCTGGATGGCTTAGCCAGTTAAGTGTCTGACTCTTGATTTTGGCTCAGGTCATGATCTCACAGTTCCCGAATTTGAGTCTCACACTGGGTTCTGTGCTGACAGTGCGCAGCCTGCTTGGGATTCTCTCTCTCCCTCTCTGCTCCTCCCCTACTCGTGCTCGCTCGCTCTCTCTCAAAAAAAAAAAAAAAACCCTAAACATTAAAAAAAATCATATTCCAATGAAGATGAAGAAGGTGAACTGGTAGATGGTGGAAGGATGGAGGAGGGGAGGTTCTAAATGACAAGAATGGGGCAGCTGCCTAACTCAGTAGAGTGTGTATAACTCTTGATTTGGGGGTTGTGAGTTTGACCCCCCACATTGAGTGCAGTAATTACTTTAAAAAAAAACTTTAAAAATAAATAAAATTTAAAAAAATTAAAAAATGATAAGAAAGCTTACATAACAGTTTCATTTTTAGAGGCAGCCTTAGTAGGATTGAATTTTATACTCATTTTTACTTTCCATATTAGAAATCACAGTCCTGGGTCCCAGCTTTTCCACACATCAATGTAACCCAAGTAAACATCAACTCACCACACAAATGTTGCCAAACTTATCTGCCCCAGCCACAGTGTCATAGTCCAGAAGGCTAGCCGTAGTGACCCATCGTGGGTAAGTATCATCAGCAAAAATGATGAGCTGGTTCTCATTACGCTTGTATCGAACCCAGATGAAACTTTCTTGGACGTCAGACACAATTACCCTGTGTCCAATAGTCTGGATCCCAGAGATGTAATTGGCAATATGCTGGGAAAAACACGGACAGCAATAGGAGTAACCTTGAGGTTCAGAACACACAGAAAGTCCAGCTGCTCCTGACTTCAACACATACAGGGCCTAGAGAATAGTAGTCAGCAAAAAATTGCTAAAAGACAGGAAAAAAACTACTGGTTTTAATATAGAGGAAATATATGCCCAGTTCTCAGAGTTAAATACCTTATAGAAGCAAGCAGGACAGAATCCTTATAGAAGCAAGCAGGACAGAATCTGGTTCTTTATGTGAAGAAATCAAGAAAGCCACCTAACTGCTCTCGTTCTCCAGGCTCAAAGGCCTCATTCTTAGGCTGAAATTGGGGAACTACAAGGTCCTAATAAAGAGACGTGATTTTAAGTTACTGTCCACCATCCTGCCAATGTTTCCTTCTTCCACACTAGCTACATCTGAAGCCCTCTACCAGCATATTTACCTTGTTCTCACACTTTCGGAGTAACTTCTTCTTCCCCAAGTCATAGACTCGCAGAAGCTTCCCCACACCAATCAACACCCTCCCCTGGAATGGGGCAATGGCAGCAGGGACCTCTTCCACTGGAGTCTGTGAGAAGAAAAGCAGGTAATGCAGCTATCAGAACACCAGTCATACGCTGGCCCCACCCTCTCAAACCTAAAATATCTTTACAGGCATCTGTCAGGAAGACAATGAGTGATCATCTTTTGCTCATCAGAGAAATAAATCACACATACAACAGTTTCTATGAAACAGAGTGTTTGGGTAAATAGGTCCCATACACTGCACATCACTCAGCAAATCAATCAGTGCCACAGGTGGAAGGAAGCCCTCAGGCCTGAGGAATGCTGTCTCTGAGCCCATGCTAATTCAAATGGTGCTATTAACTAATAGTGAAGACTCAATACTGGAGAAGTGATTGCTGCTTGTGGACGGATTGGAATGGAGTGCTAGTGACAAGGGAGACACAATGAGTTTAGCACCAAGACAACTCCATGAAGTAACTGTTTCTTAGAGAATACTTCCCTGTGGAAGGGCTGAAGGAGAGGAGATACATAAATGTACTGTGTGAAAGAACAGGAATTTTTTTCCTTAACTTAAAAATTGTGGCTAAGTCAGATGAATGTCCGACTTTGGCTCAGGTGATGATCTCACAGTTCCTAATTCAAGCTCCACAACAGGCTCTGTGCTAGCAGGTCAAAGCCTGGAGCCTCTTTCAGATTCTGTGTCTCCCTCTCTCTCTCTCTCTCTGCCCCTTTCCCGCTTGTATGCATGCATTCTCTCTCAAAAATAAACTTTAAAAAAAATAAAATTTGTGATTAAAACACACATAAAATTTACCACTTTAATCATTTTTAAGCATACAGTTCAGTGACATCAAACATATTCACAGTGTTGTGCAACCAAAACCACCATCCATCCCCAGAACTTCTCTGTATCTGTTAAATATTAACTCTTGAGAGAATATTAATTCTTTAGAACTGCTGGATTTTGGTAACAAATTGCTGCCTGCTTAGTAAAACTAGTAAACAAGGGGCCAATTCAGTGTGCATCTATTTCACCACTGTGGATGGTTAGCACATAGGCTTCCGGTGGGACACCCAGGCAATGGAGCTTCACTGGAGCATGAAAACCCCAGCATTTTCTGTGTGCCACCAACAGATGGAACACCATCAATGAGCTGGTTCCCAAAATGGTCACCAGAAGACCTGACCCACAACTTAAGCAAAAGTGGGAGAGTCTAGTAGGACCTAAGATCCAGGCTGGTTCCTACCTTGTGCAAAAACTCCAATTTTTCCCCATTGTTCACAAGCTTGTAGGTATAGACAAAGCCCCCTGCTACAGACCGGGGATTGAGTATCAGGTCTTTGGCCACGCCCACCAACACATACCAATCATCACCAGTATTGGAGAACCTACAAACAGCCACACTGTATACAGAGAAAGAAGCAGGAATCAAGCATTAGTTATAGGCCAGAAAATTCCCATAAGAGCCTCCAAAACCCTGGAGCTGATGTCCTAAGCTCCTTACCTAAAAGCAGCCTCATTCTGTTCTAGCTGGACAAGGTCTAGTGTGTTCCCTTGAATAGGATTCATGACTCGGATCACAGAGGCCCACTGCCCATTGCCAGCCTTAGGAGCTCCAAAAATGGATTCAGGGAGGTTTTCATTCAGGAACGCTGCTGCCATCTCTGCAGCAAGCTCCCGCTCGTCCTCCCCTGCTGCTTCTACCATTTCCTAAATCAAAAACAAAACAAACGAAAATAAAAACAAGGAAGAGTTGGTGTGTTCAGAAGTGGGTGCTGGGTGAGAAGTGGTCAAGTAGCAAAAACACCTCCAAGGAGAGTTCATATTATATACAGTAGCAAAGTCTGTAGGCCAAAACCAGATTTCCCAAAACAAAGATTAAAGGGAAAGGTGTATACACAAGGGGAGGAGGGAAAACCACTAAAGGGGAAATCAGGTACTTCTTTTTTTTAATACCAAAAAACTGAACATCAACTGACAAATAACCAACAAATGGTCTGAGATACATAAAACGAAAACACAATTCTTCCACCTACCCCATCTAACTTCCCATGCTAATAAGACTACTATTTGTCTCCTCTCTTCCAGGCCAGATACAGTTCTACATGGTTGGATCTATTTGTTTTTTGCTGGGAAATGATTTCTGGAAAGAAGAAGTGTTGTGGAAAATATGAAAGCTGTCTCCTTTGGGCTCAAATCCAGGAAACACATACAGAGACTGTTTAGGAAGCTCAAAGACTGAACAACTATGTTCTAAGAAATAAAGCTGAGTACTAAATAAACCCAGCTCAGTATATTAGTTCCAAGTCACAAGAAAACCTCTAAAACTAAGGATTCTGGCAAAGGGCTCTACTTAAAGGACCTGACAAGAGCCTGGATCTTTAGAATATAATAAAAAATTACATAAGTTTAAACTTTTCAACTAAATTTCAGTGCCTTTTAATTGAACCCTAAAAGTCAAGTCTCATTACCTCTGCCATCTGTTGCTTTCTCTGAGCTTTTGTAGCTTCTGTGTAGGCATTGTGGTCTGTCTCAATGATGATAAGGTTGTTACTCTCTGGGTGAATGACAAATTTCCTGGGTGTATACTGCAATGGAAAGGCTACCTGATTGAAGACAGCACCTAGCTTCTCCAATGCTAAAATCCTATGGGGAGAAAGGCAGGGAATTAATAGATTATTCATTCAGGAACTAGAAAATGATGTCAAAATAGTCCATGAGCAGTCACAGCAAATGCATCAACCCCTCAAGCTCTAATGCTGGCAGTAAGAAGCATGCCTTCTAATATAGAAGATTCTGCACAATAGACATATCCTAGAAGGGACTTCCACTCCAGGAACAGCCAGCAACTATTCATGGTGACTCTGGTTTTCACCGTTGAAACCCACATTAGAACCTTCAAAGGAGGGGCACCTGGGTGGCTCAGTCAGTTAAGCCTCTGACTTCAGCTCAGGCCAAGATCTCAGGGTTGTGGGTTCGAGCCCCACATCGGGCTCTGTACTGACAGCTCAGAGCCTGAAGCATACTTTGATTTGTCTCCCTCTCTCCCTCTGCCCTTCCCTAGCTCACTGTCTCTCTCAAAAATAAACATTAAAAAAGAGAGATAAAACACCATGCAGGTAAGGCAATTCTGCTGAAATAGAAGGTATATATGTGTGTGGAGGTTAGAGAGAGCGTGAACAATGACTGAAAAGATCCTGAAAGCTACTGCATAGATCTGGGAGTTCACCTGGTAAGTTATCCACTTGTTAAGTTATAGCCTCTTGATAGAGTTGCTCTTATGATGAGCCAATACTTACAACCAGGACATGAACATGGGTGGCAGCAAAAGACCAAAAAAGAAAAAAACAAACCCAAAACTTGAGACAGTCAAAACAATATAGATAGTGCACACTCTAACATACTCAGCGTAAATAGGAGTCTGTCAACTTACAAAAGGCCTAAAGAATTTATACTGAGGTTAAAACTGAACATGTAACACTGCAAATAAGACAGAATGAGAAAAAGATATCAGAGATTCAATTCCTGCCTGCTCTAAAACTAATCCAATGGCGCTGCCCTGGAAAACAAGATTCTTAAATCTTAAGAAAAGTGAACTGTACTGATCAGTATATTAAAACTTGGCCGTGAAAATCTAAACAGAAGCTAAAACTTCAGACACTGAAACTTGGCTACCAATACTTCATTAAAATCCTGAGCCAAATGAAGGTTTCGGTTCCAACACCCTAGTCCCACGGTGAAGAGTTGGCTCACTGCCACCAAGTCATCGCTTCATCACTTTTGCCAACACTCTAGCAGAACCAGAATCCCAGCCATTGGCAGAACTTCCCAGTGGGCTTGCAATGTGGAACTCTCACCTCAGGGTATTGGTGGAGATGGCAACAATGCCCTCGGGACACTGTTCAGAGGCGAAGCCAGACGCAAATTCCAGGGTCTCATAAGACAAGGGGGTGAGATGGAAACGAGACTGGTAAGAATAGCTCAACCACGAGCGGCTAGACATGGCCAACACCTGAGGAAAGAAAAACACCTCCAATAAGCTTGGGATAAACACAAACTTGGAATGCTAACCGAACTCCGAACTCCGTACCTGTAACTTTCAGTCTGCAAAATATCCCAACGAATTTTGGAAACCTAAAAGGCTACCTTAAGATTAAAAAAGTCCTGGAGAAGAGGCAGTATGTATGGCTTACTATCTGCTCAAAGCATGAGCTACTATCTGTTAAGACCTAATCACTCAATCTCTTTACATTTCCACATGTGTAAAATGCGAATACTATCATAAGGCTGGACAGTTGCAAGAATGACATGCTATTGCACCTAATGCTGACTTCAAGTCAAGAACTAGCATAGCACCCAGCAATAGTCATTCTTAGATACAAAGGACACAATGTTTCCCAATCTCTTTCACATTACTTGGTAAACCCTGGTATTGGTATAAGGTTGCTTGTGGAAAAAGGTACCCCAGATGGGAGGTTTCTAACTACCTCTCAATCACCTCCATTTGCCCAGCCTGAGGGCTGAACAGATCCATATCCTAACCTACCCACAACCAAAACAGCATGGAAAGCTCTGGATGAAGGGATCCACAACTTCCTACATGAAAGAAACTTACAAGAGGGAGCTAATGTCAAACTAACTATATATGGGTGAATTAATAATAGCAAAACTTACACCAAGGGAACTTTTCTCAGCTGATGCCGCTAACGTCTAAACATGCTGCCTGCCCACTTTCATTACTTACTGCCTCTTGGCCTTGCATCCGGACACGAAAGAGTTTCACAGGACGAGACCCCAGGTACCTAGTGCGGGTGTCAGACAGATCCCCAGTGACGGGGTCCAGGACAGTTCTCAGCAGCACACCATTCTAATAAAAAAGAGAGTGGGTGAAACTTACCCATAATGGAAGATCCCTCCCTTGGCGACTTCACAAAATATGTAAGTTCAGAATAGATGGAAGGAAATGACTTGCTGGTTTAAAAAATATCCTAATGATCAGCCAGCCACTTGCTCCTTCAAGTAGTTACTGAACATTTACTAAATGAAAAGCACTTATTTTTCACTGTATATCCTTTAAAATTCTTTTACCATGTATGTTAAACTATTCTTTTTTAAAGTTTATTTATTTGTTTTGAGAGAGACAGAGAGAGTGTAATGGGGGAAGGGGTAGAGAAAGAGGGAGAATCTCAAGCAGGCTCTGTGAACTCACAAACTGTGTTTGCCTGGGCTCGTCCCTGAGCTGGGTTCTGCCTGTGATAGCATGAAGCCTGCTTGGGATTCTCTCTCCATCTCTCTCTCCCCCTCTCCTACTCACGCATGTTCGCTCCCTAAAAACAGACATTAAAAAAAAAAGACTCTTAAGAGAATTGGCTAATTCAGGGCTGGGGCAAAAATATTCCAAGTGTATATAGGGCACTCTGTTATGCCAGAAGGAAGGCCCCAAAGAGAATGGAGTCATATTCAAACGACAAAAAACCTAACTTCAAAGGGGAACTTCTACTCATCTAAAAAGAGGCAATTTAGTATCCACAAATGAAAAATACAATAGTTTAAAGCACAAATATATAAAAATCTGCAAGTTCAGGTTATCCAAAAAAACTAAAAAGAAAAAATTACTTCATTAGTCCCCACTGGAGACTACTCTGGCACCAATTCCTTACTGTGAAAACAGATAAACAAAGGGGAAAAAACAAAGTACTTATCCGTTCCCTCTACAAACTGTATTTTGGGATAGGCAAATTTCCTCTTTAGAGAAAAGTTCCAGCTAATAAAATGAAGAATGAAATAGAAAATTGTCATTTCCCAGTCCCTAATGACATAATGAATCTAGGCAATGTGCCATCAATGACTGTTATTAGGTAAAAGGTTGATGAGAAGATAATGTGTCCTTAAGTATAAGATACAAAATATCAGGGGGCGCCTGGGTGGCTCAGTCAGTTAAGAGTCTGACTCTTGATTTCAGTTCAGGACACGATCTCTCGGGTTCGAGAGTTTGAGCCCTGCATCGGGCTCTGGGCTGACAGCTCAGAGCCTGGAGCCTACTTTGGATTCTGTGTCTCCCTTTCTCTCTGTTTGCACTCTATCTCTCTCTCTCAAAAATAAATATACATCGGGGCACCTGGGTTACTCAGTCGGTTAAGCGTCCCACTTCAGCTCAGGTTATGATCTCACAGTTTATGAGTTCGAGCCCCACATCGGGCTCTGTGCTGACAGTGCAGAGCCTGGAGCGTGCTTCAGATTCTGTGCCTCCCTCTCTTTCTGACCCTCCCCCACTCATTCTCTTTCTCTCTCTCTCAAAAAATAAACATTAAAAAATTAAACAAACAAACATAGGGGCATCTGTGGTGACTCGGTTGAGTGTCTAACTTCAGCTCAGGCCATGATCTCACAGCTCGTGAACTCAAACCCTACATCGGGGTCTCTGCTTTCGGCATACAGCCCACTTCAGATCCTCCATCTCCCTCCTCTCTGGCCCTCCACTGCTTGTGTTCATTCTCTCTCTCACACATAAACGTTAAAAAAAAATTAAACCTTTAAAAAATTCAAAAAATAAAAATACCAGATTTCAAAGACTTTGTTAAAAAAGAGAGAACAAAGTTATCTTAATTTTTATACAGATAACAAATTGAAATGACATTTTAAACAAAAATGTTTAAATAAAACATTACAGTTAACTTCATCTGTTCCTTTTTCGTGGCTACAGGAATATTTAAGTTACATGGGGCTTATGTTATATTTTTAATGGACAGCATGCTCTAGATCCACCCTCTAGTCTATAGGAATTACAGAGAATAGAACAGTAACATTAAACACACAAGAAAGGATTCTGCCAAATCCAAAAGGCAGAAATTCTTCAAAACAAATGATCTGGTTTCTTTAAAAAAAAAAAAAAAAAAAAAAAGGTGTAGGACAATTTTTCTTTAAGTTATTATTTATTTATTTTGAAAGAGAGAGAGAGAGAGAGCAGGGGAGGGGCAGAGAGAGAGGGAGAGAGAGAATCCCAAGCCTGCTTGGGAATCCCAAGCACTGCTGTCAGTGCAGAGCCTGATGCAAGGGTTGAACTCATCAACCACGAGAACATGACCTGAGCTGAAATCAAAAGGCACATACTTAACCAACTGAGCCACACAGACACCCCTAGGGTAGGACAGTTATTAAAAGAAACAAAGGGGGAGGCAGCGCCTGAGCGACCCCTCTCCCATTCACGCTCTCTCTCTTAAAAATAAACAAGACATTAAATAAATAAATAAATAACAATAAAAATAAAAGAAACAAAGGGATAGGTCATGCAAATGCAAACTGTGGATAGCTTTATGCAGATCCTAAGTAGAACCAAAGGTAAAAGCATTTTTGGGAAAAACAAAACCAACACAAACCAAGAAACACCAGAACACGAATAAGGTATCAGATATTAAAGAACTGTTAAGTTGTATTCAGCATGATAATAAAATTGAGGCCTAAAAAGAAAACAACCCACACATCTGTTAGAGCTACAGTCTCAAATAGTGAAACTTATGATTGCAAATAACTTGTAGTGATAATATAATATAATATAATATAATATAATATAATATAATATTAGTATAGTATAATATAATATAACTTATTTTTTTAGGCCTGACTTGTTCTAATTAGAGAGGAGAGAAGTGGAACACAGACCAGCACCATTCACTTTTCATGAGGTGGTAAAATGAAACCACAGGCACAGCAAATGCCCATATAGAACAAGGAGTGCATAAAAGCTAAAGAAGGCCTGACCCCAATGTGAGCCTCAGATCTCTTACCTGTAACCCAATATTCAAGTATAGGAAGCCAATAGAGCCCCTCTCACCCAGCTCATCTTGCTTCTCAGTCCCACCCATTTCCACAATACACAAGGACTCAGGCTGGGCTGGGAGAGCTTGCATGCTCAGAGGCTGCAAACAGTCCTAAGGAGGAAAGAGAAAAGAATAAAAGAGGGGAAATGACCAATTTTGGGGAAAAAAAATCTAATTCTCAGAATGAAGAAACAACTTTCTTGTGGAGGGGAATCCTATAGTGAGCTTTAAATGGGTTAACACTAGTTAAACCAAATCTTAGAATAAGCTCTGGAGAGAACCATGCTTTCCTTTCTGTAAAAGTAGATAATGGTAAAGGTAAATAAGCAAAGGCAGCTCTTAAAAGTCATCTAAGGCCCTGGAGCCAAGTCCAAGTCCTTTTCAGCAGTCTTGGGTTTTTTTGTTTCTTTTTCGCCACAAACGGAGACAAGGCTTAAGGCAAAACAACACTTAGCAGTCTGCCATCAGGATCTTCAAAAAGACTCCCCAGGTGTGCTACTATGGTACTCAGAAGTGGCAGATGCTGATTTCAGGGTCTAGCCTAGACAACTTCAGAGATGCCCATCAGGAGTGGGCCAGCAGCTCAGTTTCCAATGGGAAGATCCTTGAAATCAAGGGTGACACTCACTGAGGGGTCCAGGGAGATGATTCTGACAGTATTGTCCACCAGCCCCACAGCAAGGAAGCGAGACCGCTGCTCTCCAGGAGGCACGTTGGCCAGACTCATGCACACCACATCGGCTGACATCTCCTTCCGCTCTGTGTACTCATTCAGCTGTCCTGACTACAGAAGTAAGAAAGAGAGGTCACAAACGACTCCCACTTGCCCCTAAACCCTGAGCCTGGGAAAGGACTGTTAAGTTCCTTTTTGTTTCCTCTCACCCTTCTTACTATAATCAATGACCAAGAATTTCTCTACATAAGGCCAGGAGCAAGCAAAACTACTGATGAGACAATCAAGAGACAACACAATGTTTTTGTCTTTAATAAATACAATATGTTACAAATTTTCTAAACCAACCTAGCTCTCAGGAAATAGAAATATAGAAAACTATTCATCTGTTCATGAGAACACTTTGGATAAAAGATAATTCAAATATGAATTCAAATTCAAATACTTAAAGAAATCTCAACCAGAGGTACAGTTAGACTATACAGGTTGACCACGTCCAGAAACTTTGCTGAGAGCATGATAAGTATACCCAATATCCTTCCATACAGAAAAGCAAAAGAAAATTTCTGAAATGGCTTCAGGTTGTAAAAATTAAAACCTTTAGCCAATATTTGTTGGAAAAGTAGAATGTGAAGGGCAAGAGAATAAAATATTTCATTGCTAAGATGGAACTTCCTAACTCTAGTTAGATTTAAAACATGAGGGGCACCTGCATGGCTCAGTTGGTTAAGCATCCAACATTGGCTCAGGTCATGATCTCACGGTTCATGGGTTTGAGCCCCACATCAGGTTCTGTGCTGATAGCTCAGAGACTGAAGCCTGCTTCAGATTCTGCGTCTCCCTCTCTCTCTGCCCCAACCCTGTTCATGCCCTCTTTCTCAAAAATAAACATTAAAAAAAAAAAAAAAAACAGAATTAAAACATGAACTTAGCCTCCCTATCCCATCCCCACTGGGCTGGATTTGCTTGTGAACACTTTCCCTCCTCAATTCTCTTTGTGAATACTGAACTACAACTCTCATCTTTACCTCTGGATCCTAACACTAAGTTCCACAATGAATGATAAAATAACATACAGGATCCATCTCAAAATAGACCAGCTCTCCTCCTGTCAGGGCAATCACCACTTGTCGCTGGTTCACAGCACATTTCACAATCGTTTTCTTCCCAGGGGTCTTCCACTCATTGACTCGCTTGTCTGCTCTTATATGCCGAATGCCATCAGGATACACCTACAGTCAGCAACAAGAAGAAGGAAACCGACTTTAGCAATGTGACTCTGTACTCAGCATGACCCTCACCCTTACCAGATGGGTCACTCCTGTCCGAACTGGCACCACTGCAATGAGGCACCAATCGGGTCAATGACAAAAAGAATCACTAGGTCCCAGACAAGTCAAATTAACCTAAGTTCATGTTTGCAATGTTCACTTCAAAAGAGTTCAAAGTGGGGCGCCTGGGTGGCTCAGTCGGTTAAGCCTCCGACTTCAGCTCAGGTCATGAGCTCACCATCTGTGAGTTCGAACCCCGCGTCGGGCTCTGTGCTGACCACTCAGAGCCTGGAGCCTGTTTCGGATTCTGTGTCTCCCTCTCTCTCTGACCCTCCCCCATTCATGCTCTGTCTCTCTGTCTCAAAAATAAATAAACGTTAAAAAAAAAAAAGAGTTAAAAGCTCATTAATGTAAGCACAGCAGTCTACACCACAATGAAAGGATAAAGTAAGGTGAATAACTCTCTGGGAATCCTGACCTGTACCAAGGCATCATCTCCTAACAAGGAGCAGGATAAGGTTGGGGTTGTGCCCAGGAACCCAGAGTCAGTCACTTCTTCCACAGTCTCTCCGATGGATAGTACAAGTGTGGCGTTCACGAAAGACACAATGATATAGGCATCAAACTCATCTGCAAAAAGGAAAGAGGAGTTGGTTAGCTAAGAACTCATTAGTTACAAAGCCAAATGAGATATACTAAGTTTTCTCTTCAGAAACCTTCCAAGGAACTTCTTCTATGTGTAGTCATCACACAGACTCATGTGGCAAACAGCACAAGATGATCCAAAGGATAATTGAAAATAGTAACACCCTAGAGATACACTTTGCTTCCTCAAAGGCCTGAATACATTGAGTACATATGGCTACCCCTAACACCTCTGAAAATCAATTTTTCTTGAGACATTTGCTGGAAAAATCCAAGAGGACAAAGCAGGGGAACAGGCAGGAGGAAATTCTGAAAACTACAATATTTACATATACTGAACTTAGAGCTTATTTATTTGTGCTAGATGCCCATCACAATCCATTCTTAAAGATAACCGTTATAACTAGGAAAGGTCCCCAGCCTCTTCCAAAAACCGATTCTGTGGGAACATAATACCTGATGAATAAAACAGATTACTTAAGCTTCAATGAGACTGTCACCCTCAGGTTTAAAACAGCGAATCCTAGGATATCCCAATTAAAATGAGATAAGAGCATTAACCAAGAAGCATTTTATTGTTTATACTGTCAGCCCTTGACCTTTCTACTCTCATTATTTAAAAATGCAACTATTGGGGAGCCTGGGTGGCTCAGTCAGTTAAGCGGCCGACTTCACCTCAGGTCATGATCGTGGTCCGTGAGTTTGAGCCCCGCGTCGGGCTCTGTGCTGACAGCTCAGAGCCTGGAGCCTGTTTCAGATTCTGTGTCTCCCTCTCTCTGACCCTCCCCCGTTCATGCTCTGTCTCTCTCCGTCTCAAAAATAAATAAATGTTAAAAAAAAAAAAAAAATATTTAAAAATGCAACTATTCAGTGGTCAGGAACAACCCTATTAGGATTTGCTTTTCATTTAACGAAACACAGTTATGAATAAACACAAATGAGTTTCTCCAAGTCAGAGGCAGTTAAAGGCCACCTGTTTCCCATATATATATTCCATCCTACACATAAAACACCTCTGTGCATCTCCCACACCCAGTACAATGTTTGGCATAAAACTTTTCAAATGATGAATAGAGAAAGGTATGTTATTTTTTTAAGGAAGGGTTAAGATTTTTCTATTTTACTTCCGAATTTTCTGTATCAATTCCCCTTTCTGTCTCCCCCTCATACAGAAATCAGGTCAACAGGGGACTGAATGACAAGTAGACAAGGTACTAAATCAGAGTGGCTACCTTACTCATAGAAGTAGCTATAGGACCCTGCGTGCCTGAGCCCTTGTCAGAGCTCAACACCCTAGGGCTGATCCATCCCACACACGACAAGGACACAGTATGGATTCTGATTGCTCCAAAGGTAGTTCAGGTGAACCAAGATTATTCACTTAGTTCGGCAGAATCAGTGTTCTTTACAGAAAAAGAGACCAACTAAAGATGTATCACTGGTGTAGCCTACAGCAGTATTCTGCCCTATGAGCAGGACGTAGTCAATTTGGTGGGCTGTAATCAGCATTTTTAAATAGAAATATATAGAAATAAATATATTTTATGAAATTGCTTCACACATGAAATTACTCACACAGTAAGGGTGAGTAAGGTTTTCCAAACTTTTCCTTAATAATACATGTGTGTACTGAGTGGCTGAAAGGCAAGGATCAAAGATCATTCCCAACGGGTATAATCTAACGGCTACACCAGGAATCCAGAATAAGGTTCAAGTCCTAAATCATAAGGAGTAACAACGGACAAGTAGATATGCTGGTTTTAGATTATTTTTGTTACTACTGTCAAGATGTTATCAAATGCTTTGAGGACACCTTATAAAATGACTTTGTAAGACCAGGACCATGTAAATAAGGACATGGTTGCCCCTGAAATGGATGTCTTAACAGTTTACAACAAAACCAAAATCGATCTCCACACAACGCCAAACATGGAAGCTTTACTCCAGCTGTTCTTGAACTGGAAGTTTCTATTGTGTAAAAATAACAGTAATTACTTAATTTTAATATTACATGAATACTATGTCTTTTCCCACACTCTCATTACTGAAACCTTGTATCTTAAAAACTATGCCAGAACAAATTAAAGCCAAACATCAAAGGGCTGTTAACTGGCCAGGATTTCTGGTCTCTTCCTTCAATCAAGGGGAAAGGGAGGAACTTCAGCAAAGAGACCATGCAAATTTTGACTTACATGCAAGAGAATGAAGGGAGAGAGGAAGGAAAGCTGCCTGGGACTTTATCTTCCCTTTGACCCAAGGCCCCATACTGTTCAGACACAAAAATAGAGAGATGCTCAGGGGATTTACATACATTTGCTGAGCAATTCAACAAGCAGTAGAGCTTTACATCACAGATTTCCTCAAAATATCCATTACCCTAGGAATACTAGGCACACTGTAACTTCTACCCTTTCCATTCTATATCCAGGAGGACCTATAGCCGGCTAATTGCTCATGTCCTAAGGAAGTTACAGGTTAAAAGTTGGGAGTTCAGGGGGCACCTGGGTGGCTTAGTTGGTTAAGTAATCAATTCTTGAGTTTGGTTCAGGTCATGACCTCACGGTTTGTGAGATCGAGTCCTGCACTGAGCTCTGCGCTGATGGCGTGGAGACTGCTTGGGATTCTCTCTCTCCCTTTCTCTCTGCTCCTCCCTAGCTCACATGCACAGGCGCGCACACTCTCTCTCTCCCTCTCAAAAACAAACATTTAAAAAAAATTTGGAGTTCAAAACAAAATCAAGGGAAATGACCAGATACATCCATGTTGCCTTTTTCCAGAAGTTACAAGTTTCACATAAAAGAACATCAATGTCATCATATTAGGGTATGAGAATGCATCTTTGTCTCACTTAAAGAGGACTTTTATCTGAGCACTGCTGAAGCAGCCCATGGGGAAGGAAAGCATTCTTCTTTCCTCTGTGTTGGCATCTGAAGCTCAAAACACAGCTCACTCCAAAACTGAGGGACCACAGATGCTGAGTGACCAAAGATGGTTTAAGCTTCCAGTGTCTCATTCTCACTTTACACTCTATTTGGTGCCTGTCTTGCCTCAGCAGTCCTGATTATACTAAAAAAAACACAACAAAACAAAACAAAAATAGGTGGCTTTCTCCAGGGCTTGAGTCAGTACACCTGGAACATATGAATCACCAAAGGAGAGTACGGAGTTAAGGTTTTCTAGCTACAGGTTCTTTCAGCTTTAGTGAAAGACATATCAGTCGTACTTTCTACTTAGGGAAAAAGTAAGGGAAGCCGATCCCTGCCTCCAACCATTTAATATACAGGCAGATGGGTGTGCCATCACTACAATGCACATGAACAGCCAATTTCAAAGTTACCCTTTGAGATGCCATCAGGGCGGTCTTAATATTTTGTACAAATCCCTCTCCCTGGGTAAACTAGAAGACCCCATGGTAGACCCTAGCAGTATGTACACACCTGTGGTGATCAGCACCTTCACCAGCCACCTGTGGAAGAGAAAAAAAGGCTTGGTATTGGTAGTGTGCATCACCAAGTACCAGCCAAGGTTAGTAGTTGCCTGAACACTACAGCATGTGTGGACATGTGGGATAGTCACACAACAGTAACTTGGAGTATCTGGAAAGAGAATGAACAGAGAGAACCTGACCTGTTTTTGTGGGTGATCACCCAAATTATAGTTTCTAAGAGTGAAATTTATCAGGATGTAGTCAATTCCTAAAACTTGATAAGAAAAATATTCAGCTACAAGTTCCATCATGCAACATACTGCTTATCACTAAATCATCAAGCATTGTCCAAAAAAGTCTTTTCTGATTCTCCAACATATGCCAATTCCCTCTCCTCTAACCTGTCCTGGCAACATGCTTGTGTGCCTTTCATTACATCAGAACACATAGTAGTTTTGTGTACTTGTCTTCTTGTGTTAGATGGCAAGGGCTCTGAGAGTAGAGATCCAATCCTTTCTTAATTACTAAGTACAAGGTGGACACTAGAAAGACTGCACGATGACAGTATAAAACTTAACCTAAAGACCAGCAAGACCGACAGACTCCAACTTCAGCGTTAGTCAAAGGAACACTGGACTGGAAGCTCAGAGACCATGCTGTCAGACTATTACCTCAACGCACTATCTTGAAAGAGTCAACTCCTACTTTTTCTGCCTTCATCATAAAAATGAGGGGGAACTTTCCTGTAAATCTAAAACTACTTTAAAGTAAAGTTCAAGTACTAGAAAACAAAACAAGAAAGAGGAATACTAAGTTTTATCTCAAAGGCTTAAAAAATTCAGAGTGTAGGCAATGTTTTCATCAGGAGTTGTAATACCAACCAGCCGCCAAGCTAAAGGTGAACATCAATTTGACTAGTTTCTTTACGAAGAAATTATACAAAATGGGAAAATCAAAATCAGTCATCTACTAATTATCTTCTAGCAAAAATAAACCGACTAATTTCCTATTTGGTTTTTCTATCTACTCAACTCAGACTTGGTTCAAACACCCACATGAAAACAAAATCCACCATAATGTGTATTCTACGAATAACATGAGGTTTCCCTCCTACACATTTCCCAACTCCCATAAAATCAAACATCAGAACATCAAAATATCAGGACATCAAAATATCAGGAAGATTTCCAGCTGTTTTCTTGAAAAAGCTTTCTATGCTGGCCAGGGTGATCTCACCAGGCCCACATTCCTGAGGGAACAAGAGGAAGATGAAGTCTAAGAATAGAAATGACCTACACCCACAGAGAATCCAAGGGAAAATGAGAATTAAGTTTCATTCCTCAAATTCAACTGATTCAAGAATATCCTGCTGTCACACTGTTATGCATTTTTACCTAAATTTCAAAATTTTAGGATGAGGTGACCATTTTTATCCAAGAACTCAGACTCCTCTTTCCTCCATCCACTCTTTTCCACCCATTCAAAAATTATGATTCCATTCAATCTCAATCTTCAGTTCCCTTAAGCACAATTCCACCCATTGAGCAGGACTAATTGATTAATAAGCTTAACTAAATCTCTTAATACCTAGGACAACACCTTCAACTTCACCATGGTTTCAGCACAACAGGAGAAAACTGCTGAAGAAAACTGAAGAAGCAAAAAACTTTCCCTCACACCACACCTCTTACAGATGCAACAGGATGAATATGGTCAAAGAACAACATGTATGACAGCTCTACAATACGGGAGTGTAGATGTATTAACAGCCACCCTAATGCACCCCTTACTCATGCATACAAAAAAGGTGCAGGCATCCTGATTGAGAGAGCCTGAAAAACATGGTGTCAGGCCAGAAAAAGTTTCTAGTATATTGTTAAATGAAGCAATATAAAAACATTACGAATGCAACCTCCTAAGCCTTCTACTGTCGATGTTACCCAGACCCACATTTTGACTGTTGGGAAAGGGCTACTTACCTTCAATGTGCCGACGCACTGTCCAGACAGCATTGGGGTTACCGGGTAACTCAGAGACAGCCATTTCTGACACCTGACAGGGGAGGATACAAACCACAGATCCAATGAGCATAGAAATTAGCTCCTTGCTTACAACTACACTTGATAACAGGATTCTGATACAGCAGTGCTCATACTGCATGCTGGATTAAAAGAATGGAACTGGAGCACCTGACAGGCTCAGTTGGTAGAGCATGTGACTCCTGATCTCGGGGTTTTAAGTTTGAGTTCCATGTTGAGTGTAGAGATTACTTACTAATGAAAAAAAAAAAAATCTTTAAAAGAATGGAAATATCAGGGGTGCCTGGGTGGCTCAGTCGGTTGAGCACCTGACTTCGGCTCAGGTCATGATCTCACGGTTGGCGAGTTCAAGGCCCGCGTTGGGCTCTGTGCTGAAAGCTCAGAGCCTGGAGCCTACTTTGGATTCTTTGTCTCCCTCTCTCTCTGCCCCTGCCCCCCTCATGTTCTCTCAAAAATAAATAAACATTAACCAAAAAAAAAAAAAAAGAAAGAATGGAAATATTCTGTCAAAAAAAAAGAGTTAAGAGCCTAAAAGGCTTGGAAATATTGGAGATCCCCATAACAAACTTTAGCAAAATGGGATGGAATGTTCAGGAGGATAGTTGCTGCAGCAAAAACCATACATTTCCTTTGGGTATGCCATGCCTGCATCCTCCTCAAAAAGAGAGCACGTGGAATGAAACAGCCATCTAAGCCCATTTCTCTTCCTAACCCCCTTAAGGCCAAATCACATCTCTCTTCAAGGACCAATTCAAATGGCACATCCTTTAGGAAAAATCTTCCCTTATCCTCTTGCCTGGCAGTCCACACTCCCTCCTATAAGCTCTCATAGAAATCCCAATCACCACCTCACAGGGGATCCTATGTGATTTCCTAAATCCTAAAAAGTAATTTCAGGAATTATTCTGTCCTTCCTATTAGATTTTTTACGTTCCATAAGAATAGACTCAAGGTGCACTTGGGTGGCTCAGTTGGTTGAGCGTCTGACTTCAGCTCAGGTCATGATCTCACAGTCCGTGGGTTCGAGCCCCGCACCAGGCTCTGTGCTGACAGCTCAGAGCCTGGAGCCTGCTTCAGATTCTGTGTCTTCCTCTCTCTCTGCCCCTCCCCTGCTCACACTTTGTCTCTGTCTCAAAAATCAATAAAAACATTTTTTAAAAAAATGTAAAGATTAGACTCAAGAAGCCTCTGAATATCCTGTAAGTTCTCAAACATGAGAGGAAATGAAATACCTGAGATGAAATGATCTAGAGGAGAAAACTAGGTATATGTTATTATACCTGAACTTTCTGCACTATATCTAATTTTTCTGTAAATATAAAACCATTCCAAAATAAAAATGTTATTTTTAAAACCACCGAGAAACAATTAGACAGCTTAATATATTATACTGTGTAACCACATTTTATAAAAAGAACTCACATATATCCATTAAAGGCATTACCTTTTTTTTTTACTTTACTGATAAAATAATAGGAATACCTCATCATGGAACAGGAGAACTGTGGAAAACTTCATCACCAATAAAACTTAAGTGTTAGGTGTGTGATACTCTATACTAAGTGTAATAGTGACAATGACCCTGCTCAAACGAGACCACAATAAAGCTAAACAACAAAGTTCAACAAATAGGTATACAAGGGGGGCACCTGGGTGGCTCAGTTGGTTAATAGCTTCGGCTCAAGTCATGGTCTCATGGTTTATGAATTCGAGTCCCATGTCAGGCTCTGTGATGACAGCGGAGAGCCTGAAGCCTGCTTCAGATTCTGTGTCTCCCTCTCTCTGCCCCTCCCCCGCTTATACTCAGTCTTTCAAAAATAAACATTAAAAATTTTTTAAAAAATAGATATACAGGAACAAAGCAATGTTCAACAATTTCAAAATATTTTTCTGTATAATCAAGATCTTTTATAGAATTGGAAAAAAATTGGGAGGGGGCAGGGTTGCCTGAGTGGCTCAGTCGGTTGAGGATCCGACTTTAGCTCAGGTTGTGATCTCGCGGTCCATGAGTTCAGGACCCACATCAGGCTCTGTGCTGGCAGCTCAGAGCCTGGAGCCTGCTTCAGATCCTGTGTCTCCCTCTCTCTCTGCCCCTCCACCAGTCGTGCTCTTTCTCAAAAACTAAATGAAAAAAATTTTTAAAAATTTAAAAAATTGCGAGGGGGCAGAAGACTCAAAAACAATGATTCTTAATTGGGTCCTTTATCTCTTCTACTGTAGACAACACTTTCTGATAATGCACATACGCACTTTTGGTGGAGAATGCTAGCTTTCACCAAATGCTAAATGGGATCCAACAAGCAATAACTAAAAACTATTAGTCTAAATTAGATTTGAGTCATTAAAAATTTGGTGGCCTGATATTTTTGGCACAGCCAAAAAAATCTTCAAATTTCTGAAAGAGAAATATATTCTTTTTAAAGTTTATTTATTTTGAGAGAGCGAGAACACGTGCACACAAGTGGAGGGAGAGGCAGAAAGGGAGGAGAAAAAATCCCAAGCAGGCTCTGCGCTGTCGGCACAGCCCAATCCCACAAACCATGAGACCATGACCTGAGCCAAAACCAAGAGTCAGACACTTAATCCACCCAGGCACCCCCTGAAACACATTAACAGTGGTAATAGGTAACATACTTGTTACTGTACGCCAGAGCTTGAGCTAAGTGCTTCTTTATATGCATTACCTCACTTAACTCACACAACAATCTTTAAAGCAGGTACTTAACTTCATTTTACAGAAGAGGAAACAAAAGTTTAGTAATAGCTATTAAGTGATAGAGCCAGAATTCAAAACCAAGGTCATCTTAGCTGCGTTCCAATAAAAATTTACAAAATCAGGCAGTGGGCCATTGAGAGCTTATAGCATGCCAACCCTCAACTATGAAGCAAACCATCATAGGAAGCTTTGTTTTGCTCCTAACAAAACCAAGTTCAAGGAACTTGCTAAAAAGCATGAACCCTAGAATCGCAGGAAGATGTAGCATTTGAAAAGATAATTTTGGGGGCACCTGGGTGGCTCAGTTGGTTAAGCATCCGACTTCAGCTCAGGTCATGATCTCACAGTTTGTGGGTTTAAGCTCACGCCAGACTCTGTGCTGTCAGCCCAGAGCCTGGAACCTACTTCTGTGTCTCCCTCTCTCTCTGCTCCTCCCCCACATATGTGCATGCAGGCTCTCTCTCTTAAAAATACACAAACATTAAAAAAAAATTAAAAAGAAAGTTCTGAGTGTCTATATCACTTAAAAGATGCAACAATAAAGGATTTATTACATAAATTCTGATCCAACCACTATAGTGGAATATTATAGAAACACTAAAAATAATACAACCTAAGAACACATAATAAACTTGGTAAAATACAAAAATATATACATTGAGGTAAAAAGATATAATTATCTAAAAACAATGAACACAGACCAAGACTAGAAAAAAAATGGAATAAAATGTTCCATGCAGATATCCTCTGTTATGACTTGTGAGCCTGGAACCAGTAAAGATTATTTTCCCCCTTTGATCCTCACTTGCCAATTTTTTAAAATGTGCCTATTGTGCTAACATGTCAAAGAACAGGAAATTTAAACTCTAACTTTTATGGAAATAGGAAAGAAAACATTTTTTCTTTCACAGAAACATTAAATATACCATTGATCTCATTAGAATAAAGTTATAAGCTGCTTTTCCAATGCTTTTCTCCAAACCCTGCAGATGATCTAAAAGTACCCATCTTACCTCAAGTCCGTGCCGTAGGACTCTCAGAGATGATCGGGGTCCCCTACCGCAGGCCACATAGAGCTGTGGTGTGTCTTCATTGGCCAGATCAGCTATCTGCACAGTGAAAAAGACAAAAAATGTCTACTTTTACCAAGTTTTCACACCGAATTTGATTATTCTCAGGGAACAAAATACTTTTTAATTTACTAAACTTACATATTGGCTATAAGCCCTGGGGGAATCAAGGGGAAAAGCCCCCATATTCCAAAAAACAAACCAGTTTGCAGCAGCAACTTTAAGAAAAAAAGGCTTGTACCAATTCTTAAATTAGCAGAGCATTCCTTACTTAGTGAAATGAGTGTTATATAACCTCCAAATGAAATTTACCATTTCCTTTCAGCTAAAAATATAAACTATAATATTATCAGGATCTGTGACTGTCACCAACAAAAATCATACTTATTCATAATGTTAAAATTTATATTCCTCCAATTATCCCACTCATCACTACTTCAAAATTACATCTACTGGGGCGCCTGGGTGGCTCAGTCGGTTAAGCGTCTGACTTTGGCTCAGGTCGCGATCTCGCGGTATGTGAGTTCTAGCCCTGTGTCGGGCTCTGTGCTGACTGCTCGGAGCCTTTAGCCTGTTTCAGATTCTGTGTCTCCCTCTCTCTCTGACCCTCCCCCGTACATGCTCTGTCTCTCTCTGTCTCAAAAATAAATAAAAAAAACATTAAAAAAAAATTACACCTACTAAATCTGTTAGACTATATATTATCAAAGTTACTCTATCTACAGATGCTCCTATGATGTAGCTGACCAACTACGGGGTAACTGCATCTGACTGCTCAGCCACCAGATGGGGAAGCCATGTGTTGGTATTCCAGATATCCAGCTGCTTTCCAGTACATTTGTTGGTCAATACACAAAGAGGTCAATCATGTGTACTGTAGTTTTGTCAAACTGGCCAGTTCAAATGAAAATTCTTGTCTAGAAGGCAGTACAGCTTTACTGTAACATGGACAAAGATATGTTGAGCGCATACAGCCTTCACACTGATCTCTCGCTGAAATAAATTAACTTACCTATTTCAAATGCACCATCTTGTTATTTAAAGCCTTGACAAGGAAGCACATATATTACTTCTTCACAACTTAATATTTTGCCCTATTGGCTATCTTATGTTTATTACTATATGCATTTAAAAACAGTACTCAGAGAAGAGATCCATTTGCCTCACCAGACTAGTAAGGATATACATGGCACAAAATACCCACAGCTCTGCTGTAGATACCTGAACTTTCTATAAATTTTATCTTATCTACAAACTACGCTATTATTTCCTCAAATTCGAATGAAATGGGAAAAAAATCACTCATAATATAATTAGGATTTCATTTATTATCTATTGCCTCAGGGCTAATCCTTTCTCAAAAAGAAAGAACAAAAGCAGTTAATTTC
This sequence comes from Panthera tigris, assembly GCF_018350195.1. Taxonomy (NCBI): domain Eukaryota; kingdom Metazoa; phylum Chordata; class Mammalia; order Carnivora; family Felidae; genus Panthera; species Panthera tigris. The sequence continues at coordinate 48,383,286 of NC_056674.1, forward strand.
AGAATAGTTAATTTTACCAGGAATAGTGACTGAACAGACTTGTTTCTCCAGCATACAACGAGCAAACCTCTATTAGAAGTGTGATCAACCTGACAAGGTAGGGTGGCGCCTAATGTTCACTCAAACCCCAGCAATCCAGGACACAAATGCATAACAAAATTCCTGCTACAACAGCGCACCATCAGCAAGGGACAGAGTCCCCATCCTAGGCCACCTTGGGTTCCTCCTTTGAGGATGTATTTTAAGAAGTTCTGTTACTGACTGATCCCAATGTCTCTAGAGATTTTTAAGAAGAAATTAAGTGTTAAAATAAGAGACAGGGGTGCCTGGGTGGCTCAGTCAGTTTAGTGTTCAACTCTTGGTTCCGGCTCAGGTCATGATCTTGTGGTTCATGGGACTGAGCCCCGCCATCAGGCTCTGCACTGGCAGTGTAGAGCCTGCTTACGATTCTCTCTCTTTCCCTCTCTCTCTCTGCCCCTCCCCTGCTCAGGCTCTCTCTCAAAATAAGTAAATAAACTTACAAAAAAAAAAAAAAATAAGATAGAGTTATTCATAAACTATTAAGTGACAAAAAGTCAATCTCAGAACACTGAAGTATATAAGCCTATTAGGATTAAAAAAACATAACCCAAACAAATACATGCACATGCACTGATACAGGGAAAATGCCTGGAAGCAATCCTAAGAAGTTGTTACCAGCAGCATCCTCAGTGGATAGAAAGTTGAAAATAAGATTAGGGGTAGGAAGGGATACAGGAGTACTGATGCATAGGGGCACTTGTACCCCAGTGTTTATAGCAGCACTCTCAACAATAGCCAAATTATGGAAAGAGCCTAAATGTCCATCAACTGATGAATGGAAAAAGAAATTGTGGTTTATATACACAACGGAATACTACGTGGCAATGAGAAAGAATGAAATATGGCCTTTTGTAGCAACGTGGATGGAACTGGAGAGTGTGATGCTAAGTGAAATAAGCCATACAGAGAAAGACAGATACCATATGTTTTCACTCTTATGTGGACCCTGAGAAACTTAACCGAAACCCATGGGGGAGGGGAAGGAAAAAAAAAAAAAAAGAGGTTAGAGTGGGAGAGAGCCAAAGCATAAGAGACTGTTAAAAACGGAGAACTGAGGGTTAATGGGGGGTGGGAGGGAGGGGAGGGTGGGTGATGGGTATTAAGGAGGGCACCTTTTGGGATGAGCACTGGGTGTTGTATGGAAACCAATTTGACAATAAATTTCATATACTGGAAAAAATAAATAAATAAAATTATTTACTCCGGGGGGGGGGGGGGGAAGAATAGGGGTAGGAATTTTACCATTCACCTTTTGTATAGCTTGAATTTTTATATTGAACATGAGTTATATATTTAAAATTAAAAGCCTAAGGATTTATGTAATGGATTTTAGTTCCCCAATATCCACCTTTAAATGCTTCAACCTTACACTCTTGTGATTTCTCAGACATGTTGCCGTGCCTCACTCTTAGACCAGGTCTTAATTTAACTGGAGTTAAAACTTTAAACTCATTTAGGGGTGCCTGCGGTGGCTCAGTCGGTTAAGCATCTAACTCTTGGTTTCTGTTCAGGTCATGATTCTGGTTCATAGTTCTGAGTTCCAGCCATGCGTCAAGCTCCACACTGATGGTGCAGAGCTTACTTAGGATTGTCTCCCTCTCTGCCCCTTCCCCACTTGTGCTCTCTCTCAAAATAAATAAAAAACTTAAAAAAAAAAAAAAAAAACCTTGGGGCGCCTGGGTGGCTAAGTTGGTTAAGCGTCTGACTTCGGCTCAGGTCATGATCTCACGGTCCATGAGTTGGAGCCCCACGCCAGGTTCTGTGCTGACAGCACAGAGCCTGGAGCCTGTTTCAGATTCTGTGTCTCCCTCTCTCTCTCTGACCCTCCCCCATTCATGCTCTGTCTCTCTCTTTCAAAAATAAATAAATCTTAAAAATAAAATTAAAAAAAAAAAAAAAAAAAAACCTTAAACTCATTCATATTCAGAAACATCTGGCTGGCACTGCTCATTGTGGAAGAGACTGGAAAGACCCACACCTGGCAAAACAAAATGGGAGAGAGGCTGTCCAACTCATCGACCAGCACAAGGTTTTTAAGTGGTCTTGGCTGGAAGAAGAACGTGTCTCCTTCTTCCAGAGGCATGGCAGATGAAAACTCAGGCTCTTCATCATCATCTCCAAGATGTGCAATTTGGTATAAGTAACTAGGGAGAAGAAAAGAAGACTTTAGTTAAACACTTTCTAAAGATAGTGTTTGCCATAAATATAATCCTCACAAAGCACTTTACAATTACCTATCAAAATTCTAACATGCATATCGAGTCACCATCTGTTTGAGTGGGGTCTTCTTTCTTAGAAGAGAATGGGATAGGGGCACCTAGGTGACTCAGGTTGTGATCTCGCTGTTCTTGAGTCTAAGCCCCACGTCAGAGTCTATGCTGACAGCTCAGAGCCTGGAGCCTGCTTCAGAGACTCTGTCTCCCTCTCTCTCTGCCCCTCCCCAGCTCGCGTTCCATCTCTCTCTCGAAAATAATCATTAAAAAAAAAAAAATTAAAGGGTGTCTGGGTGGCTCAGTCAGTTAAGCATCTGACTCTTGGTTTCACCTCAGGTCATGATTTCACAGTTCATAAGTTCAAGCCCCGTATTAGGCTCGTGCTGACAGCATGGAACCTGCTTGGGATTCTCTCTCTCTTTCTCTCTGCCCTTCCCCTGCTCACTCTTTCTCTTTCTCAAAATAAATAAATAAATAAAATTTTTAAAAACTAAAAAAAAAAAAAAGACTAGAACGGTATAAAGAAATAAAGACTGCTGAATTCAGGAAGTGCCTCGCTGGCTCAGATGGTAGAGCATGCAACTCTTAATCTTAAAGCTGTGAGTTCAAGCCCCATGTTGGGTGTAAAACTTACTTAAAAAAAATATACCATCATATGCTGAGTGTGCACTTAGCTTTTGGGAAGAAACTCAATTTAAAAAAGAAACCAAATTATTGGTCATGTTTAATATACCAGGACCTTCAATACAGAGCACTTTAAACAATATCAAGGGAGGGGCGCCTGGGTGGCTCAGTCGATTAAGCGTCCAACTTCAGCTCAGGACCTTGCTGTTTGTGAGTTCGAGCCCCACGTCAGGATCTGTGCTGACAGCTCAAGAGCCTGGAGCCCGCTTCGAATTCTGTGTCTCCCTCTCTCTATCTGCCCCTCCCCTGCTCATGCTGTCTCTCTCTCTCTCCCTCAAAAATAAACAAATGTCAAAAAAAAAAAAAAAAGTATCAAGTGTAGCTTTTTAGAAGATAAAATGACTAAATCAGCATCTGAAATATATAAGGTACTCAAGAAATGTTCAAATAAACCTCAGCATTTAAACACTTTTGGTAAACACATCAGATTCTATACTAAATTTAAAAAAAACCAAACAGGGTTATTATCCTTGAACAATCTACAAAAGCACTGAGAATATGAGATAAACATATAAAAGTTAGTATAAATTCCTTCCTCAAGCAAGATGTGTATACACAGATAATGAAAGCCACTTGTCAAAGATACCTTCAGTGCCTAGTAATTACCAGGTAACCAGAAGGATGGGCTCACTACCTCCATCACAGGAAAAGGCTGCTTTGGCCAAATCTTGGCAAAGCAGCTTCTGTAACTATGGTGTTGTGCTTTAGAGCAGGAACTCTGGAATCAGATCATCTGGGACTTAGGTATGTGATCAATTTCTTTCACAAATTCACAAATTTGACAAATTCTGTGACCCAGTTCCCCAAAGTATAAATGGGATAATGGCATGGTCTCACTGGAAAAGTTATGTACTTTATTAACATTTACAAAGTGCTTATTTAGAACACAGTAAATACTGTTTGATAAATAGGTTGCATTATGATTAATACCCATAGCACATGTTTCTGATACCCCAAATCAGCATTTTTTGAGTGTTGCAGACTTCAGCTCCAGCAGCAATGGATAATTTCTCACAAGCTCAAATGCATCTCACTCTAACAAGCATCTACTTGTACACTGCCATCTTTCCACTCTCTGCCCCAAGAGGTGACTGAATTTCAGACCCGAAGAGAAAAATGGTGTTGCTGTTAACCTTCAGGTGAGCAATTCTCAGATGCATTCTGCTTGTCTGATGGGAGCAGGTCTTGATGGGAGCAAGTTCCTACTGCCCACAACAGGAATCTCAATAACACACTCTTATGTAGGCTTTTCCTCTTTCCCTCTCTCTCTCCACTGATCCCTTAACTCCTGTTTCCTGCAATTGCTCTCCAATAATCTACCTGCACCCATGTCTTTGTCTAAGGCTCTGCTTGCAGGAGAACTCAAACCAAGACATTAAGAAAAACAGTTTAGAACAGTGCCTGATATATACAGACAAGTGCTGGATAAATTTTAACTACCATTCTTCAGAATAAAAGGAATCACTGTATTATTCCTAAATCTTTTTTTTTTTTTAATCTTTATTTTTGAGAGAGACAGAGAGAGAGCGAGCGGGGGAGGAACAGAGAGGGATACACAGAATCCAAAGCAGGTTCCAGGCTCTGAGCTTTTGGCACAGAGGCGGACATGGGGGGTAGGGGGGGGCAAACTCATGAGCCATGAGATCGTGACCTGAGCAAAAGTTGGGCTTAACCAACTGGGCCATCCAGGAGCCTCCCTAAATCCAATTAACAGACAATCAGGATGTATAACCTTAGCAAACACACTATCTGCATAAGGTAATGGGGCAAGAAAATACCTTCTGCATCCAACTATTATTTCCATCCACAATCTTATCAAGACAAATTACTATCTAAGTTTTTAATGTTTGCCAATCTGCTAGGTGAGGAAAAGACTTCAAATATGATTGGCGTTCCTTTAATTACAAATGAGTTTGAAATCTTCCTACATATTATACTTCTAGACCACACGTATTTTTTTTTTACTGTAAAGGCATGTTCAAATCCTGTGCCCATTTTCTACTGATCGAACTACTAGTCTTCTTCTCAGGGATTTTCAAGAGCTTATGAACTGTCTGTCATGCAGTAAGAAAAAATAAATAAATAAAAAGGTCTGTCATATACACTGTTGGTGGGAATGTAAACTGATGTCACCTTTGTGAGGACAATTTAGCATTATCAAAATTTCATCCCACACTTATGAATTTAAACTATGGTTGCATTCAGCTAACACACAAAGATACAAGTACAATGTTCACTACAGCACTATTTATGATAGCAAAAGAACAAACCTAAATACCAATACGGGGCATGGCCTTAAAATATGCAGCCACTAAAAATGTTTTCCATGTACCAATTGCAATGTATGGGCCTTGCTCAATCCTCGTGTATACGATTCAACTTTTAAAATATTGAGGCATGGGGGGCACCTGGGGTCGCTCACTTGGTTAAGTGTCTGACTCTTGATTCAGGCTCAGGTCATAATCTCACAGCTCGTGATTTCAAGCCCTGCTTCGGACTCTGTGCTAACAGTGCTGAGCCAGCTTGGGATTCTCTCTCTCTGTCTCTCCCCGCCCCCCCCCCCCCCCCCCCACGGCCGGCACTCATGCTCCTTCTCTCTCAAAATAAATAAACATTAAAAAAATACTAAAAAATATTGAGACAATGAAGAAATTTAAATACTGACTAGCTATTTGATTATATCAAGGAATTACTATTATTCTGGAAAAGTGGGATTTAAGTGGATGAAAATACACCAAACAGGCTAAATATGAAAAGTGAGACAAGAGGTATAAACAAGGAAAATGAGTTAATCAACAGCTGGAATAAAGTCCGTGAGTATAAGTAAGAAGCATGTCTAAGAAAGGAAGAACAGTCAGAGACAAGGCTGAAATGGCACAGAATCCTAGAATCCTAGATACACTTTCATTTTAATTACAAGCAAATAGCATCCGGTAAGTGGTTTGCACTGATGCTGTGAGCAGATACTGGCAAAACCATGGTTATCTTATCTTGTGTAAGTAATTTGGAGACTTAGATACTGACTGGCTTTAAATTCAAGGCTAGAGCTCAGACTTTATCCACTTGGCAATAAAAAGTCATCAAACATTATAACACAGGAATAAGGGAAAGGATTTCATCAGGGTTATGTCTTAGCTGCTTAATAAGATGACTGTAAAGGCTGAAGTTTTACAGGAAAGACAATAAAATGTAGTAAGTAAACTAGTGAACTAGTTTAGACTATAAACCACAAAAATTGAGATTTTACACTCAAGTTGCTACAACTGGTCCATTAGTCATTAACAGAAAACCGAGGCTGGGAAGGTCACTGATGTGGCTGAGCAGCTGTGGGTAATGATGAGCTTCAACTTTAGATTTGTACAAGTGAAGTACTGGTGGGACATGTTAAGTTAGTTCCATAAATATTCAGTGAAATGTCCAGCAAAAAGCTCAGAAAAGACCACTTCTGAAGCTATTTTTGCAGCTACCAACAGGTACTGCTTAAAGGAAGCAACTGAAGTCGGGAAAATAACCAAACAAATAATAATAAATAAAAATTAAAATTAAAAAAGAACATAAAGGGGGAAAAGGAAGGCAAAACTTTTGAAGAAAGTTTTGTAGAAAGCTCTGTGCCCTTGAAGCCACATTTCCCTCCTCCCAACTTTTTATAGTAACCAGGATAAACTAGGGTAATAAAAAGATTACTCACTGATTTCCAAATTCTGATGCTACAAAAAGGAAGCCTGTTTTAAGCACACACATGGCAGCAGCAACAGGCACAGTATCAAAATACTTGAGCCGAATCTCAGTAACCTGGAATGGAAAAAAAAGAGATTCTACTGTGTAGGCAAGTGAAGCTAGGCCACAGAAGGTAGCCCAGTATTGTAAGATAGCATAAGCAGAGTAGCAAGTAAAATATCATACTTAGTATCTAAACCAGGGGTTAGCAAACTAAGGCCCAGGACCAGCCATGCCTATTTACACACTTCCTATGAATGCTTCTGTGCCACAATGGCAGGGTTGAGTTGTTGAGACAGAGACTACGTGGCCCATATAAGCTGATGATGTTTACTACTGGGCCTCCACAACAAAATATGCCAATTCCTGAGCTAAACATATATAAAAAACTGCACAGCTGTTCACAGAACTCTGCCATAGGATAAAAACAGTAACAGTTCATGTGTATTACCAATTTTCAGGAGACAGGGAGAGCTTTCTCATTACTCACTAGAAGTGGCATTACTTGATCTCATATTATTTATATGAGATTACGAGACCAGGTATCTATTAACTAGTGGAGAAAACCTACATTCGTATAACCAATCCAAATTTAAAAAGCTTTGATACCTTACACAACCACTTTTTAAGTCATTCTGTTTCCATTTTATTAACTTGTAAAGTATTATTTGTCCTATCTCAAAGTAGTATTAAAGAACAAATGGTTCATAAAAACACTGTGTAAACCTTAAATGTACACAGAAATATCAGTTTTTCAGGGGCACCTGCCTGGCTCAGTCAGTTAAGTATCTGACTCTTCATTTTGACTCAGGTGGTAATGTCAGTTTGTGGGTTCAAGCCCTTCATCAGGCTCTGCGCTGGCAGAGGCTGCTTAGGATTCTCTCTCTCCCTCTCTACCCCTTCCCCTCTATAAAAATAAATAAACCTAAAAAGATTCTTCTTTAAATATCACTTTTTGAAATAAGGTTATTTAAATATATTAAAATTAGTGTAGCAAGGGGCACCTAGATGGTTCAATTGGTTAAGCGTCCAACTTCGGCTCAGGTCATGATCTCACGGTTCAGGGGTTCGAGTCCTGTGTTGGGCTCTGTGCTGACAGCTCAGGGCCTGGAGCCTGTTTGAGATTCTGTGTCTCCCTCCCTCTCTCTCGCTCTCTCTCTCTCTGCCCTCCCCCACTCACACTGTCGCACACATGCTCTCACGCTGTCTCAAAAATTAAACATTAAAAGGGGTGCTTGGGTGGTGGCTCAGTCAGTTAAGTCTCCAACTTCATGGAGCTTGCTTCAGATTCCATGTCTATTTGTCTCTCTGCCCCTCCCCCACTTGTGTGCTCTGTCTCTCAAAAATAAATGTTAAAAAAATAAAAATAAAAAATAAACATTAAAAAAATTTTTTTTAAATAAACTAAACCCAGCAAAAGGATTTTTTCATTTTTTCCTTCTCCCTCCATGATCTGCTTACCATATCTTCATCTGTCTCCAAAGTGATCTTGAAGATATCTCCCTGCTCAGTTTGGGCCAAAAAGAAGAACATCGATTTGGTCTTATGGGTGGCAGAGCAAACAAAAATCATTCCTCTTTCAGGGTCATCCAGGTCATTCTAGCAAAGTCAAACACAGAACAACTTAGAAATGAGTACTTCTTATATAGGGAATTTAGCACCTTACCATAATACAGGCCACTCAACGTCTACAGGTACCTGGAACCTCTCTACACAAGCTTTGACCCAGAACAGACTGCCAGCCAAAAAGTAAAGCACAAGAGCTAAAAATTCTTATCTACTATAAATATATGACAAAGCCTCTGTACAAAAAAGCAGCCACAATTTCACTCTACATCCTGAATAAATGAGCAACATCAAGAACTTTCTCCAGAGAAAAATGTCAGAAAAAAGACATGAAATTTAAAGAGTCATCATTTTAGGCTATGAAGAAATCTCCTACATGTCCACTCAGCACTATTCTATACCAACTTCCTAAGGCAGCTCCTGGACTATGATTTTAGATTTTTTTTTTCATGTTTCCAACATTTTCTATTTCCCTCACTGAGTCAGCTGTTCAAGGGCAAAACATGTTTTATACTTCTTTGCAGTCCCAAAGCCAAGTACGGTGCCTAGCAGTTAGGTGCTCAACAAATGACTGATCAACCAAATCAAATTACTCACCACCCCTTACCAATAATTTATTTTGATAGATTTCTTCTCAGATTTTCTAAGATTTATGGACTCCTACTCAGGTATCATATATCAGATCAACTAAGACCTAAAAGGCTTAATCCCAGGTCCTATAAATTAATGTCAAAAAGTGATACGCTAATTTGGATATAAATTTAAAAAATAATGTTAATTTTAAAAATATATCAAAAAGATATAAAACCAGGGGTGAAAGAAGAGCTTGAGAAAGCAGAGATCAAACAAAATTAGCTGAAGCTGGATACACAGAGGTTCATTACACTTTACTTGTGCATATACTTAATAATTAATAATTTCCACAGTAAACTACTGAGATTAAAATCAGTAAAACACCATTTTCAGGATGCCTGGGTGGCCCAGTTGGTTAAGTGTCCAACTCCTTTTTCTTTTTTTAGAGAAAGCAAAAGAGCGAGCAGGGGAGAGGTCACAAGGGAGAGAGTGAATGAGAGAAAAGAGAGAATCCCAAGCAGGCTCCACAATCCACTCCACTTGGGGCGCCTGGGTGGCTCAGTCAGTTGAGCATCAGACTCTTGATTTCAAGTCAGGTGATGATCCCAGGGTCTTGGAAGCCCTGCATCAGGCTCCATGCTGAGCATGAAGCCTGCTTGGGATTCTCTCTCTCTGCCCCTCCCCTGCTCACTCTCTCTCTCAAAATAAACATTTTAATAAATAAATAAAATTAACAAAACACCATTTTCAACCACCAATGTAGTAACTGACCTGAGAGGAAAAGCATTGTGTGAAAAGATGCTGGAGAAAAGAATATTTACAGTCTCAAAATTCACCAGCAGATTCCACACCAACTACAAAAAGGAAAAGGTACCTTCACAATTAAGAAGCCCAGATGGACACTACCTTAAAGTGATCAATTTAACATCACCAAGGAGTCAAACTAACATTATGTGCCCCTAATGTGATATAGTGGGAAATGTGTCACTGCCTATGTAATAATTCTATCAAAAATATTAACAAGGATCTAACCATACAGAAAAAGATGAGACAAACTTCAAGAAAATTAGCCTAGACTCTTAAAAAAATGTCAGTATAATAAAAGATTAAAAGCAAACAAAGGTGAGGCAAAATAACCTAAAAGACAGTAAAGGTAGATATAAGGGAACTTTTGTGGACAATGAGAGAAATAGGCATATGAACTCTACATAAGATAACTGTATTACACAAAACAGTAAATTTCTTGAGCATGACCTTGGTAGTGTGGTTATGTAGGAAAATTTGTTTTTAGGAACTACATCTTAGGAGATTCTTAAAGTGTCACGATGACTGCAACTTATTAAATTGTTAGTTTTAAAAAGTATGTAATAGCTGTATCATACGAAAGAAAAGCTAAATATAGTATAATTTTAAATTGGGGAATCTTTTTCCTCTACATAAAAAGCAGAGATTCACTGTTCTATTCTTTGAAATTTCCTATGTTGGAACGCAAGGAAAAAAGACAAGCAATGGAAAACAATCTATCTCCAATAAATATGTCTGGCGTCTTCAAACCAGAAATTTGCAAGAATTTCAAACTGATAACATCCAGATTGTTCTGAAATAGAAACTGTTTTATGTTTTTAATTTTTTTTAATGTTTATTTATTTTTTAAGAGAGACAGAGAACAAGAGATGGGGAGAGAGAGAAGGGGACAGAGGATCCAAAGCAGGCTCTGCACTGACAGCATAGAGCCTGATGTGGGGCCTGAATTCACAAACTGTGAAATCATGACCCGAGCCAAAGGCAGACGCTCAACCAACTGACCCACCCAGGCACCCCTAGAAACTGTGTTTTTAATTCCTTTTCTCAAAGAATTTGTTTTGCTTTTACTAAAATACTTTACCAGCTTTATTAAAAATAAGATTTACAGGGGCACCTGGGTGCCTCAGTCAGTTGAGCGTCCAACTTCGGCTCAAGTTATGATTTCACAGTTTGTGGATTCCAGCCCCGTATCGGGCCCTGTGCTGACAGCTGAGAGCCTGGAGTCTGCTTCAGATTCTGGGTCTCCCTCCCTCTCTGCCCTACCCTGCTAGCGCTGTCCCTCTCCATCTCTCTCAAAAACAGACACTGGGGGGGGGAAAAAAAGGATTTACAGAGAAACTAAAACTTGATTAACACATAAACTAAAAGATTATACTATAATTATAAAAAATAAATTCATTTCACAAACACAAATATCTTATCCTATGGCAAAAATTTTTACCCGTCTCCTGGGAATTGGACAGCGGATATCTGGTTGGTCACCAAAGTTCTTATAGGTGATATAGTTTTCAGAGCAGATCAGCACTCCACTGGGACCATCTGACCCTCCGGGAACTATCAGAAGAAAACAGAACTTAGGAATGATTTAACATAACCACAAATTATAATTTCGTTTTCAATTCCTTCTCTCCTTCAGCACATCTTGGATGATGGTACAAGTAGCTGAGACTGAGAAACATTCAATGGTTTGTTTTCCCTGATACTAGCCTAAGACAAGGATGGAGCACAGTTTCGACAATCTCAGCCTGTCCAGGTATCAGATAATGCATCTAAAATTTTTTGCTTGGAGCCCAAAACTCAGTTCTCATCTTCAGACCTATAATCCAACTGTATACTCTTACATGGATATTCCACAACAGTTTAAAAATGCATCGTATTCATAAACAAACTCGCATTCCTTCTCAAATCTGTTCCACCTCCTGGGTTCTCCATCTCAAGAGAATATCACTATTGACCAATAGAACCAGAAACCTGGGCATCACCCTTCCATTTTCTCCCAACCACAGCTCTATTGATTCTACCTCCTTAGCAGTGTTCATGCTGCTCATGCTGCCGATCTCTCGGGTTAGTGAAACAGCTTCCTAATGTAGCTTACGGTCTTATCCTCCATTTGATTAGCCAAAACATCAGCAAGTTATCTTTCCAAAATGCTCACCTTTAACAGGTTATTATTCCCCGGCTTTAAATCCTTCAGTAGCACAAAAATAAATAAAATAAGGGGCACCTGACTGGCTCAGTCAGTTGAACGTCCAACTTTGGCTCAGGTCATGATCTCACAGTTCGTGAGTTTGAACCCCTCATCGGGCTTGCTGCTGTCAGCCTGTCAGCACAGAGCCTGCTTTGGATCCTCTGTCCCTCCCCCCACTCATTCTCTTCCTTAAAAAAATAAAACATTAAAAAATAAGCAAATAAACAAAAATAAAATAAAATCCTTAGTAGGTACCTCCCCACCACTAACTATCTACCTCTAATCACAATGAGCTTCCAGTTTTTTGAATGAACCATGTTCTTTGTTGCACGTGGGCCTTTGTGCACCTTGTCCACATCAGAAACTCCTTCCTCATACCTAGCTAACTCCTAACTAATCCTCAGGTCTCAGCACAGAGGGCACTTCTCTAGGAAGATTCCTCTAACACACTCCTTTTCTTTCCTTGGTTTAGAGACCTCTCTCTCCTCAACCCTGTCTCGGCATTTGGCAAATACTCAGGCAATTTTTTTGTTAGTTACACATATTCACTAAACTCGATTTTGAATAAAGGAGACAACACATCTAATTTTTCACCACTGCAGTCCCAGGTCCCAGTAGACAGACTATGCACATATTGATCGTAGAGACTCAATAAAACATTGTTGAACAAATCAAACCCTTGTCAAAAAAACATGGTAATGTTACAGCACGTAATGAGATGCATAATCTATTTTCCAAGGTTCTTCTGTTTAACATATAGTCTCTAAGATTTAATGCTCAAAGACAAGTGCTATGTTGTATTATTCTCCAAAATCCTCCCCCAACAACAGACATATATCACATTAGACATCAATACAAGTGCAAATGACTCAAAACATAAAGGAGTGGGATGACGATCTTTCCCAAGCCTACTGAAACTTAGCTGACCACAAAAATAGTCGTTTCCTTTAGTCTTTTAATATAATGAATTAAAGGTACACTGATGTTTGTTTTTTTTTTTTTCAAGATTTTATTTTTAAGTAATGTCTACACCCAACATGGGACTGGAACTTACAACTCTTGAGATCAAGAGTTCAATGCTCCACTGACAGAGCCAGCCAGGCACCCCTGATACTGATTTTCTAACAGAGTATCTCTGAACTCCTACAAAAATCTTACTTAGCTATGATGCATTTAAAACACATACTTCAATTTACTACAATCTTAGGTTTTGGCATTTATAACTAGCATATAGTTTTTTTTGTTATTGTCCTTCCCAAGTTTTGGTATTTGTTATATTTAGGCTCATAGAGTGATACAAATGTTTCTTTTTTTCCTAATCTCTGGAGAAATTTAAGGTCCCTGAAAATTCTGGACCTTAAATCTTTTGGGGAAGATCTTTGACAACTGCTCCAATTTCTTTAATGGATGGTCTATTCAAGTGTCTTAATTTCTTCTTGGGTCAATTTGGTAACTGTTTTCAAAAATATTCCTGTTTCACCTAAGTTTTCAAATTCATGGACATACATACAATTTTAACTTGTTGGATTCGTCCATTTGTCTTTTCAAAGAATTAGGTTTTAATTTTCTTAATGAGAGCGAAAGACTACCTACAGCAAAAATATCAGCACACCTAACAGTAGTCGATATTCCAGGCTGAGGGCTGTCTCATCCTTTCTTCCTTACCCCCATTAGAAGAGTCAACCACTCTGAACTTTTAACCTCGCCAAAACAGAGACAAGGCACTTAGACTTACTACAAATTACAGTTTCCAAACCCTTACAATAAGTAAATTCCCCTAAGTTTGTACATAAAATGTGCTAAGCAAAAAGGTACAGAGAAGCTCGGAGACAAAAATACCTGTAATAAGAAAGTTGCCATGTTCCTCCAAAGGTTCACTGTATTTTCGGACCACATGATTTAAACCAAGGTCTAACTCATAGAAAGTAAGCGTCTGCTGGGTATTAGCTGCTGCTTCCCCTGTGGGATCATTGTCTGCTTCCTATAGAGAAGTACATGAGCACAAACATGGCATCAGGATTCCTCCATCTACAAATGGGGAAGCAGAGGTCCACAACAGTTTACCAACGTTCACACTACTAGGTTAATGGCAGAGCTTACACAGGAACCTGGGTCTCCTGTGTAAGGGTTCTCCCTACTGCCTTCCATTCAAAGCAAAGAATGGTACACCCCACCTTTCACTACCTCCCTGCAAAAAACATCCCACATAGAGTTTCACTTCCTTTTTTAGACAACTCTTTCTAATAAATACCATTTTTACAGGGATACTGTTCAAATCAGAGTAAGGTATTATTACATAGTTAGGTGAGCTATGAAACATTTCAGAGAATCTTAGTAAGACATTTGGAAAACAGAAAATATGTTAGCAGAATTATAAAACATGCACAATGAAGAAACCAATCAGGAAAGCAGTGAGGTGAGTGAAGAAACCCAAAGCAGGGTGGAAGGAGGGAGGAAAGGAGGGAGAGAAGGAGAGGAAGGATTCAAAGTCCCCATTACCTCATAATCCATTTCCAGACAAGCAAACATTGGATTTTCAAATCCTACATCTACTCCAACCACATGATATACTAAAGTGTTCGCTTTGTGGGCTTCCAAGGGAGATGAAATGGTAAGCCGGGCTGCAGCGTCTCTGTTCAAGATATATACCAATTTCTGTTTTTCAATGGCACCTGTAGATAAAGGAGACAAAACAAATAAAATTTCCAGAAAATGAAGAGGGGCTTACACAACAGCCAGACTCACATCACAATTATTCCTTTAAAATCATTAGTAGCCAGCACTAACTCTAACATAACTATATAAATTATATAACATAACTCTAACATAAGTATATTTAGCATAAGATTTTGCTACCACAATGAACAACAGCATTTTATACCCCCTCCTTACTAATACAGACCTTAATATCCACTAACTCTTCAAAACTTTTTAGCATGCCTGAGATTTAATGATACTGGGAAACTAAAAGTTCATAAAAATTGCTGGCTTTATTCTCTGAGTTAGATCTAAAGTGTTGTAATTTGTCAGGGGGGGTTGCCCTCTGGAGGCCTGATCAGATACACATAATTTTCTTCAAGATATTTATCAGAGAAGAGACATGAATGTGAATCATCACTTCAGGCTGATGAAAGCAACCATATTCACTGCCTAATAATGTAAAATCATTTAGTTTCATCATAGGTTTTTGGCTACACACAAAGAAATGGAAAACACACCTAATCCAGCCAGACAGGAAATAGAAAAGGTATGTTAAGACTTCTCCCATTCTTTTAAAAGGAAAAGCAACTTTAAACCATGGTATTAACTGAAATACGATCCAAACTTTACCCAGGTAAGGAATTTATTGGCATACTGCCAAGAGCACAGCATTGTTATCCTAAACTGAGCATCTGTAAGAATCAGAGATGCACTCAAAAGAGCAAGTCACTCACTAATCATAACGGCTCGCCCCTTGGGATCCACAGCTAAGAACTGGCCGGGAACAATGCGGCGGCATCCACTCTTGCCAAAGGTTTCTTGGTGAATTTTCTCAAACATATTCTTAGATGGCTGGTATTCCAGGATAACAATCCGACCTGAGTCACTGCCAACCACAATGTAGTCTTTGGTGCCACCCGTCAGCCTAAAGGCCATGAGTGACCGGATAACACCAAATACTTCCACAGTTAGTAGAGTGTGTACTTTGCCAGTGTTGGGGTCGGGACGAAGCAGCTCCAGTATCTTCCCACGGGAAACAACTATTTCCTGTTGTTTGGTTCCTAGATCACCAAAACAATAAAGATCACAATCAGAACTAGTCCAAAAAGTACCTGGATGGATCAAAATGCCACTCAAGACAAATAAAAAATTGAGTAAGTTGGGGTCTTGGTATTTTAAGTTTTCTTATTCCATTTCATTTCTAGAATTGGTATGATTTAACAAAAGCAGTTTCAAAGAAAAAAAATTTTTTTTTCCAAAGAGAGCTCATACAAGTTGAGGACAGGGGCAGAGGGAGAATCCTGAGCAGGCTCCATGCTTGTCACATAGCCCAATGCGGGCCTTAATCACACGACCCTGGGGTCATGACCCAAGCCAAAATCAAGAGTCAGACACTCAACCAACTGGTCCATCCAGACCTCAAAGAACTTTTAAAACTGCCATCTAATATATACCATTTATTTCTAAACTCACCCCTAGAAAGCTCCCTTGCTTTCATAACCATAATCAACATCTCCAAACACCAATTTGCACCCATCTCGCCCTGCCTACTACATAATTCTATTGGGATGTATTGTCATCAACTTTTAACTGAATGTTTAAAATAACTAAATTCCTGGGGCGTCTGGATAGCTTAGCGGGTTAAGCATCCGACTCTTGATTTCAGCTCAGGTCGTTATCTCACAGTCCTTGTGTCAGGTTCTGATAGCACAGAGGCTGCTTGAGATTTTCTCTCTCCCTCTCTCTGCCCGTCCTCACCCTGCAACTCAAGCACACTCTCTTAAAATAAATAAATAAACGAAATATAAAATAAATAAATTCCTTCTTCCCAAACCTCCTCTCTGGTCCCAACTAACCTGTTATCAATATTACTGGAATTTTCTCTGCCACCCAGGCTAGAAACTCATCTCCTTCTCTTTATATCTGTCCCTGCTGCCCTCGTACAGGTCTTCACTATCTAATGCCTAAATGCCTTCCTTTCCATCCCGTTTGCTCCATTCTCATTTGCTCAAGGACACCACTTATCAGGCCACCTTACTTTCAAAAGGTCCCTTGGGGATAGGATAAGATCAAGTACTTCAAACTGTTTTAGAGATTATCAACATTATATAAATGATGTTGTCTAAGGATTTAAGAAAATTTTTTTCTATAATATATTTCAGGAAAAAATTTTGAATTTAAAAAAGGAATTTGAGGGGTACCTGGATGGCTCAGTCAGTTAAGCGTCCAACTTCGGCTCAGGTCATGAGCTCATGTTTTCTGAGTTCAAGCCCCGTGTCAGGCTCTCCACTCTCAGTGCAGAGCCTACTTTGGATCCTCTGTCTCCCACTCTCTCTGTCCCTCCCCCAAAACTCCCCCCCCATCAAAAATAAACATTTGAAAAATAAATAAATAAGGAATTTAAAACATGAAACCAGTTAATATTGAAAATGTTAAATTCATAAAGATAATAACTGGAAATCTTACCAGAGAAGTTGCCATGAATGGCAAAGCTGATGCCAGTGGCTCGCTGCAAGGTCAAGTTGTATAGAAACATGGTGGCAGCAACACTGAGACAGTCACAACTCCACAATCAGGCCTGTTATACCAAGTAAAACAAGCTAAGAGAACATAAAAGTAGAAAAATATCAGCTTGAAAACTTGTTTTAACAAACATTTCTGCAGAATGCAAACTGGTGCAGCCACTCTGGCAAACAGTATGGAGGTTCCTCAAAAAACTAAAAATAGAACTACCCTATGACCCAGCAATTGCACTACTAGGCATTTACCCAAGGGATACAGGTAAGCTGTTTCTAAGGGGCACACACACCCCAGTGTCTATAGCCACACTATCAACAATAGCCAAAGTATGGAAAGAGCCCAAATGTCCACCGATCGGTGAATGGATAAAGATCTGGTGCATATACATACATATATATACATATATATATATATATATATACACACATACATATACATATATATATACATATATATACATATACAAATATACACATATATATACATATATATATACATATATATACACGTATATATATACATACACATACACATACACACACACACACACACACACACACACACGATGGAGTATTACTCGGCAATCAAAAAGAATGAGATCCTGCCATTTGCAACTACATGGGTGGAACTGGAGGGTACTATGCTAAGTGAAATTAGTCACTCAGAGAAAGTCAAATATCCCATGACTTCACTCATATGAGGACTTTAAGAGACAAAACAGATGAACATAAGGGAAGGGCAACAAAAATAATATAAAAACAGGGAGGGGAACAAAACCTAAGAGACTCTTAAATATGAAGAACAAACTGAGGGTTGCTGGAGGGGTTGTGGGAGGTGAGATGGGCTAAATGGTAAGGGACATTAAGGAATCTTCTCCTGAAATCATTGTTGCGCTATATGCTAAGTAACTTAGATGTAAATTTAAAAAATAAAATAAAAACAAAAATAAAAATGATAGGGGAGCCGGTGACTCAGTCGGTTAAGCGTCCGACCAGCTCAGGTCTGATCTCACAGTTCATGAGTTCGAGCCCCACATTGGGCACTGTGCTGATAGCTCAGAGCCTGGAGCCTGCTCTGGATTCTGTGTCTCCTCTCTCTGACCCTCTCCCATTCACACTCTGTGTCTCTCTCTCAAAAATAAATGTTAAAAAAATTTTTTTAATTAAAAAAATAAAAAAATAGTAATAATAAAACGCTAAATAAAAAAAAAAATTTCTATATAAGAACTTATGGATGAAGGTAGAACCCAGAGAGTAAGGCCTAGTGACAAACATATTTATAAGTGGAGTGCATTCTACATTCCAGGCACTATGCTATAAACTTTTGTCTCTAATCTCACAAGAAATCTATAAATGACTCATTGTTACACTAATTATATAGCTGAGGAAATTGAGGTTAAGAAACTAAATCACCTGCCTGAGGTCACTAACAAGTGGGACTAACAAGCCACTAACAAAACGCTGGAATCCGTACCATTAATACAACACTATTTGCCTTTACAGTCACAGAAACTAAGCACCTCTACATTTATTTATTTTGCATAGGCTATACAAGCACTTGGTTCAAAATTCTTAAAAAGCACAGCAAAAAGCTCCGTTCGGTACTCCTCCCTGGGAAAATCAGTTTTACTAACTTATGTATCATGTCCTTCCAGACATTTTCTACATTTGTAAGTGAGAATATAATACTATTATTTTCTCTTCTTTCTAACTAATGGTTGGGCACTATATATTGTACACTCACATTATCCTGCAACTTACTTTTTATTACTTTACCTTGGAGATAGCAATAAACAAAAGGCTCTCTCATTTTTATTTTCCAGCTGTGGAGTATTCCACTGAATGGGTATATAAGGATCATTTAGACAATACCCTACTGATAAACATTCAGGTTCCCAATCTCTTGCTATTATGAACATTGCTGCCAAGAAAATCCCTCCTCTATAGGTCATTTATACGTGTATGCATATATCTTTAATCTATCTTAATTTTTAATTAAGATTAATCCCTGTAAGTGAAACTGCAGTACTGAGAGATTCATACATTTGAAATGTGGATAGATATTGCCAAATTACCTTTCAAAGAAAGTTTACCGATCTATACCCCCAGAAATCTGAGTCCCTATTTCCCCACAACCAGACCTTGGCTAGATAAAAATGGTAACTTAAGCGTAGTCTCCATTTGCATCTCTTATCTAGCTCAATATTTGATGATTAAAATTTAAAATTTAAATCCATTCACCATCAAAAACTAAAACAACACTCAATTCCTGTTACTTCAGACCTCTCTAAAAGAGTGTACAGTCACAAAAAAGGATTCTTTTCATTCAACAGGACTAAAGAGTGCAAAAGCAAACTGATGTACCTTTCTTTACCATAAAATTACCTAAGACTACAGCTATGCAGTTATTGCTAGAAAAGTTTTTCAATTATTTACAGACAAAAAGCAAGAGATCTTGAAAAATCCAAAGTAATCACTAAGTAATTAACATAAAAATTTGATTTTGTTAAATGAGAAAAGAAAATTATGAGTAAACGTTCTCATAAATAATAGTCACAGAAACGGTTTTTGCCCAACCCAGAAATGGTTGAGAGGAAAGGATCAAATCCTCCACTCTGGATATGGGTCCTGAAAGATGTAAATTTTTCTTCTTGAAACTAAGGAACATTTTTAATGTTCTTCTAGGATGGTAGTGAAGAAGGAAAGTGGAAAAAGAGAGTGGAGAAATGACCTACAAGAAGCAAAACAGCGAAAACGAACAGACACAGACATACACCCACATCCCCAGAAGGGCGTATACACTGTAAAAGTTCCAGGGAAAGTTGTTCTCAGCTTAAAGTCTGAGGGAAAAGAAGCAAAGAATAGATTATAATTGTTCTCAATTGAAAAGTAGTAATGTGGTCAATTCCATATTTAAAAAAAAGAAACAAGAAAAAAAAGTGAATGTGATTCTCAAACAAAAGTAAATTTATTCTCTTGCATCCTCTGTGGTTATAAAATTTCAAACATCATTTCTGCATAAACTGCAGTTATCAACAAAATTTATAATGAAACCCTATCATGTTGTCAACAAGATCCATGTTGCAGGATTGACTGTACTAAATGTAAAGAAATGCTATTAAAAAGGGGGGGGGGGGGAGTACAGGCCCCTTCCAAAAGCCCTGAAAAGTTCCCCAGCCAACTCTACATTCTAACTCCTTAAGAACTCAATTTAGGGGCGCCTGGGTGGCGCAGTCGGTTAAGCGTCCGACTTCAGCCAGGTCACGATCTCGCGGTCCGTGAGTTCGAGCCCCGCGTCAGGCTCTGGGCTGATGGCTCGGAGCCTGGAGCCTGTTTCCGATTCTGTGTCTCCCTCTCTCTCTGCCCCTCCCCCGTTCATGCTCTGTCTCTCTGTCTCAAAAATAAATAAAAAAAAAAAAACGTTGAAAAAAAAAAAAAAAAGAACTCAATTTAGTTTCCAGTTCCTTTATAACTGATGACATCCGCTACAGTCTGTGAAGTTCATTTCCCTCAAAGCTGGTTGGATTCAGGTTCCCCAATTATTCTTTCATCAGTAGCAGAAGTTGCATTTTGAAGGAAGCTCATTCTAAAACTACAAGAACTATATACCAGGAACCACTAACAGCCAAAATGTGGTAAATTTTGTGATTTTCCCCACTTCTATCTCCTGTCTGTGACTACTAAAAGCTTGAGCCCGTGATTGCTGCCCCCATTTTTTCTTGCGCCAAAGGTACATCACCGCATTGAAACTCGCAATGTCTTCAAAATAAATATTATTGTCACACTTTATACATGATAAAACTGAAAAATCAGTGGAGGAAACAGTTACCCCATTAACAAAACACAAATTCAAAACAGGGTCTTGGCTCCAAAAACTGTTTCCGTTATTTACGCTTTTAACACGCTGGGTGTCCCACCTTACAGTTAGCGTGTCCTTTACGTCCGTCTTGCCACAGCTCACACCTCCTCCAAGGGCAAAAGGCTGGGCGAATTCTAGAAATCTTATTTTGACCCAGGCTTCGTTCCCCCCTTGTAAAAGGAAGTGGGAAACGACTCCTGAAAGCCATTTTCGTACCCAAGCGTTCCCCTCCACCTCCTCCTCGTCCTTTGCCGGGACCTTACGGGCTCAGGCTGCTTTAAAGACCCCTGCCAAACGTTCAGCTAACCTTCCTACATAGCCGTTCTCTGCCTCCCCAAGCCCGGGGAAGTCGGAAGGCTGCTTCTTTACCCTGCCTCAGGAAGGATGGCGTGGATATCCGACAGATGCTGAATTCCTTCAAGATCTAGGCCACCGCCAACTTCAACCCGCCAGGCTCCGCCATTAGCTCTTAAAGCAGGGACCTTAAAGCGGGCCCGCGACGTAAAACAGTCCCCAACAGGCGCCTGAAGAATGTATAAGTAATTTTTTTTGATGTTTCTGTCTTTCTTTGACTCCGCATTAAAAATTAGTTAAACATACCTTATGGCCGTTACTTTTCCCATGAGACTATAAAAAAATAGACCTTTTAAGGTGGACTTAAAAAAACAAAACAAACCATAAATCTATCGGGCATTTCGTGGGCAGCCCAAAAGACCTGGCGCGCAAACGAGGAGGGGGCCTCGCGGAGCCGGAAGCGCGAAATGGAGAACAAGATGGCGGACCTCGATTCCCCTCAGAAGCTGTCAGGGATTTCTCCGCCTGAGGGGATGGGAGGAGGCCGCTGCTCGGAAATCTCCACCGAGCTCATTCGCTCCCTGACCGAGCTGCAGGAGCTGGAGGCTGTATACGAAAGGCTCTGCGGCGAGGAGGTGGGGGGCTAGCCAGAGGCAATGGGCTTAGGATTTGTCAGTCTCGGGAAATCGGGCTGTGGGAAGTTCTCTCTGTGTCTTTGCCGAGGGAAACAAAACAGCATTTATTGAAGAAGCAGGAGTGTAATTGAGTGTATTTGGCGGGACCTGACGTCTCTATTCACTTGGACTGATCCCCCTAAGCTTGTTTTCCCTGTTACCCTGGCGGTCTGCTCCGCTCCTGGTCCCCACCCCACTTATCTGCCTGGCCCTTAATGTAGGTTTTTCTGCCGGAGTAGTTAGACTGACAGCGTAGGTCAACTCGCTTCTCAAAATAAGACTAAAGGCTCCCTTGCGTTGACTTAGCAATTTAAAAATTAGGAAACGTTTCCACCGTGTTATCTCAAATATTTAAGGAGGAAGTTATTGCAAATAAACTTGAAGCGTTTTAAAAGATTTGGGGGTGTAACTGTAGTTCGGTAAGTGTACAGCTTTGTGGAAGCTTGAGGTTTAAAGACAGGTACAACTGTCTAATCTTGGACAAGTGACTTTCATCCCTCGGGCCCCTGCTTTCTGGCCAATAAGGAGGATGGACTGTATTCTCTTGAAGATTCCTTACAGCCTCCATTTTCCGTGGCAACCTGATGCTGTCAGTATATTTGTGAATATCATTTGGGTTCCTTGCCAGTCAGAAGAAAGAGATCCAAGCTCTGATCTAAAGTTTTAGTAGCGGGCGCCTGGGTGGCTGAGTCAGCTGAACATCAACTCTAGATTTTGGCTCAGGTCATCATCCCAGGGTCATGGGGATGAGGGTAGAGCCTGCTTGAGATTCTCTCCCCACCCCCTTGCACTTTATCTCTAAATTAATTAATTAATAAACGTTTAGTAGCTGTTCTCTAAACCAAACTTTAATTTTTTTTTAATGTTTATTTATTTTTGAGAGAGACAGCACGAGCCAGGGAGGGGCAGAGAGAGAGGGAGACAGAATCTGAAGCAGGCTCCAGGCTCTGCGCTGTCAACACAGAGCCCCACGCGGGGCTCGAACCCACAAGCCGTGAGATCATGACCTGAGCTGAAGTCAGACGCTTAACTGACTGAGCCACCCAGGCACCCCCCCCCCCCCCCACCAAACCAAACTTTTAGTGTTTCTTTTAGAGAGAGCAAGAGAAAGAGTGTGAGCAAGGGAGGGGCAGAGAGAGAGAGGGATATAAAATCTGAAGCAGGTGCCAGGCTGTCAGCACAGAGCCTGATGGAGGGCTCTGAACCCATGAACCCCGGGATCATGACATGAGCTGAAGTCAGAGACTTAACCAACTAAGCCATCCAGGCACCCCCTAAACTAAATTTTTAATTAAGGTTGTGAGTACAAACAGTTTCAGCAAGAGCGAGGGGGGATTATTGATATCTTTGAATAGTTTCAAACATTAACTTGCACCAACTCGAGCAGTTTATGATAACATTTTTCAGCAAGATGTGCTTTATAAAATTCAGTGTTAAGAATTTATTATTTATTTAATTTTAGAGTGCATGAGTTGGGGAGAGGGGCACAGGAAGAGAGAGAAAGAATAAACCAGGCTCCACACTCGGCGCCTAGCCCAACACGGGGCTTCGTGCAGGGCTCCATCCCAGAGCCCTGGGATCATGACCTGAGCCAAAACCAAGAGTCGGACTCTCAACTGAGAGCCACCCAGGCACTCCATAAAATTCAGTACTGTTAACATTCCTAAGCTTGCATTCATTGAGTTAGTCCATTTTTAAGGGAAATTTAAGTCCATCTTCCAGACAGAACAATATTAGTTCTGTATTTGTGTCTGATGACTGTCCAGGGAAGTTTCCCTCTGGATCCTACTGAATTATTTTAATAGAAATGCATAGCTGATAATAATGACTAGTATTGAACAATATGCCACCATACTGCGTTAAGCAGTTTATGTTTGTTATCTTGTTTGGCTCACACAACAGTCCTGTAGGATACTTTTACATTTTACAGATCAAGAAACTCAAGCATAAGAAGGTTACATTAGTTGCAGTGATGCAGTAAATAACTTGGCTGAGACAATTCTATACTTATTCTTTCCGGGTACTGATTGTATCACTGTACACTGCGAAGAGACTCTTTGTAACTGCCACTTAAGAAATTTCATTTGTTTAGCCATTATATTTTAAATGCTTTCCTGCATTAGGCACTAAGATAATGATACTGAATAAAAGTTCCCTTCCTTTGTGGTATTCATCTGCTAAATGGAATGAAAATATACAGAAGGTAGCAACCATTATGCAATGTGATCACTGCAAAAATGAAATATTGTTCATTAAAGCCTTAGGGGAACTTAGTGAAAGGAAAGACATTTGGAATGGGATTCACCCTTCAGCTAAGTGGTTGGGTTAGATAATTTTTTAAAGTTCCTTCTGACCATTCTGATGACAAAATGCTTGTCTGTTTTTCAGAAAGTGGTAGAGAGAGAACTGGATGCTCTTTTGGAACAGCAAAACACCATTGAAAGTAAAATGGTCACTCTACACCGGATGGGGTGAGTTTCCATCTCAACAAGAGCCATTGTAATTCCAGCAAGGTCCACTGGATAAGTTCCTGTTTTTCCTAACTTTCTGTTAATAAAATGCCAGTTGATTTTGAAGTGTAGAGGAGGATTACTTCAAGGTAAAATGAACACTTAAGGGTATAATCCACTGGTCAAAGTATCCTTGGACCAACAAGTACCAAAACTCATTTGGAAACTTATTGGAAATGCAAATTACAAGGTTCTACTCAAAACCTCTTGAACCAGAAACTCTGGGTGTGAAGCCCAGGAATCTGACACGCTTTTAACAAGCATACCATATGATTCTGATGTATGTTTCAAGTTTGAGAACCATTGTTCTTACAAACTGTGTGTATTTGTTAGCCATAAAAATTGCTCTTTGACCTCTTCACCCTCTGTGATTGTTGGTTAGTGTATTTTATACTCAGCAATTGGAAGCATCTGTTCTCTAGTTCTTTAGCAGTACCTATTTAGGGGTGTCTTTAGTACTTATAAAGAGTAATTTTTTATTTAATATTGGCCTGAGTTTTCAGTAAAATACTTTTTAGAAAAAGCTGTGAGTAGGGGTACCTGAGTGTCTCAGTCAGTTAAACGTCTGACTTTGGCTGAGGTCATGATCTCTCAGTTCATGGGTTTGGACCCCAGGTTGGGCTCGGTGCTGACAGTACAAAGCCTGCTTGGGATGCCTTCTCTCTCCCTCTCTGCCTGCCCCTCCTCCACTTATGCGCATGAGGGTGCTCATGCTCTCTCTGTCTCTCAAAACAATAAATAGGTAAACTTTTTTTTAAGTTTATTTATTTATTTAGAGAGAGAGAAAGTATGCAAATGGGGGGGAGGCGAAGAGGATCTGAAGCAGGGTCTGCGCTGACAGCAGAGAGCTCAGTGCGGGGCTCAAACTCATGAACCATGAGATCATGATCGAAGCTGAAGTTGGATACTTAACTGCGCCACCCAGACGCTGCTAAATAGATACACTTTAAAAAAAAGAAAGAAAAAGAAAAAGCTGTGAGTAGAGCGAACTGAGCTAAAAGTTGTGGGGAGGTACAAAGAGAGTAGAAG
Organism: Panthera tigris; assembly: GCF_018350195.1. Classification (NCBI taxonomy): domain Eukaryota; kingdom Metazoa; phylum Chordata; class Mammalia; order Carnivora; family Felidae; genus Panthera; species Panthera tigris. The sequence continues at coordinate 48,408,697 of NC_056674.1, forward strand.
ACATGATCTCCATCTACAAAAAATTTTCCATCTCTTACTCATTCCTTCTCCCCCTATGGATATGTGTGTGCTGACATATGTCTCCAGTCCCAACCTGCAGTTGATTGAAGGAGATGCAAAGCAGCTAGCTGGAATGATCACCTTTACCTGCAATCTAGCTGAGAATGTGTCCAGCAAAGTCCGTCAGCTTGACCTGGCTAAGGTAATCCCATTGAACTTCTGATGTTCAAATTAGTAGAGGGCAGTAGAAAAGCCACGACATTAAAAATTAGAGCAGCACCATTCAGTAGAAATCTAATGCAAGATACTGATATTGTGCTGAAGATAGCACAGGAAGAGAACACTTCAGACCCATACCTTTTATGAGTAAAGATTTCAGAATCCTCAAAACACCACAAACCAGCAAACCAAATATAACAACATATTGAAAGGATTATACTATGACTGAGTGAGAATGCAGGGTTGCTTTAACATCTGAAAATCAGTTAATATAATCTACCATATCAATAGAATAAAGGACAAAACTACATGATCATCTGATAAACTCGGAAAAAGCATAAATTCATAAAACTTGGAATAAAAGGGAATTTCCTCAACCTGATAAAGGCCATCTATGAAAAACCCACAGCTAACATCATACTGGTAAAAGACTGGGTGCTTTCTCCTTAAAATCAAGAATAAAACAAGGATGTTAGCTCTTGATTTTCTTCACTACTGTACTAGAGTTTCTAGCCATAGCAGTCAGGCAAGAAAATGAAATAAAAGTATCCAGCTTGGAAAAGAATATGAACTACATATGTAATTTTAGATTTTATAGTAACCATCTCTACTTTATTATTATTTTTTTTTTATTTTTAAGTAGGTTCTGTGCCCAACATGGGGCTTGAACTCACCACCCTGAGATCAAAAGTTGTATGCTCTGCCAACTGAACCAACCAGTCGCCCCATTAGTAGACATTTTTTTAAAAGAACAGAAATAGGTAAAAATAATTATAATAATATGCTTTATTTAACCCATTATGTCCCAAATAACATGATTACTATAAAATGCTATTTGTGAGGTATTTTGCCTTCTTTATTTCTGTACTAAGTCTTTGAAATCCAGTGTGTGTCTTACACATCTTAATTTGGACTAGCCATATGTGAAGTGTGTCTAGCCACATTTCAAGTGCCGCAGATCATTAATGACTACAGTAGTGAATAGCATATGATCTGGGCTCTTGAATACGTCATTCCCAGCCTCAGTTTGCCCCTATGAAATAGGATAACTCCTCCCACTCTGTCTAGATCCTGCTAAAATAACTTACCATGAAACACTATAGTCACACAGCGACCAAGTCACATGTTAAAGTTTCTTTAAAGTATTCTTGCTTGGGTGGCTGAATGGCTCAGTTGGTTAAGCGTGCGAATCCAGCTCAGGACATGATCTCATGGTTCGTGGGTTCGAGCTCCTCATCGTGCTTTGTGCTGACAGGTCAGAGCCTGCTTTGGATTCTGTGTCTCCCTTTTCTCTGCCCCACCCTCTCTCGCTCGCTCTCTCTCTCTCTCAAAAATAACAAACATTAAGAACAAATTCTTGCTTAATTCTAAAAGAAAAATACTTTACATATATTTCGTTTATTTTATTACATGGTTTACAATGCCCTGTTGCCAAAATACCAAATACACTCTGGTTCCATTATTAATTTAACATAAGCCAAATGTAAATATGGTTTATCCCTGTTCCTGCTTCCATTAAAATGATTGATCTGGTCACATAAATAAAATTGTATGATATCTGTCAGTATTATTGATCATCTGTCAATAAGAGTTTTGTGAGTGGTAGTGGTTCAGGGCTTCTGGTTAACCAGATTCTGTCCCTGAATCTCCATACCTTCTGAAGAGATGTCTTTGAAAGAATAGGACATTGTTTCTAAGCACCAAGTCTTTTTGCAGAACCGTCTCTATCAAGCCATTCAGAGAGCTGATGATATCTTGGACCTGAAGTTCTGCATGGATGGAGTTCAGACTGCTTTGAGGAATGAAGATTATGAGCAGGCTGCTGCCCATATTCATCGCTACTTGTGCCTGGACAAATCAGTCATTGAGCTCAGCCGACAGGGCAAAGAAGGTAAGTATCCCAAACTGTTGATTTCTACTGTAGTCATAAGCATCTATAATCTGAATAAGGCAAACTAAACCATGAAAAGGATCTCTGTTAGGCAATTTCCTTGTCTGGTATTCGACCCTATATAGATTGTAGTCCATCCTAGGGTATGTGTTATTCCCATTTTACGGAAAAGGAAACTGAGTCCAGATCTGTTCTCTGATCAGTGGGTTCTTTCCACTTGACCCTATTGTCTACTCATAAAATTAAATTCTTAGCCTGGTATTTTAGGCCTTCTCACCTGGTTTTGTACCATTCACTCGTGAATCCATTCATTGTGCACATGTATGGAGTTCTCTATATGCCAGAGTGTATATTACTTGCAATACTGTACATGTATATACTTTTTTCTCTTCATCTTTTTGTTTCTGTTACTTTGCTTCTCTCATTCCCTTTGTCTGGAATGTATGTTCCTCTTATGTTCCTCTTACTCAGATATCAAACCCCTGCTCATCTTTAAAAGATGGGATATCATTTCTGGCAAGACTTTTCTAATTCAATCAGAAATGTAACTTGTGCACACTTTTCTTATTACACTTACCATACACGTGTTTTGTTATAGTTATTTGTGCATAGATCTTATTTCTTTTACTTGATTGTAACTTCTCTGTGTATTTCTAATGAATAGTGGTGCACAAAGTGGCATAGACCTGACATAGTACCATTCTTTATATTAATTCTCAATTTCCCCCCCATTGCACAGGCAGCATGATTGACGCCAACCTGAAATTGCTACAGGAAGCTGAGCAGCGTCTCAAAGCCATTGTAACAGAGAAGTTTGCCATTGCTACCAAGGAAGGGGATTTGCCTCAGGTGGAGCGCTTCTTCAAGATCTTCCCACTGCTGGGTCTGCATGAGGAGGGATTAAGCAAGTTCTCAGAATACCTTTGCAAGCAGGTATGGCCCCCGATTGCTTGGTACGTTAGTGGTATGGTTCTCTGACTGCAGATTTGGACACTATATCAATCCAGTTTCTGTGGATTCTTTCTCACTTTGCCCTTTTCGTCTCTTGCCTATAGTGTAGCAGGACTGGATGTATACATTCATTCAACACTTATGTGTTGCCAGCCTGCTGCATACTAGTCATGGCTGAAACTGCTATTGATGCACATTCATTTCCAACAACTAGGTGAAAATGTAGGAAAACTGAAATGCAAATTCTCTGACAAGTTGAATCACACTTTTTAAGCTGTCAGCCAAGAACTGGCTTCTTTTAAGAGCATTCAGAGTTGTTGGTTAGTTGTTTTAAGACTTCATAACCAGGCTTGAGGCTCAAAATAAGCCACATTGAGATGAAGCAAGTGATGTCACTTATCATTAAATCCTGAAAAAGAAACAGATTTCAGTTAAAGTCTCAGCTTCTAGGGGCGCCTGGGTGGCTCAGTCGGTTAAGCGTCCGACTTCGCTCAGGTCACGATCTCACAGTCTGTGAGTTCGAGCCCCGCGTCGGGCTCTGGGCTGATGGCTCAGAGCCTGGAGCCTGCTTCCGATTCTGTGTCTCCCTCTCTCTCTGCCCCTCCCCCGTTCATGCTCTGTCTCTCTCTGTCTCAAAAAAAAATAAACGTTAAAAAAAAAAAAAAAAAGTCTAAAGTCTCAGCTTCTTACCCTTGACCTTAGATGGAAAGAAGCAAATATCAGCAGGCATGTATGCAGAAGGTTATTGTTTGTAACTATATGTCAGAGTGCCTTCTGCCACATCTCCCAGAGTTCTCTATAATGGAACACTGTCCTGCATTAAGAAAAATGAGACCGTGGATGATTACTGAGTGCCAGGAGAAGAAGCACCAGCAGGTACTGATGCCAGAGAAGTTGTCCCATGAGCTATTGGAGGCTTTTCACAACCAGGGCCCTGTGATCAAAAAGAAGCATGACATGCACAAGATGGCTGAGGCCCGCCGTGCACTGGCTCACTACCGCTGGTGGTAGAGGGAGGGTAGGGGCTCTAAGAGGAGCCTAGGACTCTCTGCTGCAAGAAGTAATGAAACACTTAAGGGTTAAGGATGTAGTTCCTTTTTCAGGGCAGGCAGGCCTCATGAGGATGGAACAACATATTTATTGCTTGTTAGTCCTTTCTTTGGGGCCTAGAACTTGCTCTTCCTGTCCCATCTCCTTACAAAGAGGGAACGTACCACTTTAGATTTCCCGCAGAAACTTAGGGCCCATCCATTCTCTCCCCTCAATTCAAGGGTAGAACTTAGGATGATACGAAAGGAAGCAGTTTTAATGTTAGAAAAGCTTTATTAGAAAATTCTCACCCTGAGCTGGTGAGGCATGTGATGGGGTGCTACCATTTACTAAAACCGACTAGAAATTAAAAAACAAAAAAAAATGAGACAGATGCATACATGCTGACATACTTCATGTTCTGCTGTATAGTTAAGTTAGACTAAATACTTTTGTTTCTGCTTAAAATGATAGACGTGGTAGGGCACCTTGGTGGCTCAGTCGGTTAAGTATCCAGCTCTTGATTTCAGCTTGGGTTATGATCTCAGGGTTGGTGAGATTGAGCCCCGCATCAGGCTCTGCAGCGACGATGTGGAGCCTGCTTGGTATTCTCTCTCTCTCTGCCCCTCCCCCACTTGTGTGTAGGCTCTCCCTCAAAATAAATAAACATTTTCCAAAAAATAACAGAAGTGGCAATAAAAATACAGGTTTGTATAAGCACAGGATATTTTTCAAAGGGTTAACAACAGTTATTTCTGGAGAAGAGATTTTAGGAGACCAAGAGGAGTAGGTAAGAGGAAGAACGGCTTTTCACTGAACACTCCTTTATTCCTTTTGAATGTTTAAGTGTGTGTGTTTTACACATTCTAAAAAATTAATTAAAATAAGGGAAAGATGGAGCTGTCTAAAAAGAAAATGCATAACCGTTTTTATGGCACTTTTTTTTAATCAGTACTTTGCCATCTGGGGCCTAGAAATGGCTTTTATTTTTAATCCTTTAAAAATCCCTTCTGTGGTACCCAGATTATTTGTCCTGCTCAATAAAGCACCATTAATAACTTTGTTATACTTGGAGAAGATTAGTGAAACTGGGGACTCTCTGCCTTTGGCTAATGGCAGTACATATCTTCAAAGAAAAGGAAAGCATTATTTACAACTCTGAGTTGAAGAAGAGTTACCACTGTGTTCAAGTTCTTTGTCTTGCCTGAGGCCCAGACAACCCCGAGCCCACTGGGAGGTTCCTGTGTGCTGCGTAGGCTTTCAAGCATCAAAGCAAACATGGGAAAAAGAAAGTCAATGGGAGATCTTTTTGGAAAACTGAGGCCAACCTTTGATCTGAGAACTCCTGTGGATTTTCCACTTTTTTCAGGTGGCCAGTAAAGCTGAAGAGAATCTACTGTTGGTGCTGGGGACAGACATGCGTGACCGGAGGGCTGCAGTCATCTTTGCAGACACACTTACTCTTCTGTTTGAAGGTAAGTCTCGTTCTCCACTTGAGGGAGACTGAAGCCCTTCCTATGTAATGCCCACATCCTAGTGTTTCTTCTCTCCCTGCTAACCTTCGGTTTAATCCTGTAGCTTGCTGTGTATTTATTTATCAGAGAAGTAACTTCCTATTCAGTATCTGATTAGCAAAAATTAGAGTCTCTCAAGTGTTTTGATCCTCCCTATTCCTCAAGACCCAAACTCTAAGAGTAAATTTAGTACTTAAGTGAATTACTAGGAAGAGAGTAATGCTGATTTCCAAAGATGCTTCTACTGAAACTCTCAATATAACTTAAATGCCTTCTAGTTTACCAAGCGTTGTACATATTTAACAGACAAATTTGCTTAGCAACTCCTGGCATTGGCAAGAACCATCTGTATTCATTTTGGGTGGTGAAACAGGTCTAAAAGGGTTGAGTTAGACCCCAGATAAGTCCTGGATAGAAGAAAGGAGTTAGTTTTGTGGGAAGAACATTTGGAATCCATTCCTCTCATTTTCTCCATTCTAGGTATTGCCCGCATTGTAGAGACCCACCAACCAATAGTGGAGACGTATTATGGGCCAGGGAGACTTTACACCCTGATAAAATACTTGCAGGTGGAATGTGACAGACAAGTAGAGAAGGTGGTAGACAAGTTCATCAAGCAGAGGGACTACCACCAGCAGGTGAGAAGGGAAAGACACAGGTGGGTTTGGAAACAATGTTAGCCAGCAATGCTGAATACATTAAATGGGAGTGGGGAGGGGAAAGGATGAAAAAAGATGAAGGTAGAAAAATAAATACGGAATGCAAACTGGCATGCATTTTGCCAGTCACCAGCTTACTTTGGATTTGAGGTGATATCAAGATGATAACGTAGTACAAGATTGCGAAAGAAGTAGAAAGGGCTTCGTGAAAGAAACACAAAACAGAAACATTAGACCAGCTCTCTTAACACAGAATGTGCAGGTGATACAAGGAGAATTTTACTTCTTAAGGTCATAGTAAGTGTCAAGTAATTTGTCTCAGATTTCTCCTTAGTTCCTTAGGTACTAACAGTAATACTTGCTTTTTTTTTTTTCTTTGAAACTTATTTGTCCTTTCCTTTGAGCAGAGGATGTAAGAGTAGGATTAGAAATAGGAGTAGCCCATACAATTTTATTTCTAGAATGCTACTAGACAGTAGTTGGTTGCAATACTATTAACACCACTTTTAAGTGCAGTAATGGGGGGGGGGGGGGCATTAGCATCTAAATCAAAAGTAAATCTTTGGCTCATCATTCTGATAGCCTACTTTTGGCTTGCTTGTTAAGCAAACTAAACTTAAACATTCTTCTATGCCAGAAGTTTAGAGTGACCAGCAAGAGGTAGGTGTAAGGAGGGTGGGGAAGAGCATTCTCATTTCTTTGGTATATTACAGTTCCGACATGTCCAGAACAACTTGATGAGAAATTCTACAACAGAAAAAATAGAACCAAGGTAATAATCCTCTTTTCTTCAGCCCATAGAAGTTTGAACTGGTAATCATGTATCATTCAGAGACTGCTCTGTTACAATGTGGTTTATGTTTTAAAAATATTTTATCTATGATTCAAGCTTTTACTATTTTCTAATAAAAGAAATAAATGCTTGGGGCACCTGGGTGGCTCAGTTGGTTAAGCTTCTGACTCTTGATTTCAGCTGAAGTCATGATCTCATGGTTTATGAGATTGAACCCCGCATCAGGCTCTGTGCTGAGCCTGATTCTCTTTCTCTTCCTCTGCCCCCCTCTCCTCGCTCTCTCTTCCGCTCAAAATAAATAGACATTTAAAAAAATAAATAAAAGTAATATATAATCATTAAAAGAAAATCCAAACATTATAAAAATGTATTCAATCAGTAAATTTTTACTGAGTACACATTAGGTGCCACGCACTCATGTTTGGTAGTATGAAGGTGGCAGCAAGCAAAGTAAGCAAACCCAACATAATTCTTTATTTGTGGTGTCTGTAGTCTAAAGTAGACAGATAATAATAGCTAACACGTATATGGTATTCACTATATGGTATACATTGTTCTAAGCACTTAACAAATATTCAGTCATTTATTCCAGGGTTTCTCAGCCTCTGTACTATTGGCATTTTGGCTGGATAATACCTTGTTATAGAGGACTGTGTTCTTCACTGTAAGATGTTTAGTAGTGTCCTTGGCCTCCACCCACGAGATACTGATAGCGTGATGTCACTAGACACTGCCAGATGTCTCAGGGGTGGAGGGTGGGGGGTAAAATCCCTTCATTTGAGGATCACAGATTTAATCCATAAAATTTTTTATAGATGAGGAGACCGAAGCCTGAAGAGGTTAAGTGACTTGCTGACAGTCATACAGTGAGAAGATGGCAGTCAGGAACAGAATCCAAGCAGACTCTAGAGTTCATGTTGTTAATCAATATGATCTACTAAGTGTATGGTGCAGGAAAGCATATAATAAAGGGATGTAACCTAAGCTGATGAAATTCAAGGAAAAATCTCTGAGGAAATGACCTTAGATCTGAGACCTTAAGAGTAAATAGAAATAAGGGGCACCTGGGTGGCTCAGTCAGTTAAGCATCTGACTCTTGGTCTCAGCTCAGTTCATGGTCTTGCAGACTCTCAGGTTTGAGCCCCGCATCAGGCTGTGCACTGTCGCTATAGAGCCTGTTGGGATTCTCTCTCTCCCTCTCTCCCTGCCCTTGTCATGCTCTCTCTCAGAATAAATAAACTTGAAAAAGGGTAAATAGAAATAAGAGGTGAAGAGTGTTCCAGGTAGAGCAGGGAAAGAAGAGCAGTGTAGTTGAAATGCAAAGAGTTGGGGAGAGCCTGGTATGAGATGAATCCAGAGAGGTCGTTCTTAGAGTCAGGCCATTCAGAGTCCTGTATCCTAAGCGCTATGGAAATCATGTGATTACAGTATGACCAGATATATGTTTTGAAAAGATCTCTTGGAGTTTAGTGTGGAAAATGAGTTAACATATGTATATGATGTGAAGGAGGGGTTCAACTTCATTCTTTTTAATGTGGATATCAGTCATCCCAGCACAATTTGTTGAAAAGACTATTCTTACTGAATTGTCTGAGCACTCTTGTTGGAGATCAATTGATCATAAATGTGAAGATTTCTGGACTCTCATCTAAACTGTAGGCCTATCTTTATGCCACTACCACACTGTCTTCATTGCTGTAGCCTTGTAGTAAGCTTTGAAATTGGGAAGTGTGAGTCCTTCAACTTTGTTATTATTTTTTTTTAATAATTTTTTTAGGGGCACCTGGTTGGCTCAGTCTGTTAAGTGTTTGGCTTCAGCTCAAGTCATGATCTCATACATAGTTCATGGATTTGAACCCGGCATTGGGCTCTCTGCTGTCAGCACAGAGCCCACTTCAGATCCTCTGTCCTCCTTTCTCTCTGCCCCTCCCCCAGGCACATGCTTGCACACGTGCTCTCTCTCTCTCTCTCTCTCTGAAAAAATAAACATTAAAAAAAGTCACTCAGAGTCCTTGGGTGGCTGTCAGTTAAGCATCCAACTCTTGATTTTGGCCCAGGTTGTGAACTCCTCGTTCATGAGATTGAGCCCCATGTCAGGCTCTGTGCTGACAGCCTACTTGGGATTTTCTCTCTCTCTCTCTCTCTCTCTCTCTCTCTCTCTCTCTCTCTCTCTGTCTCTCCCCTGCTCATGCTGTCTCTCTCAAAATAAATAAACAAACGTAAAAAAATCAGGGGCGTCTGGGTGGCTCAGTCGGTTAAGCCTCTGACTTTGGCTCAGGTCATGATCTCACAGTGCGTGGGTTCAAGCCCTGCATCAGGCTCTGTGTTGACAGCTCGGAGCCTGGAGCCTGCTTCAGATTCTGTGTCTCCCTCTCTGCCCCTCCCCTGCTCATGCTCTCTCTCTCTCTCTCTGTCAAAAATAAATAAGCATTTTTAAAAAATCACTCATCAGGGGTGCCTGGGTGGCTCATTTGGTTAAACATCTGACTCTTGATCTCAGTTCAAGTCTCAGTCGCAGGGTTGTGAGTTCAAGCCCCATGTTGGGCTCCACGTGGGGCATAGAGCCTATTTCAAAAAAATAATAATAATAGGGGCACCTGGGTGGCTCGGTTGGTTACGCATCCAACTTCGGCTCCGGTCATGATCTCGCGGTTTGTGAGTTCAAGCCCTGTGTTGGGCTCTCTGCAGTCAGCACGGAGCCCACTTCAGATCCTCTGTCTCTCTGCCCCTCCCCGACCCATGCTTGATCTCTCTCTCTCTCTCTCTCTCTCTCTCTCTCTCTCTCTCTCAAAAATAAACATTAAAAAAAAAGAAACTTTAAAAAAATAATTTTTTTAAGTTTATTTGTTTATTTTGAGAGAGAGCAAGCGAGAACAGGGGATGAACAGAACGAGAGAGCCAAGCAGGCTCCTTGCAATACAGGCTCAACTCATAAACCCATGAGATCATGACCTGAGCTAAAATCAAGAGTTGGACACTTAACCCACTGAGCCACTCAGGTACCCCTCAATTTTGTTATTTTATTCAAGATTATTTTGGCTCGGGGCACCTGGGTGGCTCAGTCGGTTAAGAGTCTGACTTCGGTTCAGGTCATAATTTCACAGTTCGTGAGTTCAAGCCCTGCATCAGGCTCTGTGCTAACAGCTCAGAGCCTGGAGCCTGCTTCAGATTCTGTGTCTCCCTCTCTCTGCCCCTCCCCCACTCATACTCTCTCTTTCTCAAAAATAAACAAACATTAAAAGGAAAAAAAAGATTGTTTTGGCTCTTCATCTGGGTAGGTGAATGGGTGTGGGACACAGGTTAATGGTTTAGCCTGAAATCCCACCACAGCTAAATAAGAGGATGGGAAGTTGTGGTTCCTTTCATGTGAAGCATAGATCATTTTTATTCAAACCACTGACAAAAATATACCTCCCAGTCTCTTATTTAGCCCTGACAGCATTTTTGTAGGTGAATGGTTCAGGTGAAACAGGTAAGTGGAATATGTGGTTGACAGCTGTCTCTGATTATAATTGGGCCAGCAGACCAGGATGACCATCTAGCAGAGCTAACCCTTCTGGGCCCAGTGGAAGAGGGAGTTTGGGACTCTTTGCCCTGTATCTCTTAAATCTAAGGGAATCCAGTGTCTTCCTGCTTATTCCTTCTGCTCCATGTATCTCAGGGAACTGGACCCTATCCTGACTGAGGTCACCCTAATGAATGCCCGCAGTGAGCTGTATTTACGTTTCCTCAGGAAGAGGATCAGCTCTGATTTTGAGGTAGGGGACTCCATGGCCTCAGAAGAAGTAAAGCAAGGTAAGACGTGTTTCCCATATTTTCTGGGAGGGCTGGGACAGAATTGGCACTGTTTTCTGATAGTTAAGCCACAGATCTCTTAACAAGGAAGTAACTAGGGCTTCTTAGCATCTGAGGTCTGTGGGCAAACTAGGAAAGCTAGACTTAACTAAATGTTAAGGAATGGACAGGATCTTTGAAGCCTTTTACTCATTTTACAGGTGAGGAAAGCTAATACCCAGAATGGTTAAATTATTTTCTTCTAATCTTTTCTCTACACCACGTTGCCTCACCAACTCTGAGTTAGGGATTGGTGTTTAATTTAGATCAGTGACATGGGGCGCCTGGCTGGCTCAGTCAGAAGAGCATGCAACTCTTGAACTTGGGGTTGTGAGTTTGAGCCCAACAATGGGTATAGAGATTACTTAAAAAATAAAATCTTAAAAAAAAATTCACTATAATCTCCAATTACTATGTTCTCTAATAATGACAAAACATTTAGAAATAATCTGTGTGTCTAAAAATAGAGTTCATTTTTTTTTTTAATTTATTTTGAGAGAGAGTGCAAGCATGGGTGGGGGAGGGGCAGAGAGAGCAGGAGACAGAATCCCAGGCAGGCTCCATCCAAGCCATCAGCCAGGAATCCTACTCAGGGCTCAAAACTCAAGAACCATGACATCATGACTAGAGCTAAAATCAAGAATTGGCTGCTCAACCAACTGAGCCACCCAGGCACCCCTAAAAATAGAGTTTAAAAAATGGACTGGGGCAGGGGGCCTGGGTGACTCAGTTGGTTGAGCAGCGGCCAACTCTTGATTTCGGCTCCAGTCATGATCTCATGGTTCATGAGTTAGAGCCCCTTATTGGGCTCTGTGCTCACAGCTCAGAGCCTGATTGGGATTCTGTTTCCCACTCTCTCTCTGCCCTTCCTCCCCTTGCTTTCACTCACTCGCTCTCTCTCTTTCCCTCTCAAAAATAAATGCATAAACATTAAAAAAAAAATGTGGACTGGAGTGCCTGGGTGGCTCAGTTAAGCATCTGACTCTTGATTTTGGTTCAGGTCATGATCTCATGTTCGTGAGATGAAGCCCCACATTAGGTTCTGCTCTGACAGCACAGAGCCTGCTTGGGATCTTCTCCCTATCTCTCTCTCTGCCCCCTCCTCACCTTGTGTTCACTCTCTCTCTCCCCCAAATAAATAAACATTTAAAAAATTAAAATGTGGACTATCTACCTGATAAAATATCATACGGCCATTAAAAATAAACTAAAAGAAAAATAAGCTATATAGAAACTGTGAAAATATTTATGGTATAATCTGTTTTTCATTTTTTGTATTTGAGTGTAGTTGACAACACAATGTTACATTAGTTTCAGGAGTATATGATAAAATGGTTTAAAGCAGAATACAAAATTGTATCTGTACCATGATTATAACTATGTAAATTATGTACAGATTGGGAACAAAGACTAGAAAGGAATGCGGGAAAATGAAAACAGTTGGTATTTTTGACTTAGGGAAGAAAAGTGAGTATTTCTTTCTTGGTTGTCCCCTAGAGCACCAGAAGTGTCTGGACAAACTCCTCAATAACTGCCTATTGAGCTGTACCATGCAAGAGCTAATTGGTTTATATATTACCATGGAGGAGTACTTCATGAGGGAGACTGTCAATAAGGTAGGACAGAGGACACATCCCTTGGAAATGGGGCTTCGTGTCCAAGAAGCCGGGCTGAAAGAAATGGCCAAGGCATGTCGCATTTCCTAGTCCTGCTTTGAGAATATCCTTGGGTGCTGACTGAGCAGTACCACTTTGTATGGTTAAGAGGTCGTCTTTGGGGTTGTCATGCTCTCCAAAGACCCAGCTGGATGTGTTTTCCAGGGCTCACAAAACAACAACTTAGCTCCTCAGGGAGCCTACTTGTGCCCTACCTTCTTTGAGGTATGTGGGTGAGGAAACTCGGGAAAGAAGGGCCTCTCCTGATGTCTTACATCCCAGTTAACAGATGTCCCCAGGGCAAAGTCCCTAAGTACTTAATTTCCTAACATAGTCATCAGTAGGGAAATAAGCTATTTTGACAAGGAAAATTGACACCAAGATATAACTAGAGTAAGCCATGTTGGGAGAAACAAGGACAAGCTATAGAAAAGGGAGCAAAGCCAGAGCATGTTCCAGAACTATCTAGAACAGTGGTGTGCAGAACTGGAGCTCTTACTGGCTGCTTTGCCTTTTGGTTAGGCTGTGGCTCTGGACACCTATGAGAAGGGCCAGTTGACATCCAGCATGGTGGATGATGTCTTCTACATTGTTAAGAAGTGCATTGGGCGGGCTCTGTCTAGCTCCAGCATCGACTGTCTCTGTGCCATGATCAACCTTGCCACCACAGAGCTGGAGTCTGACTTCAGGTACAGTTGACTCCCTTTCTACTTTCTAGGAAGCAAAAAGCTCCTACTTGTGACTGATTTCTAAGCCTATGTAGCTTCCCTTTTTTCCATGTGATTCCAGTTCAGTGCTATATAGGATATGAGCTTCTATCCATAGCACAATACCCCTGACTTCAGACAGCTGTATAGCAGCCAGATACCTTACAGGCCAAGTCTGTGCTCCCTGGACTGGATTGGAGGGGTTACTGGCCCTCAGACCTAGGAAAGAGAATAGGCATCTCAGTTGAAGGCAATAGTTGTAATAAAGTAATCATAGTTACCATTGCTACAGGCCAGCCACTATTCGAATTTCTTGCTCTTATTCAGTCTTGATAACAACCATTAGCCCTCTTTTACATGAGAAAACTGGGACTCAGATCATACAGCTCATAAATGATGGAATATAGAATAGAGTCCAGAACTGACTCCCCAAACCTGTTCTCTAACTACTTGTATGGTACTGCCTTTCACTAACCTGTACTGCCTCCTCTTGAGTCTGTTGGAGCTCAATGCTAATAACTGGGAGCCTCGCAGGGAATAAAGAATTGGCCAGTCTTCTCTGTATGTTCTTGTCACATCAGTGCCATTAATGGGTTGTTGGGTCTCTCTCATACCCTGGATGCTCAAGTTTTCCTATTATCGTCTCAAGGATTGGTTAATCCCCCAAAAGAGCAGGCCATGCTGCTGGGTTAGGGTCATGGGCCCTCTGGTCCTGTGGTCCTGGAAGCCAGATTGAATGCTGTCAGTCTCTATATGCCATTCTGCACCCACAGGGATGTTTTGTGTAACAAGCTGCGGATGGGCTTCCCGGCCACCACCTTACAGGACATCCAGCGCGGGGTGACGAGTGCTGTGAACATCATGCACAGCAGCCTCCAGCAAGGCAAATTTGACACAAAAGGCATTGAGAGCACTGACGAGGCCAAGCTGTCCTTCCTGGTAGGTAGCCCTATAGGTCAGGAGCTGGTTGGTTTATTTCAAGAGTTTAAACTATGACCTCGAAGCCACAGTATAATTGGCCTTCAACGGGAAACTTTTCCTCCAGTGTCTGTATAGAAGGAAAATTCCTCTTTAAGGAAAGCTCCTCTTAGAAGGTTCTGAAACCATTTCTTAAGTCGGGACCTATTTCTGAGCAGCCCAACGCAGGACATGAACTGTTCCTTGCCTAGAAGGCTGGGCACCTTGCAACTCAGCTCTCCCAAGTGCTCATTCCCAAGAGGACTACGAAGCTGTTCAGGGGCTCCACTCAGTATCATGCTTGGTTTGCACCTGCTACAGAGCCAACTGTAATATCTGTGCCAAGCTTCCAGACCACTTCTGTAAGGCCAGTCCCACAACATGGGTGGGGACTGATCATTTAGACCTACCAGGGCTCTTTTCCTAGCAAACTTCTTAGGCTTTCAACATCCTCAGAAAGATGACCTTTTTTAAAGCCCTTAGCTACCCGGAATGACACAAAATGAAGCAGTGAGTTTTACCAGGTGTGTGAAGAAACATGAAAGGATGAAGGGATTTATGCAAGGTTAACAGCCAGTCTGTGATGAGCCAAAAAGAATACAGCTGTATTCTGGCTCAGCCCTTTCTGGCATGTGCTGTCTTGGCATTCCGCTCCACCCCCACATTGGCCAGAGCCATCTTGGCTCCTGGGGTACAGAGCCTGAAGGAGACATCCAATAGCAGAGCTCTCCATCAGTAGTCCACAGATGGGGTCTCTGAGCACCTTGGGGTTGGATGCTAAATGTATACTTTTTTTTTTTCTAGAAACAGGGTCCTTGGCTTTTATCAGATTCTTAAAAGGTCTGTGACCCCAAAAGTGTTAACAGCTGTTGTTCTCAGAGACAGAAGCCTAAACATACCAATATCTACCTACCTGTGCAAGGAAACCCATAGGAACTGGTCCTCAGACTGCTGTTTAGGCAGCCTCACTCACTTCCTGTCACTGAAAATATT
This sequence comes from Panthera tigris, assembly GCF_018350195.1. Lineage (NCBI taxonomy): Eukaryota > Metazoa > Chordata > Mammalia > Carnivora > Felidae > Panthera > Panthera tigris. The sequence goes on from NC_056674.1 coordinate 48,423,899, forward strand.
TTCCCTGAGCATGGGTTCTGTTGATCTGGAATGTCCTGGTTGTTGCCAAAAAAGAGGATCAGCTCCAAGAAATTATTACCTCTGAAATACACCTTTGGAGACCTTTGTCAAAATGTTTGGCAACCAGCTTCATTTGATCATGAACTGACTTAAATTTTTCATTTTGTTTGCGTTCTGTTATTTCATTTTCTACAGAACTTACTTTTATTCTTTCATTTCTCTACTCAGAAACGACTCCTAGCTTTGCATCTTTGCTTGGTGGTTTGTTGACAGCCTCTGAGCCTCACTTATCCTACCCCTCTAGCGCAGGATATTTTCCTCCACTAGCTGCTGTGCTTTTGCACATTCTCGGCTGCCATACACAGCTTCATTGTTTGAGGGCCCAAAAGATAAGGCCAGCATGAAAGGTGATGCTAAATGGTTAGTGACAGATTTCTAGTTTTCCTGACGCCAAGTACTTAAAATGTCATCGCTCCCACTGCAGCACTCATTTCTTATGTCACCTTGATTCATTTGGCTGTCAACATGAATTCCCCAATGGTGTTGACAGATCATTCGCCATGAGCTGGGGATAAGCCCAGTGAATCCATGCTTACAAGGACTGTCAGTACAAGGAAGCTTTGAAATCGATACCTCTTGAACCCAAATCCATTCTCCCTTTATGATAGATTTTTCTTATGCCCCTAAATGCTTTGGAAACATTTAAGTTGTGGCCCTCATCCTTGAGCTGTCATCACAGTACACTTATTTCTCTGGAAGCTTGTGATGTTAGCAGCCTTGTGTTGTGGCATGCTAATGAAAGGCTTTAAGTCTTATCCCTCCCCGATGGAAGCGGCCTTAGCAGCACTGTCAGCAGCATGATCTTTCACGATTAGCTGCAGGACACTGATGAGGGAAGCACTCTAGGGAACACAGGAGGGCCATCCTAGTCTCAATCCCTGGGGTTCTCGAATTCTTCTTTTACTCTCAAATCCTGAAGTTCCTGACTCATCTTTTTGAAAATAGGCTCCTCCCTACCTCATCCCTGCCTTCATGGTCATGCCACCAGCACACCAGTTCAGAGACAGTATGATCCTCTCATACTTTCTGATTCCTGCTCTGCACAGCCTCTAGAAGTAATACTTAGTATTCTGAAGCCACAGCTGTGCTCGTATGGCATTCACCTGTTTTACATAACCCTCAGTGCCAACCCGTTGTCCACAGGAGAGCATAGCACCCAAGTCCCAGTCTGACTGCACTCGCCTCTGCAGCTTTACAAACTCTTGCTGTTTTTCTGCACATATCCGTGTACTGACTCTGCTTATTCCCAAATACTTTTTGGGGTTTTCTGCCACTCTGCAACTGTGTATGTTCTCCCTTCTTCAGAACACATTTATTTACTCATTCAGTCAACAGATATTTATTTGAGAAACTTTTATATATCAGGCACTGTTCTAGGTTCTGGAGCTACATTGCCCAATAGGGTAGCCAGTAGGCAGAGTTGGCTATTTAAATTTAAGTTTAAACCAAAAATCCAGTTCCTGAGTTGCACTAACCACATTTCAAATGCTCAGTAGCCATAGATGACTAGGGGCTACTATACTGGACAGTTCAGATTTAGAATATTTCCATCATCAAGAAAGTTCTTTTGGGCAGTGTTAAAACTGAAGATACAGTTCTAAAGAGAACAGAATAGATCCCTGCCTTCATGGAGCCCTCATTCTAGTGGGAAAGGCAAACAAGAAACAAACAAAATGATACTGGATAATCCTAAATACCATTAAGAAAATAGCAAACAGGACAGTGCCCTATAGAAAGACTGATAGGAGTGGAGAAATGTACTCACCCTCATCTGTCAGAATTACTCCAGACTTTTTGATCTGAATAAAGTTCATCTCAGTTACAATTCAGCCATGGAGCTTTCCTTGAATGCCTTAGAGCAAAATGTTTCTTTCCTCTAAATGACCATAGCAATTGGTGCCTTCATCATCACTTTTGTCACATGCTGCTTTTTATGATTGGTATTTCTGTATCAAGCTTATAAGGCAATAGAGTTATGAAAGAAGGAGCTCTTGGCTGAGAGGAGGGAGACCTGACTCTATTCCTGGCTTTAGCTCTGTGGCCTTTCACTTTCTGTCCACTCACCCTGCTTTATTTTTCTGCATGGTGTTTATCTTTATCTGATATTTCTTACCTGACTTCCCTTCTGGAATTGTGGACCCTATGAGAGGGTGGATTTCAGGAAGCATTTTTTTATTTTTTATTTTTTTTAATCTTTACTTATCTTTGAGAGAGACAGAGACAGATGTGAGCCGGGGAGAGGCAGAGAGAGAAGGAGATGCAGAATCTGAAGCAGGCTCCAGGCTCCAGGCTCCGAGCTTGTCAGCACAGAGCCTGACGCGGGGCTCGAACTCAGAAACCATGAGGTCATGACCTGAGCCAAAGTCAGACACTTAACTGACTGAGCCACCCAGGCGCCCCAGGAAGCATTTCTTAAATGAATGTCAGTCTTTGCCTCACTGACCTGGGCTTTAAGTCACAGGACTTCTCCCAGATCTGTGTGCCAAAACATGGAGCAAAAAGATCTGAAACCTTGGGTCACTACCCCTAAGATCAGATGACTCTCCTGCCTTAATGTCAGGCACAGGAGAAAGGGCGAGCCCGGTTCACTATTCTGCCCAATCCAAGACCTGAGCACCATACCTGATGCCATTGCTGTGGGTGTTCCTTAGCCCTCCTCTGGGCCTCAAGATTACAGCTGTCAGCCAGTCTGGCACTGGAGTGGGTACAAACACCAGTGAGCAGTGGGTCACATTCTCTGTCCTCACCTCCCAGGTGACCCTGAACAACGTGGAAGTCTGCAGTGAGAACATCTCCACATTGAAGAAGACTCTGGAGGTATGAAGAAAATAGCCTATCAGTTTTCAGTAGCTGCAGCTTCTCCAGGCCTCCCTGTGAGAGGGGTTCCTACGCGCTTGTTCTGGTAGGGCCTGTGCATTCGCTGGCATTGAGCCAGCCTTCCTTTAGAGCACTCGAGGGGATCAACATGGGAGGACCTCTGACCCACAAGCTGGAAGATGAGGATTTAAATTAGCACTTGTGGCACATACTTGGCCTGTGACCTCAGATAAGTCCCTTAGCTCCCTGAGCTTGGGGACTCTCATCTACAAAACAGATCTTCTTCCTGCCCTAATTAGGGTTTACTGGGGGGCCTAACTAAAAAAGGGTTGAAAGCACTTAAAAAAATGATAAAGTCCTCAAAAAAATGTTAGGAAATTAAGATGAAATAGGGTTTGCCAAACCCTGTACAAAGCTGTTGCAGTTACCATTTTTTTTTATTTTATTTTTTTTAACGTTTTATTTATTTTTGAGACAGAGAAAGACAGAGCATGAACGGGGGAGGGGCAGAGAGAGAGGGAGACACAGAATCGGAAGCAGGCTCCAGGCTCCGAGCCATCAGCCCAGAGCCCGACGCGGGGCTCGAACTCACGGACTGCGAGATCGTGACCTGAGCTGAAGTCGGCCGCTTAACCGACTGAGCCACCCAGGCGCCCCAGTTACCATTTTTTTAAAGGAAGGCTGCATAGTGTGTTGGAAATTGATTGGGCTTAGAAGTCAGATCCCCCTAAGTTCATGTCTCTGCTGGACCACTGACCAGCTGTGTGGCATGAGGCAAAGTTCTCTACCTCCCTGAGCCTCAGCATCTTCATGTATAAACAGGAAGAATGATCTCTGCCTCACAGAGTTGTAAAAAATGAATGTAGTAATATAAAACATGAGCTATGTGAGACGCATGCGGTGGTAGTTCATAATTGTATTAACAGTTATAAGTAGCAGCATGGAGCAATCACTTTGTTAAGTGTTAGAAAACGAAGAGCCCAACTCTGCCCCAGTCTCAAACTCTGCCTCTGGGAGAGGAGGGAAGCCGGGGTCCTGCTGCCTCAGCAGACCCTTATTTCAAGGAAGATACAGTGCTGCAGAGGCACAGGCTGATGATAAGTGGCAGCTCTAGGGCTGAGCAGCCTGCAGAGGCCAGGACCCAGCACAGGGGGAGAAGGCCTTGTAACTGGCGGGCTTCCTAAAGGAGGTGCAGGGAGAGCAGTCAGGTGGGAGTTTACAGTAGTACTGAAAACCGGACCAGATGAGGAACTTACACCAGAAAGGCCTTAAAATGGAATAAAGTAAGAGTGCTACTTACAAAGTACCAAAAGCACAGGATCTGTCACATGGTATGTGTTCAGCAGAGTGGCTGTTATTGTTAAGTCATGTCACCTTAGATTGTATTCCAGACTTTATCCTTTACATTCGAATATTGGATTTTGAAGGAATATTTTGGGAAATGTTAGAAATTGAGAACTGAGCCGGTAGAATTAGCCAAGTAAAAAAAGGATAGCAAAGAGCTGAAAAAACAATTGCCATAAATTCTACCCAACTTAGATTTGCATTTGCAGGTATTCTTTCTGAATCCCACTAGCAGCCTTTTGAGATAGGTCAGGTGGTGTGATGTCCATTTTACAGATGAGTTTAAAAGGCTAGGTAAAGATAGTGTATACTGTAGCTGCTGTGTAACTGAGGGCTTCTGCCTGCTGTATCAGTCCCTTTGCAACTCTTCCACACTGCTCCTCCTGCTGTGGCCAAAACAGCACAAACTTCTGAGGAGACTACAAGAAATTCAGGCAGTTCCTAGCAAAGCAAAACGTGGTGAGTTTCAAGCAGCTCCCCCTGTGCATTCTCTACTCCTAGACTATCGTGTGGGGATTGGGAACAGGAACTCTGGAGCCAGAATCCCAGCTTGAATCCTAGCTCCATGACTTAATTGTTGTGTGGTGTTAGATAAATTATTAACTTCTCTGTGTCTCGGTTTCCTCATCTATACAAAGGGATAGTAATAGTACCTACTTCATAAGATAGGTACTTTAATTGATAAAAGTTAAATGCTTTAAACAGGGCCTGGCATACAGTAAGCATTTAAATCTTAGCTGTGATCATGATGATCTCCCTTGGGCAGCCAGACCAAGTTATTTAAAAAACAGAACCTATAATAAAAGCTAGCATCTCCTTAGTGTCTACTACTTGACAGGAACTGAGCTAAGCACTTTGTGCATTCAACTCTTCCAACTACCATGGGGACAAGGATTTGTGTTCCCACTTTTTAAACAGGGAAATTGAAGCTCAGAAGCTTTAAATCACTTGACCAAGGTCACTCAGTCAATATGTAGCTAAGCCAGGATTTGAAGCTAGGAATGTCTGACTCTAAAGGTACGAAAAATCTTCTGGTTTTTGTGTTTCTTATTCACACCCCCTGTTACCAATACTCTCATATTACCAAGGGGGAAATGGGAGTCAAGTGGCTAGCCCCTTGTTTCCTGCAACCTCTCGAGGACTGTTGCCTAGGATCAACCATAGCTGCTCTTAGAGAAAGCTGAAGTTGGAGAAATGGCTGGTTGTACATGGGGCATCCTCTTCACCCTCCAGGCACCCACATGGCCCATCCATGTTGGGAAGCCTGATAGCTAGGTGTTCTCTCCTAGAGTGACTGCACCAAGCTGTTCAGCCAGGGCATTGGAGGGGAGCAGGCCCAGGCCAAATTTGACAGCTGCCTTTCTGACTTGGCTGCCGTGTCCAACAAATTCCGAGACCTCTTGCAGGTAAGCCCCAGGATCAGTTGCTGACTGAATCCTGTGCCTGAGTGTTGCTCTGAGCATATTGTTACTGGTTTATTATGGGCTCCATATATATAAAGAAACAAGGAGGAATGAGAGAGTAGCATGCAAGAAACTGAACTCATGTGAGTCCCTTGAAGACTGAAGATTTTTCAGCCGTTGTCATGCTGACAAGCCAGCATTCTGGTCCTCTTGAGTCTCCACTTGGCCCCCACAGTGCCAAGAGCCCAGAAAGGTGCTCAGAGGAAATGGAACCACTTGGTTACTTGGACCCACTGCTTGGCCTTAACCAAAGGTGCTGCCTAGTACCAGGCACTCAGAAGTCTCTTCTGTTGAGTTTGCCAAACCAGTCCCATGACCTGGACCTGAATTGGCACAGATCTGGAAATGAACATGTTGTTTCTGACCTCTTTTATTAGTATTATCTTTTTTAGACTTTGGACAGGCCCGCAGGAAAGCCCGCGAACTGGAAGAGTGCCCTGGTGGTCAAGGGATGGATGGAGCAGAAGGGAAGGGGTAGGTACATGTGCCTTTTGTGACTGACACATCTCTGCCTTGTCCCGCAGGAAGGGCTAACGGAGTTAAACAGCACAGCCATCAAGCCACAGGTGCAGCCTTGGATCAACACCTTCTTATCTGTCTCCCACAACATCGAGGAGGTCAGCCATCAGGCCCAGGATTACCCCTCATTCTCCCAACCCCCAGCTGGAGGGCAGCAGAGCTGTCTCAACAGACCAGACCTTACATGCTTCTCTGGCCCACTTCCCTCACCCTCAAAGACTAGGTTCTTCCCAGTAAGCAGGTTATTCCTGCACTTAGAAGGGCTCTGAAAGACACCTAAAGGGAGTTTGCCATGACCTGATATGTCCTCTTTTATTGAGGCTTTCTGTCCCACCTACGATAGACTTCGGAGCTTTATTTTCTAGCCTAATGATGTCATTCCTGTAGAACACAAGATGCAAAAGGAAACAAAATGCCAGGAGCTTTACCATGTTGTGTGGACCACTGCTGCAGCCCAGAGCCATTTGCTGGTCAGAAGTATGATAAAGCAGTAGCAACAGTATATGCTGGCTTGGGCGTCCATGCTGCTTTTTAGCTGAATGAGTCAGAAGCTACAAGACCTCTTCCTCTGTTTTCCTAAAGGGGTGAAAGCAGGGTGGGGTGCATGGTACTTTTTGGAGAGGCCCCCAGTGACCCAGCTTGTTTCTTGACAACAGGAAGAATTCAATGACTATGAGGCAAATGATCCTTGGGTACAACAGTTCATCCTTAACCTGGAGCAACAAATGGCAGAGTTCAAGGTGAGCAGAGGCTCTAGGGACCAGGTTATGGAATTACCCACCTCTGCCCAAATCGACAGCCTTTGTCTTCTCATCACACTCCTACTGGGAACTCTGAAAACTCTTCCAAGCCCCGGCCTGTAGACACACTCCCCGATGGCCTCCTGTAACTGTGCCCCCCTCCCCCTACTGAAGAGTCCTATATAGGCAGAGCGGCTTAGGTAGGACTCCCGCTAATGTCTAGCCTCTGTGTGCAGGCAAGCCTGTCCCCAGTCATCTATGACAGCCTGACCAGCCTCATGACCAGCCTTGTTGCCGTCGAGTTGGAGAGAGTGGTGCTGAAATCCACCTTTAACCGGGTAAGGTCCAGCAAGCACAGGTCCCCAGCTCTGTTGTTTTTCTTCTGAGGAAGACAAGTCCTGCCACCCTAGGACTTGCATTCCCTCTGTCTGCCGTCCGCAAGCCCTGCATATCCAGACCCGAACCTTCCCTGGCTTCTGAGGCCTTGGAGCTGACTGAGGCACCACATGAGGTCCAGCTGCCTTGCAGCCCATCACTGAGGAAAACTAGGGGCAGGTTCCATGTGGCTGGAGGGCCAGGCCTTGAACACTGAGTGAGCTTGCGTTCCCTTGCAGTTGGGCGGTCTGCAGTTTGATAAGGAGCTGAGGTCACTCATTGCCTACCTTACCACAGTGACCACCTGGACCATCCGAGACAAGTTTGCCCGGCTCTCCCAGATGGCCACAATCCTCAATCTGGAGCGGGTATGTGCAGCTCTCCGGGCCTAGCAAGGGATAGGTGACTGGGAAGAGGCAGAAACAAAATCTGGATCCCTCTCTACCTCTTCACACCAAGCCTCCACCATCAGTCCAGCCCTGCAGAGCACCTTCTTCCTAGGCACCCCTGCTCTGTCTCTGGTGGAGCCCAAGGCCTTCTCTCAGGATAGCCTCTAATTGCTGACTTTCTGTGTTCTTCCCCACAGGTCACTGAGATCCTAGATTACTGGGGTGCCAACTCTGGCCCACTGACATGGCGCCTCACCCCTGCTGAAGTACGCCAGGTGCTGGCTCTGCGCATGGACTTCCGCAGCGAGGACATCAAAAGGCTGCGTCTGTAGCTGCCAGGGGGAGCCCACCTGGTCCGTCATACTTCAGGGCCCATTCCCTGAGTGGCCACAGCCAAGAAGCTGAGCAAGGATGTCTGGCTTGAGGAGCTCTGACAGCCCGACTGTTCCACTGCGGGCAGCAGGAAACAAGGCTCAATTCACTCTGCTGTCTGCACTGAGACCTGTCTCGGTGGTGCTTTGCAGGCAGTCTCTCCCCACCAGGAGAAATGAATCCCCCTGGGCTCTTACCTACATGGGAAAGCCAAGGCAGGCCAGCCTTCTGCACGGGTGGTCATTCTCTCATCCTTAGACACTACAGCAAACGAGCTGCCTCCATGCCAGCCCTAAAGGACTTGGGTATATCTGGGGACCTGGGGAATTAGGTTTACTCCCAAGGAGAGGCTATGATGTTTATGCTCATGCTGAATAAAGACACTCCTTGGTGATAATGCCAGTGTGCTATTTCCAGGGAGGGTTAGATGCTATAGGGCAAGACAGGTCTACCAGTTGCACTGAAATGTGCAGACAAAAGCCTAAAGCCTCAGCCTCCTCCCGCACCCAGAGTGGCGCACAGCCAGTCAGTATCCACATGAAAGCAGGCACCTCATCTAATCTTGGACCCTCATCCCCTCCTTGGGCCTTCAGCACCAGAAGCTGGATTGTCCCAGGGGGTTTCCCACAGTGCCAAGGCAAGTGGGAACTGCCCCTCACAGGATCAAAGAAAAAGCTTTATGAGGACAACCTTGAAGGACAGAGTGAATTTATTCCAAGAAGGTTGTAATTTTGGAAATCAAATGTCCATAGACACTGGGTCATGTGGCATAGTCCATAGTGTTAATAGTTAAGGCCTCTATTAGCAGTGACTTGCACTGGCTCATGACCACAAACAAGAGTAGAGACCCCCACCCCTGTTCCCACTCCCCCATCAAATCAGCCTGGGAGTGAGTGTGGAACAGGAAGGCTCTTTTCAGGCAGAAGCCAGACCTCCATGGAAGGCCACAGGAAATGCCTCAAAGAGCCTCTTCAGGATTGGCCTTACCAGGGGGCCCCAGCCATGTGCTAAAGCTGGTTGTCCTCCTTTTCCCAGGCCCTCATGGAGAGTGAGAAGGCCAAGGCTGGCCATGGATTTGTAAAGGCCACATTGGACACTATGCTTGAGACTTTCCTATGTCCAGAGGACAAGCCTAGGCCACAGTCAACCAGGAGGTACAGTCCTATTCCCAGGCACCACCAGTTTCACCAAACTCCAGAAGGGGCTGGGCCCAAGCTCACGTTGGCTGGTTTCCTTTGGGAGCAGGTTCACAAAGGGGTGGGCATAGAGTAGAAGGCTGACATTCCCATGGAGGAAAGAAGGGAGAGGCTGCTGCAGCTCCAGGCTTTCTCCTCTTACAGAAGGACAAACCTGGGAAGGGGCATCAGGTTGAGGTCTCACTCCCCAGCAGCTGCAGGCTCAGGCCCTGAGTGTCCACTTCTACCAGGTGGACGCTGTAGTTCCCGAGGCCCTGGGAGCAAAGGACAGGTGTTTAGAGGGTTCTGGGCAAGTCTCAGGCCACGTCTCGTGCTGCAAGCGATCAGGGAGACTTGCAGCTGTAGCCCCTGCTTAGTGGTGAGACACACTGAGGGCTCCTGTCCCCCACCAATCACCACCCCCAGCACCGCCAGGTACCTCAGTCTTGGCCAGCACAGCCTCCAGAGCCTCCTTTTGCTGTGGCTCCTTGGTCAACAGATACAGAAAGCCTCCACCACCTGCCCCTGCCAGGCTCTGGCCATGCACGTGGGGGGCCAAGACATCCATCATACGCCGCACAGCCAGGGGCTCACAGCCTGGAGCCATGAGCTTCTTTTGCTCCCAGTACGTGGTCAGGCACTGGCCCAGCAGAGGCAGGCTCCCTGGGTGGGGGCAGAGAAGGGAGTGGTGTGCCTGAGCTGGAATATTCAACACCTATTTCTGGACCGAATGATGTGCCAAGAAGCACTACTTAACCAGTGTCCTGGGGAAAAACCTAGGTCCAGTGCTGGCTGGAAATAGGAGTGATAAAGCCCACCTCAAGGGTTGAGGACTAAAGTGCATAGAGCAGCTGGCATAGTGCCCAGTACAGTGTTCAATCATGTAGACACAGACATGGAACCCTGATCAGCTGACTCCCCAGAACTCAAGAGGCTGAGCCTCCACCCCAGTCTGCTTCCTGGTAGGTGGGGCTGGAGGCCTCCCTCATGATGCAAGTGTTATCCTGAGAAAGGACTCCCACCCACCTAAGTGTGAGACCCTGTGGAGGGCAGACAGTAGGCTTCTGCCCCCAGGGGCATCCTACACAGGGTCCGGGCCAGGCCTGCAAAGGCTCCTGGCCTCAGACCCACAGGCAACAAGGTACTCACTCCTGATGCCCTGAGCTCCAGGCAAGAAGCACCTCACCTTGGCGGAAGGCTTTTGCACACTCCTCGGTGTGCCGCACCAGGCTGTGGGCATTCTGCACGACGGCAGGCAGCCGGGCATACCAGCTCCTCAGCACATCCTGCAGATGGGGCAGGAGGAATGCAATGAGGATCTGAGCCCAGCTGAGCCATTTGCCTCTCACCTTCCTCCTGAGGCCAGGGCTCACCTGCAGCAGATTCCGGGCCAGGCGTGTCTTGCCAGTGTATACCAGGAGCAGGTGGTCATTGAGCTTCCGGAGGAAGCCCTCAGGCACAGTGATCTCTTCCACCTCCACCTTCAGTGGCAGCTGAGCCCGAGAGCGCCCCACCTTGATGCCAGGCACGAGGCCACCCACTTGGTCCTGCCAGCCACCTCCTGCAAGCCCAGGGTCCCATCACTTTTGGAGCCTATCTGTCCCAACTTCTCTCTCCCAGCCCAGGCTCCCAGTCCTGCACCCCTGGCAAGGACCAGCATGGGAAGCCCGCTTCTCCCAACCCAGGCTGAGCCAGGTGAGCTGTGCAGCTTCTGCCCCCAGCCTTCAGAACAGGACGAGCCCAGCAAGTGGAAAGCGTTACGGAGCCAAGCTTGAAACTCACAACGCCTGACTTTGGGTGCAGACCTACTGTGTAACTGGAATTGGGGTAAACCATATCAAAGGATAAGACCTAACAGTAAACTGCTCCCCTCAAGGAGAGATAACATGGGACTTCCCCTGAAGCTTAACGGTTCCCTGCACCCTGTCTTTTCTAATAAAGGGTGTTGATGTTGGAAAGCTTTTTAGCATCTTATTGAAATTGAAAGAGCTTGTTCACATCTTGCTTTAGGAATGAAAGGTATGGATCTCTTCCTCTTGCAGCTATACAAAAGTGTCACAACTTGAGATAATTCTGGGATAGGCCTTTCATACCTGGGGCCTACAAGGATTTAAAGTACAAATTGCCAATGGCAGGGGGCATCTGGAACTTTAGGCATCAGGCCCCAAATGTCAAGAACCCTTACCTGCACCCCTCTCCGTCAGAGCACTTGGCACAGCTTGTGATTATACATTCATGTGAGTGGTTATTAAGGCCTGTCTCCAACAGACATATGCCTTCTGAGGGCAAAGACCCTGTTTTTGCTCATTTTATCCCCAAGGCCCAACACAGAGTGGATACTCTGATCAGCTGACTCCCTGGAACTCAACAATGGGGCTGAGCCTCCTTCAATTGACCAAATGAAGGATTTGAATGCTACACCTCAAAAGGAAAGTTAACAGGCTGCCCTTTTTGCTAATGACTACCCATTATGTGATGTGAATCAGGGCAACAAAAGGAGGAGGCTGGGCTACAAAGTGACCAGAGAAGATACCATCATCAGGCATCTATCTGTCCTTGCGGCAGCTTCCTTCCTAGCGTCCTGTGGATAAGGCCCTGCATCCTGAGGTGACCAGAGCACCCTAGGATCTGGAGTCAGACAAACTAGCTGCTCTCCATTGTGCATGGATTCCAAAGGGCCACGGTGGTGCAGAGGTGGAAGGTGTTAGTAGCATTCTATTATGATCACAGCCATATGGTAGTGGGGGGGGGGGCACAAAGGACCACAGCCCATGGGCAGGGCAAGTTGCCAGAAGGCAAGCTAAAAGTCCTGTCCCCTATTCCAAATCCACCTCTGCCCAGCCTCACCCTGAGGGACAGCCCTAGGTGGGGACAGAATCATGAGAAATAGCACCTGGTATAACGGGTACCTAATAAAACACATGAAAGGTGCAGCACAGAATCTAGCACTTAGTAGGTACTCCTAAAGCATCAGGTCCTTAGAGATAGAAACATTTGAAGTTGAAAACCACCAGAAAGGGTCAGAGTGGTAAGAAGGAAGCTCTAACCAACTTTAAGGAAGCTTTGACCACGCATATGTATACGTGGCTGTCTGCAAGTCCCAGGAGACCCTGGAAGCCCTTGGGAAAATGTCCGTGACTTCCCTCCTGCCCCAGGGCAGTCCCATACCTGTGGTGAGCACCTGTTCCAGGTGCAGCACTGCATGGATCAGGGCCTCTGTGCCCACTACCCGGCCCGCGGCCCTCTGCAAGGCAGCCAGGGCTGCGCCTGCCAGGATGCTGCTAGTGCCTGCAGGGTGCAGAGGAAAGCGCCAGACATGAAACAGCTCTGCCCAGCTCACTCCTCAGCTGGGCAGAGGCCAGGGAGGGGACCCGAGGCGAGGCTGGAGGTTAGGGATGCGACTGGTGGGCAGCAGGGAGACAGGGCCCACCCACCGAGACCGGAGCCATGGGGCAGCTCAGACCAGGTATGCAGCTCGAAGCCACCCCCAAAGGTGTGCAGCAGCTGCTCTCTCAGGGAAAGCTTGGAGCCAACATGCACGATCCCCGCACAGATGAAGGTTGCCTTCAGCAGAGCCCCTGTGGAAGGACCAGCAAGGAATTTGGTCTTCAAGGGTAGAAGCAGACACCCCAAACTACGTCCACTGTTGCCCAGCCTAGCACGGGGCTCACTGGGAGATAAAACCCCAGAAGTATTGGAGGCCCTATCTCCAAGCCATAAAAGGGCCTCTGGTCCCCCCAGCACAGGCAAATGTGCCAGCCCTACCTCCTTGGGCCTGCATGTACCCGGGCAGGATGACTTCAGGGCTCCTCCACCAGACTGGCTCACCCTCAGGACAGGCCTCCATGGCCTGCAGGGTCTCCAAGGTTCTGCCCCCATCCCTCAGCTGGCCATGCGTGCCATTCCCACCTGCAGATGTCACAGGTGCCCTGACCTGGGGCATGGGGCTGGCAGTAATCCTGCAGGTCATCTAGGTTCCGGCACACTGTCTTCATGGTCATCTTGTCCTGCTGAGGCCCCACTGCCAGCCACAGCTCAGGCTCTGGGATGCGGCGTGCCCTGGCCCCGATGGGCCGGCGGCCATCCACTCGCACAGCCAGACCCAGCACTGCCCCACCAAGCTCATAGGCAAGGGGTGGCGTGTCACTCCAGCCACCTTCAGCAGTTAGACAAGACCAAGTTAGTCACAGGGCAGCCAGCCCAGCCCTGGGGTGGCTACCCTCACCCCACCACGCCACAAGGGGCTCACCAGAGAAATCCACGCGAGCAGGGCACTCAGCCACCACCCACCGCCCAGGTGCTGGCGGCTCCACTGGCTCCATGGAGACAAAGTGCTGGGCTGACATCACAGCCTGGCGGATCAGAATCTGCCCAGCTCCCTCGTAGTGGCGGGCAGCTCGCACTAGCAACGCTGGCCTGCCAAGAGGGATGGGAGAGACGGTGGCGTGGAACCCCAAGCTGGGGGTGGACTGCCTGGGTTTGGGGACCTGACTGCCCTAGGTCACCGTGGTGAGAGGGGCCTACCTCTCTGTGGGTTTCCACCTCCAAGGATGGCTTCTCCAAAAGTTTTGAGCACCCACCTGCTCAGCCACTTGTCCCGCTCCTGGGCAAGTGCCTGCACGCCGGCCGCCAGGTCTCCACACTCCAGATATGAGAAGGGCTGCATCCACTCGGGATTGGCGGCTGGACCGCTCCGTAAGCCTCCCTGGCCCTCTGCCATGCAGCCCAGCACATCCGCCACACAGGCGAGAGCCCGGGCCGCCACCCCAGGGTCTTCCGCACCGGCTGCAACTGAGCGGCCAGGAGTCAGGGTGGCAGGGGAGGGGGCCTGCCCCCAGGGCCCTCTGCCCCCAGAGACTACTCAGCAGTCCCCCAAACACTCCAGGCCCTTCACACCTCTTCACCTGGACCCAAGATATATTCTTGCCTATGAATGTTCCCTGCTCCTCCGCCAAGCAAGGTTCTTCTCAACCTATCAGCCCCAGCCCCCTCTTCACCCCCTCACCCAGGATGTCCACAGTGGTTAGGAGCTCAGGCTTCAGGGTCAAACCACCCGGGTTCGGTCTCAGCCCCACCATCAACCAGCTTCAATGGGGCTAATGAGGTGTTGCCTAGCAGGCTACAGCTGAGTCCCCAGCCAGTGTGCCTGGGCCTCTGGGTAGAGCCAACCACATCCCAACCCAGTGCAAAGTTTGCTGGGTTTGCTGATGCTCATAGGACCCAGAGGCTCAGCCCCAAGCCTCAGCCTCTCACCAAACTCCCCACTGATGGGGAGGAAACTTCCCCCCCAAACTTACAAGTACACTCCACTGTGTCTCTCCCCCACTATGAAATCTCACAGCTCCCTAGTACCCTCAGGTTGATGATCCAGAGGGCAGGTAGGGCAGGTGACGCTGGAACTGGCTTTCCAGCACACTCACCCTGGTCCAGTGTGGCCAGCAGGGGCCCAGGACAGCCCTCTCGGACAGCGGCCCGGATCAGCGGGCACAGGCTGAGGTCCTGCCGAGCCTCCAGCACATGCCTCGCCTTATGCAGGGCCTGGCGGAAGAACAGGTCCCGGCGGGAGGCCAGTGTGGCAGCCCGGTCCAGGCACGGCTGCAGCTGCTCCCAGGACAGACGCCAGCAGGCTCGCCAGGCCCGCAGGGCCTTGCCCCTATCCTCCTGGGGGTCCAGCATCCACAGCATGTCCCGGGGTCCCAGGGCCCTCAAGGGGTGGAGCACGGGAAAGAGGCGGGCACTAAGAAGGCAACGCTCCGCAGGGGGCGTGTCTGGGTCCCACAGATCCCAGTCTCTGATGTGGGGGAAAGACATATTAGCAGGGGGGAAGCAAGGGCTCCTGCCTGATCACCAAGCCATGACTGACTGTCAGCTGGGGGCTGGCTCATTCATGGTGACAGGACAGACTCCTCCAGAGGCAGCACAAGTGTGCAGCTCAGAGAGAGAGGCCCGGCTGCCTTGCCTCTTTTCCCAGGCCACTGGACAAAATCCCAAACCCTGAGTATAGCCAGCAATCTGTAGTTGCTCAGAAAGATGGTGGGACAAATCAGGCTGCCCAAAACTACCTTGGACCCCAGGGATGGTTAGGGGGCCGGGTGCTGCTCTGGGGCAGGAGCGAGGGCAGGGGTGAGCCTCAGAGAAGCAGATGCCCTGCCTTAGCTGCCTAGGCCTGTAGAGTCCCATCTGGGCCATTAACTTTACCGAACGCCTGTCTTCTCGAAGAATTCACTCCAGGACATGTTAAGATACGTTCCTGTCCCCTGTCTCTGGGGGAAGAGGAGGAGGCAGGAAGGGGGTTAGGGACACTGAGGCCAGAGGGGATAGCAAGAGTGACGAGCACATATGCAAGGAAATTCTGAGACACCAGCGTCAAGCCCTGGAGCCTCAATGTTCCTGCCCAGGTGCCTGGCACTCAGCCCAATCCATCATAACCAGCTCTGAGGTCCAAGGTGGGTCACCACCCTCTCTGTGCCTCCGTGTCTGGCCTATAACACGGGCCACCCCACCAAGCCCACCACATAGAGCAGACAAGGAGGGTGGTGAAGGTCTGTTGAGACAACTGGCTGCACCCTCCTCACCACCTATCCCTCAGGCCAGTGTTCAGGGAGACTTGCAGGAGATGGGCTGGAACCCTCGGGGAGGCAGGGTGGACACCTAACCTCCCAGCTGTCCAGACGGCCAACGAGGGTGAAGACACGGCTGGGGGTGCCATGCAGCCGCACGTGGTGTCCCTGCAGGACGAGGTCATACAGCTCCAAGCCGTGCAGTGCCTTGCACTGGGCCGTGTCCAGGCCACTCACCAAGCAGCCAGTGCCGATATGAACAGGGCCCTGATAGGAGAAAAGGTATGCATCCTAGCACAGCCTTAAGCACCTACACACACTCACACACACACACACACACACACACACACACACACACACAGGACCCTGGCCCCTGGAGCGCTGCCCTCCTGCTTGCCCCTGGCCTCACCTGAAGATGGCAGTGCTGCAGGACACTCCCGGGACCCAGTTGGACAGGGCCTTCCAGCAAGCAGCTGACCACGGAGCTCTTGGCACCCAGGAGCTGTGGCTCCTGGGAAGCCAAGCAGAATGTTGTGAGGGCCCAGGACCCAGGCTCCCCCACAGCCAAGGCCCCAGCCAGAATGCCTGCTGCTCCCTGTGCCCTGACAGCCAGGCACATCCCTCTGCCCTGACCCCAGCCTCAGGCCAACTCCCATCCCCTCTTGTTCACGCCGCTCTTCCAGAAGCTCCCCTAGCGGCGTGCTCTGCCTGTGTTCTCCTCCAGTACAAATCTGAACACAGTAACAGAGGTCCCACCAAATGACAGCTCTCCCAGGAAACCTCTCCCATCTGTGCAGCTACCCCTATCCCTGCCACCCTGAGGGCCACCTATGAGCTCTCCCTGCTACTTTTCTCAGCCCATGGGAATGACCCAGGCCCATCACCTCAAATGTTCTTATCCCCCAGCAGACCCCACAGAAAAGCATGAAGGGAGTCTTCTCTAGTTTCTCAGGCAGACCTGCATGTAGAATCCTGAAATGACCACTTACTGGCTCTGTGGCTTTAAGCAAGCTACTTAACCTCTCTGAGCCTCCAGTGCCTCATGTGTGAAATGGGGATAATAACACCTACACCTACTCTATTCCAAGGATGGGCTATTCCTTCCCTTTCCTGGAGCCCCCATCCCACCTGTCCACAGGCACCCAGCAGGCACTTCTGCTGGCCCTCCCTCCAGGCAGGTCTTACCTCCACCTGGGAGTGCACTACCTGGGCCCTGGGAGCCCCTGGGAATGTGAGGCTGTGTAAGAACTCACTGGCCGAGCTGGTCATGTAGCTGTAACTGCCATCAGGGACATAAGCTGTAAAGATACAAGTACCGACCCCAACCCCATGCCTGCTGCAGCTCTGATGCCAGGCCAGGCCTCCCACCGAAGACACCTCTTAACCAGGCCAGGGGAAGGCAGGCATGGCAATGAGCCCATTGTGCCGATGGGGAGGCTGAGATCCAGAGAGGCTCAGCAACCTGTCCAAGTCACACAGCTAGAAAGTAGAAAGACTGGAACTGGAGCCCAGGAACAAGACAAAGGAAGAAGGGAAGAGGGCTACAGGCTCTGGATTCGGAGAGGGTTAATTGTCTGGCATGCACTAGGCCTGCATGGTCCAGAAGCCTGCGGGCCAGGCAGGCAGCTGCCTCATCCTAGGGGGGTCCTCACTCCCATGGTCTCCCCAGAGAGCCAAGAGGTAGTACCCACCCATGGTGAGGGGCTGGTCACGAAGCTCCTTCCACAGTTCAGCCCGGGCACCCCGCAGGTAACTTCCGATGTCCATGTCACCTTGGCCCATCTCTGGAGGCTGCCCCACCAGGAAGTCCTCCCTATTCACGTTCCGGGCCATGCAGAGCAGGATGTCGAAAAAGAGAGATAGCTGGGGCAGGGGTAGGAAGCACATCTATTGAGAAGGTTCCTAGGTTGAGCTGGGGCAGTCCCATTCCCAGAGACACTGACGCAGAGAAGAAAGGGACCACCAGGCTGCCAGTGTCAGGGCCTCTACCCAAGGCCAGGGGTCCCCAGCCCACACCCCCAGTCACCTGGACAGGCCGGGCTCCAGAGTCTAAGCCCATGTAGGTACAGGCATCCAAGGGTGGGCTCACATGGGTGGCCAGGAGGTGCTCAGCAGTCTCCACAGAGAAGAAGGCGATCCCTGAGACCTAGAGAGGTCAAGTCAGGTTGTGGGACTCTGGGGCCAGCCTGGGCCCTGAATTGGGAAGGACTCATGCAGATGGGCCAAGCAAGGCTGGCTGCCATACCAGGCAGGGTCTTTTGTCTTTGGGCCACTCCAGCACCCAGGATCCAGGCTTAATGGGAGTGGCTCCCACCAAGGGACCCCTCAACATCCACCTTCTGGGACCCCCACCCCAATTGTCAGGCCTCCCTGAACTAGAGACAGAGAATGAGAAATAGTTCCCCATCTTCCTCAAGGTCCAGTCCCAGACCCTTACCCAATGTTCCTATCCTTGCCTTTCATTCTAGAAGGATCCCCCAAATCAGATTCTAGACTTCCTCCCAACTGTGTTCCTGAAATTACTCACAGGCTGGTTCCAGCCTTTCTGCCACACCTGCCTCAGATTCTGGCTCCACCAGCTCCCCTGAATGCCAGTTCTAGACCTTACTCGGATCCTGGTTCTAGCCTGCCCTAGAATCTTCCGGAAGGAGTGCAGATAGGCAAACCCTCCCTTCCTCGTCCCATAAGGTCTCCAAAGACCCTAGCGTGGGTCTGGCAGCTGTACCAGTGGCACCCGCCCATCCGGCCTGGCACACCGTTGTATCTCTGCCTCGGTGCCCTGGTAGTAAATGTCCAAAACGAAGCCCTATGTGGGGAGAAAACAGAGTTAGGGAAAGGAGCAAGAAAGGACCAGCAAGGAGGGCATCGCAAGGTGTTCTCCAAATGAAAACCTAGGACGGAAGTCTGACAGGTACCAGGGTGCTCCCAAGGACACGAGCACTGAAGACTCCCACCCCTGATGGTAGAGGGCAGGCTTTGCATGTTTTCACAGCCTCGAGCACAGACCCTAGCACAGGGTCGGTGTGCAATTCATGTTTGGCAAAAGACTAAGTGAGCACAAGGGCTGTTCAGAGGGGACCTCCTCCAAATCCAGACCATGCTAGAAAGTCCAGGATGAGAGGATTCCCCAAGCATAGGACCAGGAGGCCAACCCAGATGGTCAAGCTGCCCACACAGCTTCCCCAGGGGCCCTACCTGGGAGTCAGTGAGGTAAACGCCATGGTTCCGGGCATAGGCCGGGTTCCCTGGAAGGGCAATCACTCTGGCTCCCCGGAAGTTGTCCCAGCTGATCCCTGTGAATGGGGCAGTTAGGAGGTTCCCCCAGGGGCCTCAACCCAAGACAGGGGTCTCCAACCAGGTGGAGGCAAGAGCACAGGGCAGGGGCATCCAGACAACTCTAAAGGGAATATGGTTTCCAAAGCCAAATGGACATTCAATTCCTCTGGGAGAATGACAATACCTCCCCTCCCCAAATTCTTCCACAGAGCCCTGCAGGGCAGAAGGGGCAGGGCTGGGTGTCTCCATCCTACAGCCAAGAAGACTGAGGCCCAGAAGGGGAAGCCCTAACTCGGTCTGGGCTTCATTCTCCACACCCTACAGTTTCCTTTCTGAACAGGGCATCAGGCCAGGCCCAGAGACCAAGTGAAGAAAGGTATCTGGCTGTGGCCAGGGAAGGCAGTCCCAAGGCTTCTCAGGCTCACCTGGGTTTGGAGGAACAGACAGCAGCATGTCGGTGCTGCAAACCCACACACCCGGTGGGGAGCCTGGGCCCAGCTGTGGAGAGAGACAGAATGCAGCTGGTGGCCTGGACCAACCCTTCCTCTGCTCCCACACAGCCCAGTCTTGGCCTGTTCTATGCACTCCAGCAGCCATCCTGTCCAGAAAGACCCTGTCTGCCGAGGTAACAGGGCCTCCCCTGACCCATGGCGCTGATACCAACCCTCCCCCGTCCTCTGAGGGCCACACCTCCCCACCAATCTGGCCAAGACTAACCTTCAGAAGCTCTAACTCTGGGCACCTCCAAAGCCTTTCTTCCTGGCATCTCCTGTCTGCGCCAGCACAGACTGTACAGCTGCTGGTGCAGTGGGAGGGGTGTGGCTGTCTCTGGGATGAGGCCCTGTGGTTATGGCCAGCCTTACCCGATGGCTCATGGTGTCCAGCAAGCAGTCCAGGTTGCAGACCACAGCCTCCACGGGAGCCTGGGGGTTCTCCACAGGGAGGCAGGTGAAGGCCCTGCCACAGTCGTCAAAAGGGAAGTCTCGGCCCTAGGGAGGGAGCACGGACGGAAAAGAACCCTTGGGGCAGAGAGCCTGGGGACAACCTATCAGCTGTGCAAAGGCAGGAAGCCATCAACCTAGAAGACTTTTAAAAATGTGTTTTCTCGGGGTGCCTGGCTGGCTTAGTCGGTGGAGCACGCAACTCTTGATTTCGGAGTCGTGAGTTCGAGTGTTGGGCATGGAGCCTACCTAATAAATCAGTAACTTAAAAAGCGTTTTCTCGTTTTATTTTTTTCTTAAAATGTTTTCAATTATATGATTATGGTGAAAAATTAGAAAATGCAGATGTGCCCAAAGAAAACAGTTCCTCAGGGATGACAGCCATTGCCCTCATTTTGAGGTACATCCTTTTAGACTTTTCTTTAATTTTTTTAAATGAGATCATGAGAAGGTGGAGAGACAACAGTAACTAATACACACACACACACACACACACACACACACACACACACACACTACAAGTAAAACTAGGGGAAAAGTTTGGGAATTGTATCAATGTCAATATCCGACTGTGGTTACACTATAGCTGTTGAATTTGTTACCACTGGGGGGATATGGGCAAAGTTTACAAAGCCTTCTCTCTCTGTATTATTTCTTGCATGTGGATTGACATTCATCTTCATCAAAATTCCAATTAAAAGGGTCTCTGGCTGGCTCAGTCAGTGGAGCCTGCGACTCTTGATCTCAGGACTGTACGTTAGAGATTCACGCTAGGTGTAGAGATTATTTTAAAAAATCTCGGGGCTGGGGCGCCTGGGTGGCTCAGTCGGTTAAGCGTCCGACTTTGGCTCAGGTCATGATCTCACGGTCTGAGTTCGAGCCCCGCATCGGGCTCTGTGCTGACAGCTCAGAGCCTGGAGCCTGCTTCAGATTCTGTGTCTCCCTCTCTCTCTGACCCTTCCCCATTCACGTTCTGTCTCTGTCTCAAAAATAAATAAACATTTAAAAAAAAAATTAAAAAAAAAAAAAATCTCTGGGACCCTGGGTGGCTCAGTCAGTTAAGCATCCGACACTTGATTTTGGCTCAGGTCATGATCTCATTGTTTGTGACTTCAAGCCCCATATCAGGTTCCGTGCTGACAGGACGGAGCCTGCTTGGGACTTTCTCTCTCCCTCTGTCTCTGTCCCTCCCCAACTCATTCTCTCTCTTTTTTTCTCTCTCTCAAAATAAATAAGTAGGGGCGCCTGGGTGGCGCAGTCGGTTAAGCATCCGACTTCAGCCAGGTCACGATCTCGCGGTCCGTGAGTTCGAGCCCCGCGTCAGGCTCTGGGCTGATGGCTCGGAGCCTGGAGCCTGTTTCCGATTCTGTGTCTCCCTCTCTCTCTGCCCCTCCCCCGTTCATGCTCTGTCTCTCTCTGTCCCAAAAATAAATAAAAAATAAATAAATAAATAAATAAATAAGTAAACTTTAAAAAAGAAATAAAACTTCCAGTCTCTTCAGGCCTTTAAAAAAAATCTTAAAAAAAAAAAGGAAAAGAATGGCTAAAGAAAGTTTAAAAACACACACAAAATTCTAATTATAAAATTGAGATCAGGGCGCCTGGGTGGCTCAGTTGGTTGAGTGTCCGACCTCAGCTCAGATCATGATCTCATGGTTCGTGGGTTCGGGCCCCATGTCAGGCTCTGTGCTGACAGCTCAGAGCCTGGGGCCTGCTTCAGATTCTGTGTCTCCCTCTCTCTCTGCCCCTCCCCTGTTCATGCTTTGTCTCTCTCTCAAAAATAAGTAAACATTAAAAAAAAAAATTGAGATCATTCTATATAAACTTGTGTGGCTGGCCTTTTCCCCTTAACAATGAAAATACATCCATTGAATGATCACAGTGAGCCAGGCCAGGCCCCATTTAACATTTAAATGGATCATCTCAGCACATCCACACAAAGTAGAAACTGTTGCCATCTTCATTTTACAGATGAGGAAGGTAAGACCTAGAAAGAAAGGGTCAAGTGATTTGTCCAAGGTCACAGAGCTAGTAAGTCTCTTTCCAAGTAAATGTGTAGAGTTAGCTGGAATTTTTTTTTTTTAGTTTATTTATTTATTTTGAGAGAGACAGAGCATGCGCGCACACACACGCAAGTGGAAGAAGGGCAGAGAGAGGGAAAGAGAGAATCCCAAGCAAGCTCTGTGTTGTCAATGCAGAGCCAATACAAGGCTTAATTCCATGAACCTCACAATCACGACCTGAGCCAAAATCACGAGTCAGATGCTTAACCGACTGAGCCACCCAGACGCCCCAGCTGGACTTTTAAATCATTGTCTAACATTCCACCAGGAGGATATACTGCTTATATTCAGCCAGTTCCCTATTTCTGGACATTTGGATCAATTCCGATTCTGATTCTTCTGTATCTGCACAAGGAACACCTTGCACACACACAATGGTAGAACAACTTTCTAACCCCGAGGACTGATGCTTCCAGCCTTCTCCATGGCCCCTGAAGAACTACAAGGCCCTCTACTAACCATGTGCAGGATAAGGATCCGGGCCGAGTGCAGGACATCAGATGTCACCACCTGTCAGAAGTGGAAGAACCCCGTTGACAGAAGCCTGGGCAGATGGTACCCGAGGATGTTGTCCTCTTGTCCAGGGAGAGACCCCAACACAAATCCCCTCAGGTACCAAAGAAGAAAAGACAAGGTCAAGACCAATGGTCATAGGCAAGCAAGGGGCAGCTCTGGCCCCTCCTGGATAAAGAAGCCTAGTGGCCCTCTACCTGGGCCACTTCTCTGCCCCTGCTTTTTGGGAAAAGCTACAAGCAAGGATGTGGGGCTGGCTGGGTGACTCACAGTAAGTCAAGCTCCACGGCAACCACACAGTGGTGGCCTCCCCTGCCGGTGCCACCTCCATCATCAGAGCATGTCCATTCCTATGACCACCCTCACTCCCGATGTCAGGGTGCCATGAGGGCCAGGTGACTGAGTGAAGTGGCTGTGTGTGTCTGGAAGGTGAACCTGGTGGGAACACTGACCCCTGGGCCCTGCACAAAGCAGGCAGCCTTATCCCAGTTCCAGCAAAGAGATGCCATGTGGAAAGGAGAGGCAGGAAGTTTTCAAGAGACGCCAGAAAGCCCAATTCTGAGATACTGGCTCCAATGTTCTAAAACCACTAAAAAGCCTGGCCCTGCCTTCTGCCCCCTCCTGATAAATCTACCCAATCTACACGCACAGAAACTAATACCAAATGCTGAACTGGCCAGGCAATGGAGCCCCAGGAGCAGTGTGACCTCGGAAACAATCTGTTTGAAGCCCGCATCCCCGTTCTGACCGGGACATGTGCCAGAGGATGGCACTTCATGAGCACTCACGGTGAAGCCTGCCCGGGCACTCAGGTGTTCCGCAGCCACCAGCAGGGCATTGAGGGTGGCTCCTCCACTGCCCACGCGCATCTCAGGGTCCTCCACAGCCAGTAACAGTGTCCCGGCCGGGATCTGCTCCCGCTTCTGCCGCACCTCCAGCTCTGTGGTCAGAACACAAGTTGAGACTGGCCCCCAGCCTCCCCACCCTGGTCCAAAGCACCTAGAGCAAATCTACTGATAGCCATTATTTTATTTTCTTTGACCTAGGGTCTTCTTTTTAATTGAGGTATAATTGACATACAACATTACATTTGTTTCAGCCGTGCAACACCATGATTTGATATTCGTAAAAAATATGGAATCTTCACAAATTTGCATGGCACGCTTGAGCAGCAGTCATGCTGACCTTCTCTGTGTGGTTCTATTTTCAGTACCTGTGCTGCCAGAGCGAGCACTCAGTAGCTTTTCATGGAGTAGCTCCTTAGATCTTCGCCCAACTCTGTGAGGTAAGTACAACCAATCCCATTTAACAGATGAAAAAATTTGAGTCTCAGTGAAATGATACGATGTGTCTTGAGGTCTCATGGCTAGAAAGCAGCAGAATCTGGGCCTGAACCCAGGTTTCCTGGCTCCTGAGGCTGTGGGGGTACGGTGAGGGTTCTCCATCAGGGGTAAAGTGGGAAGGAGGGGGTCCCTACCTCTCTGGAAGACCTGGACATTATCCTTGTACTGGCACGTCAGGATGATGACCGTCCAATCAACCCCCTTTGGCTGCGCCATTCTGGCCAAACTTGAGGGGGTTCCCTGCGGCAGAGATACACGTGTGTGTGGACATCTCAAAAAATTTATTTTACCCTGAAATTGATAGTTCAATGAACTTTTAACACATGTATAGATTCTTGTGGCCACCACCACTTTCCACACCCAAAAAAAACCTCCTGCATGCTATCCCCTTGGTCACGCCCTCCTCCATCCCTCACCCCTGACAACCACACTCTGTTCGCCACAGCCATGGCTGGAATGTAATCTTTTGAGATTGCCTTCTTTCACTCAACATAATGCCTCTAGGATTCATCTAAGTTGACTGTGCATATCACTACTTCTTTCTCTTTATTTGCCAAACAACAGTCCGTTGCATGAAGTGACCTCCGTGGTCTGTTTCTCCATCCATCCAAGGACATTTGGGGCTATCCCCAGCTTTGAGAAATCATGAACAAAGCTGCTATAAACATTTGTATGGCACCTGGGTGGCTCAGTTGGTTGAGCGTCCGACTTCAGCTCAGGTCATGGTCTCACAGTTTTGTGAGTTCGAGCCTCACATCGGGCTCACTGCTGACAGTGCGGAGCCCGCTTCAGATCCTGTCTCCCTCTCTCTCTGCCCCTCTCCCGCTCGTGCTCTCTCTTAAAAAAAAAAAAAAAAAAAAAAAAAAAGTTGTATGCAGGTTTAGTGTGAACATAAGACTTCACCTCCGCCAATGTACACCCGGGAATGGGATTGCTGCGTTATATTACATTTGACTTTGTCAGTGTGGATGCATTTGATTTCCTCCGGAGAGGAAGTGAGGGAAGCAAGATGGGATTGACAGTGGGTCCCACCTTAAAGCAAAGGGCTGCCCCTCAGCATCCAATTATTGGCTGTGAGCTAGGAGGAGGGGAGAGAGGGAGGTTCTAGCCTCCCAGGCTCCTGAAGCCAAGGGCAATTCCCTGGAGAAGAGGGCACCTGTGGGAGGGGTGCACCAGCCTGTTCAAGGGAAGAGGGCAGGGTGCCTACAGTGCCCACTACAAGGACCTCAGAGGAGACCCCCTCCCCAGAAGCTCCGAGCCAGAAGGGGGCTACAACCCACCGGTCAGCCATCTTTCTCCAGGGCACTCTGAGCAAGAGAGGGGAAGGTGGGCCAAAGTTATGGCTTCACCCTCTACTATCCTCCTCAAAATTCCTCTCCTACCAGTTGGGAAATTAATCTGACTTGAGAGGACCCAAGACTACCTGTAGACAAGTGCTCAAAAGTACCTTGGCATCCACCTCTGGCAGGGATCCGGCTGCTGTCCCACAAGGCAGCCCATCCCCTCCTCCCGCCTCCAACCTCCAAAGCTCGGAATGGGGATGATGGGGTGCCCAGAGTGTGTGTCCACTAGTCAGCCCAAGCACCAACTAAGAGCCAACAGCAACAGCGCCCTCTTACGTAAGCCAGACCCTCCAGCCTATGGTTAGGGCTGACAAACACCACCACTTGACACGCTCCCACCAGCTTTCAGGGAAAGCCTCCACCGCTAACAGAAGTTTCTCTGTTCCCTGCTAAGCCCGGGAGGGAATACAGAAGGGAAATCTGAGGTAGAGATCTTGGCCAGCCACCTGAGGAAAAGGCATTCCCTAAGATGTCCATCTGGCCTTTCCAATAAAGGAGCCTCGAGGGATTCCAGCTTGGCACTCACTGTGTGATCTTTGGCACCCCTAATCCTCGCAGGCCTCCTGCAGCAGAGAGGAGAACTGACAAGTGCTCCCCAGCTTGTTCACGTGGAGGCCACACTTCCTACCAATTGTTCCCAACCAGTGACTCCGCGCAGCAGGGACATGAACACAAACTCATTCCTGCAAGATGAGGATCCTCCGACAGGCAACCCTCGTTCCTGGAGTCCCCATCAATCCGACAGACACTGCAAGGCAATCAGAGATCCTTCCAACCCTGCCCCTCCTTCTGTCTGTCCATCCGTCCTTCCTTCCTTCTTTCCTTCCTTCCTTCCTTCCTTCCTTCCTTCCTTCCTTCCTCCCTCCCTCCCTCCCTCCCTCCCTTCCTCCCTTCTGGTGCTTCTTCACACGAAGCAGCCTAACAGCTCTCCCTGCATCCTCTAGGTACCTCCCCTTTGTGCCCTTCCCCAATAAATCTCTTGCAAGTCTAGTCCCATTGCGGTCTCTGCTTCTCCAAGGACCTGAAGCAACATGGGGAATATAATATCATCTCTCTCAAAGGAAAAAAAAAAATCACCGTAAGAACTTCTAACTTAATGTCAGGCAAGTACACTCTATCCTCAAAGATTAAGGAACTGAGGCAAAGAGAGATGAAGTAACCTGTCCAAGGTCACACGGCTAGCAAGTAGCACAGCCAAATTTGAACCTGATACTTTCTCCAGAGTCCATTCTCTTAAACACTACACTGAACCCACTTTGTAGGGACAAGGAAAGAACAAAAGGAGTAAATATGAGTAAAGTGCTCAGTGTATATTAGCTATTATGATAAAGTCTAAATGCAAGGTGATAATGGAATGAGGAGGATGTTAATGATAACAAGCACTGGGACTGAGCTCCCCACTCTGGTCCACGGTTAAGACATTATGACTTTTCATTCTCACAACATCCCCACAGGATAATTATTATTACTTCCACTTTACAGAGGCTAATGGATGCTGCAGCCACGATTGGGACCTGGGTTGCTCCAATTTATATGCAGGTGATGGTGGTAATGATATTTGGTCCCAAGCAAAGGGGCTGAAAGAGAGCAAGGAAGAAATGCCCCAAGGAGAGTCCAATGACCCAGGAAGTCTGAGCCCCGTGTTGGTCTCAGCATAATGACTGGGAGACAAGGACAGGTGACAGATCATGGCCAGAGGGAGGAGGGTAGTCCTATCTGGACTGCACTCTACTAGGCAGAAGAGCCTTCTAGGACTGGGAATCAGCCCTCAGGGCTCTGTTCCCAACTGTGTCTCTTCCTGTGTGATTTGAACAGGTCACCTAACCTTTGTAAGCCAAAGATACCAACCTCCTAGGAATGTTACCAGTATTAAATAAAATGCAAAAGAAGTGGCACGCTGAAGGGGTAGTTCTCTCCAGCAGGGAAAGGAAACAGCAGAGTTTAACTTGACCCTGAAGCTGGTGGCAGGTGGGAGTGATGGCTCTGAAATGATCTCCTAGTCAAAGATGCCCGTGAAGAAGTAAAAACCAGGGAAGGCCTAGGGAAATCAAGCCAGGCGGAGGAGCATGCCTTGCCAGATCAGCCAAAAGAGTATTTTATGATAACACATCAACTTTTTTTTTAGGGACCAAGGCCAAAGGCATTACAGAATCAGCTCACGTGACTCACTCAATAGCCCTCTGAATTGCATCTTACCACACCCGTGACAGAGATAAGGAAACTAGCTGAAAGACAAGAATACTCTGCTCAAAGCCATACACCACTAGCACAGGCAGGCCAGGTGTGTCCAACACCAAGGTTCATGTTCTTAACCACCCTGTCGAAAACAAGACATCTCTCCTGGAGTCTAGAGTCTATGCCCTCTGCCATACCTAACATTTACAGAAAACTTAGACCTCTATTCCTATATTCTGCCCACTTTGATAAAACTTCATCTATTGAGGCCAAGTTTAATGTCTTCAGCCAGTTTTCCTCATTCCAAAATTGGATAAGGAAGGGGAGCCAGGGACAGAATAACCTCTTCCAGTTATGCTTTTTGAAGATAGGTGGAACAGGGATTTTGCATTTTAGAACTTTAAAGGGGGGGGGGGGGGGAGTCGGGCGGGGGACTGTCTTATGAAGGGATCTAATTTGCCTTCTAGAAAATAAAAAGGCAGAAAGAAGTTGACTGGTAATAAAACCACTTTGCAAATTACACAGACGTCCTCTAATTGAGATTTGTGCATACTGACGAGCCCAGGTTGGGTAAACTGAGGCAGGAGACGCGGCCTCAAAGCAAAGTCAGCAGCGCCGGCATCCAGCGTCCCACTTGTCTCAGGGGTAAGGGGCCTCTGGGGCCCGTATCCCTCCCTGTCCCAGGTGTCCCCAAGTGCCCCAGCACTTGCCACGTCCCGGAGCTCCCACTGAAAAGACCCAGGCCAAGGAGTAGGAGGACCTGCAGATGCCCCCTATAGACAGTGGGCGCCCAGGGACGCCGGCAGAGTTCCCGGAAACTCCTCCCTATCGGGAACAGGGAGGCCACTGGCCTAGCTCCATCCTACCGATCCGAGAGCGTGGGCCGAAAAACTGTGGGATCACTGGGGTGTGCGAGGCCGGGACCAGCGCGGGCCGAGGTATCTGCCTCTGTCGGACGCAGCGGGCTCTTTAAGGCGTGGCTGCTCGTTCCTTCGCGGCGCACCCTGGGAAATGTAGTTTCGTCCTTCCGCCGGTCCTGGCTTGTTCTCCCCCAAAAAACTAACCCCGAGCTATTTGTTGCACAGGTACGCAAATCTGGTTAGGGCAGCGCTTTCCTAGAGGGCGAGTCTTCAGATCTAGATGGGAGGTGAGGCGAGAAGGTGGCTCCGTTGCCCAGCAAAACTACAACTCCCAGAGGAACGAATATGCCTTTAAGACACAGGCTCGTTTTCTGTGGCTGAAGGTTCCACGTTTGGGGTCTGTTTAACCCGCTAGCCAGGACCTGAGGCAGCTGCTTTTCTCGCAAGACAATAAAATCCGGGAGGGTGGGAGTAGGCGGAATAATAACAGATTGTTGCCTAAGCATAAACAGCTACTGTTGGATTGGCAGTTGGTTAGTGCTTTCGCGGGATTCATCACATGGGTCCTTCCGGAAGAAACTTTCCAACTCTGCAGTAGGAAGAAGATCTGCGGAGCTTTTGGAAAAGTTGTGAATGGCAGCATTGTTTGTAATAGCGGAAAACTGGAAACACCTTTTCTCTAGGGTACATCCATGCCATGGAATACTATGCAGCAATTAGGAAGAGGGAAGTAGAACTGTGTTTACAATAGGAAACTGTGTTCAAGACATTTTGTTAAGGGGAGAAAAAGCAAGTTGTAGAACCTTATGTACAGGAAGCCCACTCATATCAAAAATAGTGTATATGGACTCATAGTTTTTGTAACTGGATTGGAAGGGAACGCAGCCTGGGGTGAAGACTGCTGGGTATGGGCATGGGCAAAGAAAAATTGAGTTTCATTGCTATTGTCTGAATTTTTCTTACAAGAATGTGCTTTCCAAATCACTGTCGTCGGTAAGAAGACTGAGAGGCCTTGGCATCAATCTCTAAGGAGATGAGGGACCCTGCTCAAACTCTGTGTAACCTTGGCCAGTCACTTGGCTACTCTGTGTCTTCTCACCATCTATACAACAGGTTTATAATAGCATCAAATGCCTGAGATTTTTGTGAGGATAAGATAAATGTTGACTCCATAGTAAATACTCAAAAAATATTAACCATAAATATGATTATTTTTAGTTCTTCCCATGTTGCCTCATTAAAGCATGGTCTTTGATTTGTCAGCCCCAAAACGGTGCCTAAGACATTGTAGATGGTTAAAACACTTTGTCGAATGAATGAATAACCAGCAGTTCCCTACTCAGCTCCCACTACCCTGCCTCCTCCCCCAAATCTCTCTCCTTCCCTTGGTCTTCTCCCCCTGGAGTCACTCTCCCCTCTTCACTTGGCCCAGGTCTGATCCCCCAACCCCACTTCACTGCCTGCTCTTTCTTCTGTGAAACCAGGAGACCTCCAGGGGGGTGATGAGCTGTCTCCCACTGCTGCTCAGCAATGCAGATCCCTGCTCTGCAGTGGAGTGGAAGGCAGGGATGCCTACAACTGCAGCTTTGGCAGGGGCTCAAGGAAAACACTGTGCCCCAAGGAGCTCAGAGGCAAAGGGTTTCACCCTACCTCCTAGGGCAGGCATGATGAAGGGGAAGCTCCAAAGTTACTGTAGAATCCCTTGGGCTGAGTAGCAAAGATACTCAAGGAACATTTTTAATAAGAGGTAGCCCTCAGTGCAATCTGTCAGTAATAGACATAACAACATGTAGCTCTCTGCTCTGTACGTAGCCCCACTGTCTGGGGTAGACCTATAAGAAAAAAAGTTCTGATGCTATAATACAGGGTAGAGTGTAGCAGTTAAATACAAGGGTGTGAAATCAGACAAATCCTCCCTAGCTCCCATTACTTTCTAACTATGTGAACAAGACATTCAACCTCTCTGAGCCTCATCTGAACCTCAGTTTCTTCATCTGTAAGAGCACAATAGTCTTTACCTAATCAGTTTGTTAAGAGGATTATGTGCTAATATACATAAAATGGTTAGCACAGTATCTGGCTAGAGTAGGCATCCAATTTCCTTATTAAATAAACATGCTGCCAGAGAGTGAGGGCCCAGGTCCAGGAGGGCTTCTTGGAGGAGGTACAATCTGCAGGGCTCTAGATGAAGATGTATGCCTGCTGCTGGTAGCAGGAAGTCGCTCTGGGAGCCAGGACTATCCACAGTAATAGCTTAAGTTGGGGACCTAGGTGCAGAGCCTGAGACAGGGATTCTTGTGCAAATGATTTATTAGGACAAGGATAGGGCCAGGAGGAGAGAGAAGGAGAAGAAGTCAAACAAAGATGTCTAGCCTCAGTCTGATCCTACAGTGAGCTCTGAGGCGTAAAATGCACCACAAGGTTTATCCCTCTCAGAAGCAAGTGAGCTGGACTTTGTACCCCACATCAGTCATTCGTAGGCTGTCGGCCACTGGGAGGTGGGGAAAGGAGGAGCATAATTTCCCTGGCATGCCTGGATGAGGCAGCTCAAGTGGACTGAGTCTCCGAAGAAAGGTGAAGCTGTGGGTCATTAGTGGAGAATGGGTGCACCGTCCCTGTAAAGGCACGTAACCAGCAGCACTTACTACAGGACAACTGGTGAAGAGATGGGAATGAGGTGAAGAAAATGGACAGGAGAACTTAAACTCTTCTGCTGAGTCTTCTAAGCAGAAAATGAAACAGCTGGTATGGTTTTTAAAAACTAAAACACAGGCTTGATAAACAGTGAACCCCTTCTGGAGAGCTATTAACTGTACTTCATCATTAGGTGGATCCTCTTCCCCAAAGCCTGACCATCGCCATTAGCAAATATCTTGTGCAGTATTTTCCCAAGAGTGCTTCTATAAGATGTTAGCAAGTGTTGCTGCAGAGGGGGTGGGTGGAGCCATTAAACAAAGACAGACAAGTTTATTTTCTTCTTACACTATAAAAACCAATATACTGGATAAACCACATATAGTATATCTGTACAATGGAATATTATTCAGTCACAAAAAGAATGCAATGCTAATACATGCTATAACATGGATGAATCTTGAAAACATTATGCTCAGTGAAAAAAGTGAGACACAAATGACCGTATTTTGTATGATTCCATTTATATGAAATATGGGGTTTTTTTAGTGTTTATTTATTTTTGAGAGAGAGAGGGAGAGCATGAACGGGGTAGGGGCAGAGAGAGAGAGGGAGACAGAGGATCCAAAGCGAGCTCTGCACTGACAGCAGAGAGCCCAACGTGGAGCCTGAACTCAAACTGCAAGATCGTGACCTGAGCTGAAGTCAGACACTTAACCGACTGAACCACCCAGGCGCCCCGCATTTATATGACATATTTAGAATAATGAATCCATAGAGACAGAAAACAGTGGTTGCCAGGGGTTAAGGGGAGGGAGCACGAGGAGTGATTGCTTCATGGGTACAAGATTTTCTTTTGGGATAATGAAAATGTTTTGGAACTAGATACAAGTACTGGTTACAAAACTTTGTGAATGTACTAAATACACTGAACTGTATGCTTTAAAATGGTTAATTTCCAGGTGCCCCCTCCAAAAAAAAAATAGTAGAATAAAAATTAAAAAAATTAAATGGTTAATTTTATGTGATCTGATTTTCACCTCAATTCAACAACAACAACAACAACAACAAGCTCAACGTGCTTGTTGCTAATGGGGCGTCACTGCTCTGAGGCCTTCTCAGTGGACAAAGGTAGGGAAAAAGTACCTATTTGCATGGGGAACCTTAAGACTGATGTCTAAAACATTTCACACACAGGTTATGGAATCCTTTCTTTTTTTTTTTTTTTTAATAATTAAAAAAATTTTTTTTTTTTAACGTTTATTTATTTTTGAGACAGAGAGAGACAGAGCATGAACGGGGGAGGGTCAGAGAGAGGGAGACACAGAATCTGTAACAGGCTCCAGGCTCTGAGCGGTCAGCACAGAGCCCGACGCAGGGCTCGAACTCACGGACCGTGAGATCATGACCTGAGCCGAAGTCGGCCACTTAACCGACCGAGCCACCCAGGCGCCCCTGGAATCCTTTCATAGAGGAGCATCTCACAGGACATGGACACGTTTGAGAAGGCTGATGCAGTGCATGGAACATTGATGAGAAATGCTTCCCCTAAATGAATCCCCTAGAACACTAAGGATGGGCCACAAATATGAGGATGACCTCTGTTATAGTCAGCAGCACCTTTCTGTTTCTTCATATGGCTTTTGAGAAACTGCTTCTTTGATCTGTGCCTTAATTTATCCATCAGAACAATGGTCTCTATCGATATAATTGAAAGGACCATAAAAAAAAACAAACCCTTGATATTTTGGGGGCACCTGGCTGGATCAGTCAGTAGAGCATGTGACTCTTGATCTCAGGGTTGTGAGTCTGAGCCCCATGTTGAGTTAGAGATCACTCAAAAATAAAGTCTTTAAACACACAAACGTGCACGCGCACACACACACCATCTTGATATTTTTAAAGGTGTCTGCCAGAATGCTTTACTAAATCTCAAGCTTTTATAAGGTGGGGTCCAATTTTTCAATTTCACAGTGCTCTCCACTGTGCTTTGCACACAAGGAATAGGTAATATATATTATATAAGAATGACCTTGGACGAGCCACTTAACCTCTCTGAGTGGCCTGCCAATTCAGTTCTGCCAGAGACTAAAAAATAATTTCATTAATTTAATCAATATTTCTTGAAGGTCTGTTTTGACCTACAAAAGCCAGTCCGCTGCTCTCCAGTAGTTCGTTATCCATTGAAGTAATAACAAAAGACACTATCAATTGAAGCTGCTTCAATCTATTCATTTTAGTCTTTAATTTGGATCATCAACTTCTAGATCTTCTTTTTTAATTTTTGAGAAAGAGAGGGACAGAGAACAAGCATGGGGGACGGGCAAAGAGAGAGGGGGACAGAGGATCCAAAGCAGGCTCCATGCTGACAACAGAGAGCCCAACTTGGGGCTCAAATTCACAAACCTTGAGATCACAACTTGAGCCGAAGTCAGACACTTAACTGACTTAGCCACCCAGGCACCCACAGAGAGAGAATCTTAAGCAGGGTCCACGCTCAGCACTGAACCTGACTCAGGGCTGGATCCCACAACCCTGTGATCATGACCTGAGCTGAAATCAAGAGTGGGATGCTCGTCCAACAGAGCCACCCAGGTGCCCCAACATATAGGTGCCAATCATTTTTAATATTTGCTCTTACAACGTTGTAACAAATGTTGTAATAATGTTGTAACCAAGAAGATGTGTAAATAGGATACTTTCTTAGAAACTGCAAGGTCAAGGGGTGCTTGGGTGGCTCAGTCGGTTGAGCGTCCGACTTTGGCTCAGGTCATGATCTCACAGCTCGTGGGTTTGAGCCCTGCGTCGGACTCTGTGCTGACCGCTCAGAGACTGGAGCCTGCTTTGGACTGTGTGTCTCCCTTTCTCTCTGCCCCTAACCCACTCGCATTCTGTCTCTCTCAAAAATAAATAAACATTAAAAAAAATTTTTTTAAATAAAAAAACTGCGAGGTCAAACCGTGTGTGCACATATAATATGAAGATATTACCAAGTCACTCTTCTTCCAGGCTGAACCAATATCCCGTCACACTGACAGTGTATAAGAATCCCGTTCCCCACACTCTTGCCAAGATAGTTATCAAGCTTTTTGGTCTTTGCCAATCTGATAGGTGAAAAACGATATTTCAGTGTGGTTTTAATTTGCATTTCTTTTACTAAGAGTGAAGCTCTGAGAAAATAATGGTTAGTGAGGATGTGGAAAGATTGAAACCTTTGTCACTGCTGTGGGAATGTAAAATGGTACAGCCATTATGGTAAATGTTATGATGGGTCCTCAAAAAATTAAAAACAGAATTGTCATATGATACAGAAATTCCATTTCTGGGTATATACCCAAAAGGATTGAAAACAGGGACTTAAAGACAAACTTGTACACCTGTGTTCATAGTGGCTTTATTTGCAAGAGCCAAAAGATAGAAGCAATCCAAGTGTCAAACGACAAATAAATAGATCAAATGTGGTACATACATACAACAGAATGTTATTCAGCCTAAAAAAGGAAGGAAGTCCTGACACATGCTACAATGTGGATGAACATTGAGGACATTATGCTAAGTGAAACAAGCCAGACATAAAAGGACAAATACTGTCCTCATGTTGATATGACTTCATAGTCGAATTTATAGAGACGGAAAGTCGAATGGTGGTTGTCAGGAGCTGGGGGGAGGGGAGAATGTGAGGAGTCATTGTTTAATGGGTATAGAACTTTTCAGTTTTGCACGATGAAAAGAGCTCTGTGGATGGATGGTGGTGATGGGCGCACAGTAATGTGAATTTACTTAACGCTACTGAACTGTATGCTTAAAACGGTTAAGGTGGTAAATCTCATGTATAGTTTTCCACGATTTTTTAGAAAATAAAGCTCTGCATCTTTTCATGTCAGAGCCATTGTTTTCTCTTTTATTGTGAACTCTCTTTTTATATAATTTTTACATTTCCTAGTGATTACTTGGTCTTCTTACTGACTTACAAAAGCATTTTGTATTAGCTCCTCACCTTTTAAACTAAATTGCAAAAATGGGGGCACCTGGGTGGGCTCAGTCAGTTGAGTGTCCAACTCTTGATTTCAGCTCAGGTCATGATTTCAGGGTCATGGGATTGAGCCCTGCATCAAGCTCAGAGCTGAGCGTGGAGCCTGCTTGAGATTCTCTCTCCCTCTGCCCCTCTCCTACTCACACACTCTCTCTCTAGAATAAAAAAATAACAATAACAATAAAAAATAAATTGCAAAAATATCTCCCATTTTCTTTTTTCTTTTTTTTAATTTGTTTTTTTTTTAATTTATACCCAAATTAGTTAGCATATAGTGCAACAATGATTTCAGGAGGAGATTCCTTAGTGCCTCTTACCCATTTAGCCCATCCCCCTTCCCACACCCCCTCCAGGAACCCTCAGTTTGTTCTCCCTATTTATGAGTCTCTTCTGTTTTGTCCCCCTCCCTGTTTTTATATTATTTTTGTTTCCCTTCCCTTA
This sequence comes from Panthera tigris, assembly GCF_018350195.1. NCBI lineage: Eukaryota > Metazoa > Chordata > Mammalia > Carnivora > Felidae > Panthera > Panthera tigris. Next base: position 48,459,335 of record NC_056674.1, read on the forward strand.
TGTTCATCTGTTTTGTCTCTTAAAGTCCTCCTGTGAGTGAAGTCATATGATTTTTGTCTTTCTCTGACTAATTTCACTTAGCATAATATCCTCCAGTTCCATCCACGTAGTTGCAAATGGCAAGATCCCATTCTTTTTGATTGCTGAGTAATACTCCATTGTATATATACACCACATCTTCTTTATCCATTTATCCATCGATGGACATTTGGGCTCTTTCCATACTTTGGCTGTTGTGGATAGTGCTGCTATAAACATGGGGGTGCATGTGTCCCTTTGAAACAGCACACCTGTATCCCGTGGATAAATGCCTAGTAATGCAATTGCTGGGTCGTAGGGTAGTTCTATTTTTTAGTTTTTTGAGGAACCTCCGTACTTTTTTCCAGAGTGGCTGCACCAGTTTGCGTTCCCATCTCCCATTTTCTATTAACTCACTTTTTGGTGGCGGTGGTGGTTTTTAGCTAGACATACGGCAGAGATCTGACTAAAAAATTTTTAAACCATTGTATTGTGGAAAGCTTCAAACACAGGCAAAAGTAGAAAAAGCTGTTATAATGAACCCCAAGTAACAGTCATTCCCCACTCCAACGATGATCAATTCAGTCAACCTTGTATCTATACTTGCACCCAACCCTGGATTATTTTGAAGCAAACCCCAGACATCTTATCATTCCATAAATATGATTTTAGTATATACTGTTAAATGAGGTCTCTCTCTCTCTTTTTTTTTCATGTTTGTTTATTTATTTTGAGGGAGAACGTGGGGAAAGGGCATAGAAAGAGGGAGAGAGAGAGAGAATCCCAGGCAGGCTCCCTGCTGTCAGTGCAGAAGTGGACACAGGGCTGATCTCAAGAAGCACGATATCATGACCTGAGCTGAAATTAGGTGCCTCCCAAATAATTTTTAAAAATCAGTGTATCTACTTTTCTCTCCCACCTCTAAAAATTAACAAACAAACAAAAAAACCTGCTGATATTGGTAATGGAATCACATTGAATTTACAGATTAACTTGATTTATTTTTGATAGTCTTCCTATCTAAGATCATAGTATTTTTCATTCAATCGTTACAACAAATCTAAGAAATAAGGTCTTTTCATTATTATTATTCCCATTTTACAGATGAAAGAATTGTGTAACTTGCTCTGAGTCACACACAGCATTCGGGGTGGGAGCTGTCAGACAGCTCCAACTTTAAGCTTCTGTCCCCCAAACAGAAACCCAGGGAGTGAGGGAGCCAGCTCCTCTTTGCACCTTGCTATTAGTAGCTGTCTGCCTCCAAAGCCCTGTGCTTTTATCTGCCACTTTCCAACTCCCGAATACCTGTTTTACTGCCTCTCTTGCACTGGATAGTTCACCAGCAAAGCTAGGCTTTTCAGTAAATGATTCAAATCCAAATGCCACACTGAGGCAGTTGGGGAGAACCTTCTGGAGTAAGGAAGGCTCAAGGTAGACTTTGGACAGTCAGGCAGAATTTGGATTGGTGGAGGGGATGGGAAAGCAGAACCAGGAAGGCGAAATGGGTGAACTATTTTGACATCTAATTGGGAGGTGGTAAAGGGTGACAGTGAGGGTTCCTGCTGGAGCTGAGGCTTAGAGAGGGTCTTTCTGTCCTGCCCATGAAAGGGCATCTTAATTCTCCCTGAATAATCTGCTAACAGACATCTGGGAGATCGATGTAAACTCAAAAACCTTCACTTACCTTCTGCATGTAAGGGAATGTTTCTATTACACTTGACTGGGGTGCAGAGGTTGCTTGTGGATTACGTAGTCTGTGTAGGGGACACAAATCTAAAGGAAACAGGAAAGCATTCCAGAATTAACTTTAGTCAAAGTCCAATGCCTCTGGTGGCTACGTGGCTACTTACCCAAGGACCTAGGAATAACTCACCCTTTGGCCCTTGGTGCATAGGCAGAAGCCTGGAGCCTGGGCCCTGAGGACTGAGTACAAACCCCCTTTGTCAAAGATAAACAAAGCCAGACACTAGTTAAAGTGGTAAGGACAGATTTCAACCAAGAATATACTACTGCAATAAGGAAGAAGGTCCAGTGTGAACTGAACTCAATTTGGATTTGTAGAGGTGACAGGGTATTTTAAAGAGAGAATGAGGGGGTATAGAGGGAGGTGAGCAGGGGCTCAGTAGAATCAGGGAAGTGAAAAATTACAAAGGGTTGGTCAGTGTAAATGCTTAGGCCAGCTGTGCCTGTTAGCTGACAATTATCGAAGTTAGGATTCTATCCTCCCACAGAGACTGGGAGACAGAGGCCTTATCCTTCCTGATGATTACATTTCAAAGGAATGGCTTTCAGGTCTTTGGGAAAGGCACACCAGAGCTCTAGGAGATACATGTACATCTCAAAGGGACAGAGGAAGAAATCACAGTTGCAAGCCCTTTTTAGTAAATGCTTAAGTAGGAGTAGTCACCTATCATCAGGGATTGGCTAGCACAAACAGGAAATTCTTTTGGTAGCCTTAAGCTTTCTCTGACAGGTACTTTAAAGGGGCTAGGGTCCTCCTAGGGATGTGGCTTTGAGCTGTTCGAAACCATTATTGTGTTTAAGTCTTTAACGTGGGGGAAGGAGGATGGATGAAATAATTTGTGTTGAGAGTGTAGTTTTTATAGGCCAAGGTTGAGGCCTAACGGAAAAGAGAGCTCAGACTAGTCTGGCCAAAGTTTGGTCAAGCAGCAAATCATTGTCACCTAACAGCTGGAAGAGTCTAGGATCATGTCTGAAGGTGATGGACATCAAGTTCTGTCTCCTGAGTTTTGTAGTTCCCAGAACCGCAGGACAGCAGGTGGTAAGGAGAGTCTACTTGATGGGTCAGGAACCCACCTCCCCACCTCTCACTCTCGGGGCCTGTTTTAGGTCATAGCCCACCCAGAGGCCATGGATTCTAGAGTGTCCTCTGGGATTGAGATCACGCCCCTTGGCTTACATCCATGGGGGAGCGGGAGGGGGAGGTAGCACCAGGTGCACCTCAGCTGCCACTTTGGCAACTGAAAACCTTCCCAGCTTTAGAGCAAACGAGAAGGGCTAAGGTCTGGAACACCTTTCAGTCAGATGGCCCACACTGTATTTTTCTTTACTAGATGAATTGGTTTGTTTATTTCTTACAATTGAAAAGAGGATTACTATGTTAAACTGCACTAGGACCCTGCCTTCCTATGGTCTGGCTCTTCAGAGGCCAATATTCCACAGCAGGCCCATCCTTGAAGGACAATGCCAGAAGTCTAGCGAACAAACAACAACAGTAGCGGTTCTCAAAGTGGTTCCCCAGAACAGCAACATCAACATCACCTGGGACGTTCTTAGAAATACAAATTCCCAGGTCCACCCTAGAGTTAATGAAACAAACTGCGAGTGGGAGCCCCTTGTATGTGAACAAGCTCTCGGGAGAATCTAATACATGCCAAAGTTTGAGAACCACTGACCTACAGCCTTCTGCTCTGCCAGAGGAGGCGAAACTGCAGTCGACCTGGAGCTTCAGGACGGATCTGAGTTAGGTTTGGAAGTTGGGGAAAAGACTTGATAAGAGAAGACATGGAAAAAATCTTTAAAATGTGCGCACCTTACCCTAAACAGTAGGGAGCTAAGAGCATCTGACAAAAAAGAGTACGACTGGGATGAGGTGCCCCAGCGTGCGAGCGCTCCGCGAAACCCACAGTCACTCGGCTCCCTTTTCCCGGGTGGGGAAAACCCCACGCCCACGCAGCTCCTGGAGTCCCTTCTCCTCCGGCCTGGGCGCAGAGGCCCCACCGCAGCTCCGGTTTGCAGAGCCCGGGCACGAAGCCAAGCTGGTCTCAGGTCATAGCTCTTTGGGAGCGCGAGTGGGAACGGTACCCGAGGCGCTGTTCGGGGGCCTGGAGGCTTCCCCTTCAGCCGGGCTCGGCCGCAGCTGGCCACAGCCGCGTCTGAGAGGCATCCTGGGCTACAGTTGGCGCCTCCCTGGGGATCCAGGTATTCAACCTAGGCGCGAGGCACCGCAGACCCCCACATCCTCCGTCTCAAACGCGGGGAGCCCAGCCTTATGGGAATGGAGATTTCCCATCCCCCCCTGGCCCCACCTCCTACGCGGTAGACGCCCCCCCCTCCGGGTTCCAGTCGAACTACAAAGCCCACAATCCCTAGGGCTCGCACGCTATCTTCTGGGAGCTGTAGTCCTGGATGTGGAGCACCCTTAGCGGCTCAGCGCCGGCTGCACTCCATATCCCAGCATGCCCACGCGCGTGCGGGTGGAGGAGGGAGGGGAGAGACGGGGAGGATGTGAGTGGGGAGGGGGCAGCTGCCCCCTTCCCCCACCCTTCCCTTCAAGCAGGGCTGGGGTGGGGGGAGGGGCCGGACTGAGGCGGCGGCGGCGGCTCGCTCCCGGAGGGCAGAGCCGGCAAGGGCGGGACTGGCCCGCTGCGGACAGACGAGGGAGCCGCGGAGCTAACGGGTCCGGACGCCGCCAGCGGCGGCGGCTTTCTGCACGGGCGGAGGCGGCGGCAGGAGCGGCGAGCATGGCCCGCGCTGCGCCCGGCGCTGATTGAGGTGCGCGGGCGGGATGAGGGCGGGCGGGATGCGGGGCGCCCCGGGCCCCTTGCTGCCCGAACCCCTTCCGCGCGGGCAGCTGGCTTGGCCCAGCGGCCCAGACCGGCCCGGTCCACCCCGGCAACTTCCCCGGGGTCGCAGCTCTGGGTTCCCCCATGGGGACGGGGGTCCGCTTGTCTTGGCCTCAATCCCCATCCCCGCCTTCTGCTTCTGCACCTCAAGCCGCTCCCAGCCTTTGAGGCGCGACTGTTCCACTCCATGGTGGCAGCCCCCAGCCCCAGCTCTGGGAAGCGCTCCCTGCCCCAGTCCTGACTTACTGTCCATTGGCTACTTCGTACCCCCAACCCCCCGCGCGCTCCGGGCCTCTGCGCTACCTGGAGACCCCTGCCCCGCACCTCTTAGCCACAGGCTGTCTTTGCATCATCAGCACCTCTCTCCTCTTTCCCCTACTTGGCACTGCCCCCTAGCCACCCCCAATGGCCCAGTTCTCTCCGATAAGATCTAACAGCTGACCTCCTTCCCACTTTGGAGAAACTGAGGCATGACATAAACCAGGAACTTGGCCAAGACCATGCTCCAGCTCTTTCGGGGGCTGGCCCTAGCCCATGCCTTGGAATGGAAGTCATTTTTTTTTTCCTCCAGCCATTCCTCTGTAACTGGACCAAACTTCCCAGCCCCCTGCTGCAGCTCTGGGCTAAGCTCACTTTAGGTTACCCTTTAGCTTTCTACCACTTCTGTTAACCCCCTTCTCCTTTCCAAATCCCACTTTGGGCCCTCTCTGCTTGTAGACAGTCACCCACCCAATGGCTTGTTTTTTCAAGTTAGCCTTTCAATTTCTATTTCTTGCCAACTGCATCCATCTCCCATCTTGCCTCTTGCTTTACAGCTGCGTAAAGCACTGAAGAACAGAGTCTAAGGTATTGGGGGGGGGTGGCAGAAAAGGACTGGCAGCCTCTTCCAGCCAAAGCCACTGAGGGGGGTTCAGGGCATTCTGGGGTCTCTGGGAAACAGTCATTTCTAGCCAGTAACTCACACTCCCAGCTTTGTCTAGAAGCTGGTGGGTCATCCCTCCCTCTTATGCCTGGTGGGCTCTGAAGTCCCTCTGAGATGGAGGAAACCTCTTACCTTGGTGGCATAAGAGGAATCCGGGAGACCACACCCCTAAAACTTATCTTGAATCTGCTGCTAACTTTGGAGGGGGTTGCTGGTTCAAGGAAGGATGCCTGCTAGGTGCCCTGAGCTCTTTGTGGAGGAAGGCAGTGTCTGTAGGCGGTGATCTCAAGTTTAGTCGTGGTGTTCAGGATCTGAAGGGAAGAGGGAACTAGGGCTCAGAGAGGTGGCACAGACATGCCTAATTTAGTTTTTTGTTTTCTAGTCTTCCTTTGGCAAATTTGCCTTTGGATCACCCCTTTACAGCCCAGTCCTTGGTTTCTCTGTGGGAAATAGGGGGAGGGAGGAAAGTCTTTGAGCCATCAGGAAGGCTCAGGAGGCTCTGGGACTTTGCTGGGGTCCTGAATGAGCAATCTTTATCTGAACCAGATGGTTCGATGCTCCAGCACCCCCCTTTAATCCCTCCCCTTTGGCTGTGAATAGGAAGCCTTTAACCTTGTAACTTGAGATTAGAGGAAGGGAGACCAAGGGGCCAACTGTGTGTGTGTGTGTGTGTGTGTGTGTGTGTGTGTGTGTGTGTGTGTGTTTATGTCTGCATCTGTACACTCGTGTGCAAGCTTGCCAGAGGCCTGTGTGAGTGGCCCTGCCCAGGAATGCATTGTGATGTGCTGTGGCTTGTTCATGGCCCTCTAGGAACTTTCGGAGCCCAAACCCCCCAATGGGGCCAATTTCCAAGCCCCTAAGAACCACTGGTCGTGGCTTTGTGGGAGCATTTCCCCACATGCCAAGCTTCTGGACCTGAGATATGCCTCAGGGTGAGGATTACTCTTCTTAAGAAAGCTACCTGTGATTGAGGTGTCTGAAATAGCAGCATTGGGGATGGGTTTCCAAAACTTGTGTTCTCTTTTCCCCAGTCATGGCAAGAGAAGGTCTGAAGGGTAGGAGTCTGGGAAGAGGAGTGGAAAGTGATTCCTTTGACTTCTTTTATGCCACATCCTGCCTTGTGTATTTGATTTGGGCCCCCATTAGACTGTGCAAGGTCTTCAAATGTATGTTCAGCAAATGTTTGAGTTAAAGCGGAGGGTCTTGTGGTTAAAGGTTTAAGGCAAGATTCCTCATGGTGGAGCAGACATCAGAACCCCCTAGAGAGCTGTTTAAGGCGCAGATTGCTGGGCCCCACTCCCAGAGTTTTCTGATTCAGTCATTCTGGGTGGGGCCTAGAATTTGCATTTCTGCTCAGCTCCTTAGGGATAACGCTTTGAGAATCACTGGTTTGGGCTATTACAGTTGCTTGGGAGATTAATACAGGCAGATGCAAGTCTTAAGAGGCACTTCATTCCACCTTGCTTCCCAACCCAGGTTTGTTCTGGCTGCTGCACTGGGTTAGCCTTTCCTTTCGTTCTCCTACTGCCTAGTGTTGGCTAGGTTAATGGTAGGGTGACTTGTGGTGCCCGGGCTCCCAGTCCTGCTGTAACCACGGAGCGGACACCACCCCATGGTTATTTGAAGGAAGGCCCTACAAAAGCAGGACATTTAGGAACCGAGGCTTTGGAAAAGGGACGGCTGTGTGCACATGAGAAAGCAGACGCTGAACCACACCGTCATTTTCCCTGACTCTGCCTCTCAGACTGAGCAGCTTGGAGTATCTGCCAGTTGGAGTCCTGTCATGGCCATGCACTTGACAGGACACCTGGGAATCTCTGAAATTTGGAAAAGAGGAATCCCTTACATTATGATTTTACTTTGTGAAGCATTTTCCTCCTGTTGTTTTTCAGGAGGTTTATAGGGCCAATCCAGATCCAAGTGAGGTTACAGTGGAACAGAGAGGTGCACTGTGGGTCACCCAACAAACCCTAGGACTCCCGACTCCAGCCCTCTGATAGAGCTTCACTAAACCAGCTAGTAATAGCTGGAATAATGGCTGGAGTTTCCTGTGTGCTTAGCTACTAGCCAGGCATGGTGCTAGATACTCTCACATGTTAGCTTGTCAAATGTTCACAGCAACATTGCAAGTTTGGCATCATGGTAACTACCTTGTAGATGAAGAACTGAGACTTGTGGAACTTACCAGACTTGCCCAAACTCAAACATCTCTTAAGTGGAGGATCTGGAATTCAAACTCAGGTCTTTCTGATGGCACACCCTACATTCTTTGTCACTCGCTGTCTGCTTTGCCCAGTAAGCCTCTAATTGTCCTTTGGGTTATCTGCCCCCAGAGTCTGGTGAATTTTACTGAAACTAAAACCATTCTGGGTGTTGTGGAGGAGATAAGGACCAAGTAAGTCACTGTCCTCTCGAAGGGGCTAAGCCAAATACACCAGTGTCGTCTACAGTTGAAGACAGAAGGAGCAGCTAGTGGCTTGTTGGTTTACAGGAAGCAGAAGGCATCCCTGTAGAAGGTTCAGAAGATGGGCCCTGAGCAGGCAAGTAGAACTCCAGCATTGACTGGGGGATGGAGAGGTGTGCAGGCCAACAGGTCCAGAGGGAGGCTGTAATGGCACTTATATATAGGGAGTTTTCCCATTTGGCTGGAACATAGGAAAGGTATGTCAAAAAGCACTAAGAAAATCCTGTTTGGTTACAAGCAACAACCTGGCTGACTTTGGCAGGAAAGGACTTCCTTAGAAGATTGTAGGGACTCCTGGAATCAGAGATGACTCGACACCCATGTCCCCTCCAGGGTCTCGGAGTGGTACAGCAGGAACCAAAGGCCAGCTGACTTCAAGGTACCACTGTTGCCAGGATAAATCTGCTGCAGCCGTACTCAGTAATTTTGTCACCACAATTTGGGATTCACATCCCAGGGAGGAAATGGCTGGTTGGCCCAGCCTGGCAGGGAGGGCTGGTGGCATGGTAGGCAATCCCGCCCACCCCCCCACACCCAGACTGTGTCCAAAAGTTAAAGTCCCCAGAAGAAGAGGAAATGGACACTACAGGAGATCAGTCCAGAAAGCCACTAGATGAGGACCTGGATTGGCAGGTAGCACATGGCACACTTAGTTCTGACAAGTGTCTGAGCAGGCAAGGGGCAGACTGGCAGCAGGATATAGTGGGTCATAAGGGGACAAGAAAAGAAGGGAGGGAGGAAATGGAAAACTAAGTAGATAGGGTCCAGGTGAGACATAATGAAAGCTGGAATTTGGCAGTAGGAATGGAAAAGAGACTGATTCTAGAGAGATTGTGAAAGTAGATCTCATCTTGTGGAACAGCCACTTGATTGGCTGGGGTTGGACATTTCAGTACCTGGGTGATGAGGTCGGTCCCTTTAGCAGACACAAGAGAGGTCAGGAGGAGGAAGAGTTTGCAGGAGAAGATGATGTGGCCTTACTTTGGCGGAGCTGCACAGAGGATGCTGATGGCATGTCTGGAACCCTGGTGAGCTCATTGCTCCTGATTCAACGTTTCCTGAAATTTGGGGCCTCAGCCCTGAGGAGGTGGGGCCCTAAAGCCACAGAAGCCCTGCACCTCCTGAAAGCAGCTGGGGCTCCATGGCACAGGCTGAGCACGCCTGGGTCTCTTCTCTCTGCGTACATGAGCCCAGTATGGGCTTCTCCTTCCTTCCCCTTTCCTACTCTCAGTTCCCTGCCCCATGTTTCACACACCTGAGCCCTTACTAACTCAAGGGCCTAGCTCACATCTCTGGGGACCTGGGTTTTCAAGTTTTGCTTCTTTTCTTCTCAGGGTGCTTGTTAACAGTAAGTCCTTGCTATTAGGGCAGACATCTCCGAGTGACATTTCTGAAGGGGAGGGTCTGAACTTGTTATCTGGGGAGAGCAGGCTTTTCCTCCTATTGTCCTGTGCTCACCAGGGATGCCTGTGTGTGTCTGTAACCAGCCATTCTAGAGGATTTCTTGGTGCTGATTTATAAATCATTATTGTAATTACAGCATATTGTCAGTGGAGCCTTCATGTTGCCATCGCAGGTCTCCTCTAAGGCTCCAGGGCATAGGCTGGGCTTTGGGTCCCCCCAACTTTCTAGCTGACAACTGGGTAAATTTTTTCTTACAGGAATAGGAAGGAGAGATCAGGGTCTTCTCTGGGGTGGGGGGCAGGAGTAGCTATGCCAGAGGATACTTTATCCCCACAGATTCTCAGAGAGAAGGTCATCTTTCTGGAGTGAAGAGGACTGTTCCCCTCAGCTCCAGCTGTTGGCATTCAAATATATATGATATTTTGCAATCTATAAATGTGCATAGTATCATGTACAATAAGGTGAACCAAGGACAAGGGAAATTTAGAGAAAAATATAATTGTAATTTTGATATCAGTGCTAAATTTTTATTTGTGTATAGTAGTGTTAAAACAAAACAAATAGTTTTGGAATCGAGTGTTAAAAGCATTTTCAACTCAGCTTTTTCCTTCAAGGGGAATGTGACTCTGCAAGAGAGGAAGCCCAGGGAGGGAAAGCCATTTACGGGCTGCTGAGGTGGGACGGGAGCCAGAGCCAGTGAGTCTCCTGCCCTGAGGGGCTTTGTTCTCTGTCCTGTAGTCCTTTGTTTTTCATCTCTTTCTGAATTATTGTCTTTGCCCATTAGGGTCTCTCTTCTCTCCTTCTCTTCTTCTGTAGAATCAGGATAGGAAACATACCAGAGGGACACAAAAAGTAGCCCCACTTCTGTGCATTTCATGGGTGAGGCCCTTTCTGCTTCCGAAAGAGCAGCTTTGCAGGGCTTGAGAGAGGGCAGGGGACCCTGGGGTGTTGTGGCATGACCTAGGGACCTTATCCTGCTCTGCCCTTTCTGGAATCCTTCTGCTGCAAAGTCCTAGCACCACCAGTAGGCAACAACCTCCCAGCCTGAACAGATCAGTAGCCTTCTGAGGAAGAAAATCAGTAATGAATGCAAATAGCTAATTGGTCTAGGGGGAGCTGCTCTGGTGAGGAAAAATCAACAAGTTATTTATTTGTGTGGCTAAAGGAAATGTGGAGAAATAGTGAAGAGGGGAGGGTGAGAGGTGGATTGTAGGAAGAGACACAGGTGGGGGAATTGGGGGATGGGCTGGAGATGCCCCCTCCTCTCTCCTGTCACCCCCACAGCTCCTCCCCTATTCCCTCCTTCCTTCTTTGCAGGCTTTCTTTGGGTTGAAAGGGACATTAAGAGAACTTTGAATCTCCCCTGACCCATAAATGGAGTTCCTTCCAACCCTCATTGCCACCCAAGTTCAGTTAAAGACAAAATACCAATCCTTTGATGCTAATGGTGAACTAGAACCAGAGTTAGGAGGAAATGAAAGTCTCTGTGGGCCTGTGCTGAGTCCTTTGGCTGTGCAAAGAAAACAGCAGCCAAAGGGACTGAGGCTATGCCGGCAAGGCAGGAGAAGGGAGAGAGCCCTTGAGCTGCTCCTGGTTCCTGTCTCTCTTGGGTTCTCTAGAGAGCCATGTGAGTCTGGGGTTGGCAGGCCATGAGGGATTTTCCAGGGGTTGGCCATCTCTCTGTCCTGTCCTGTCCCAGAGGGCTTGGTGTTTCCCTGGACTGATGCCTGTTTAGCCTCTGGGTTCTTGGGGCCTCTGGCATTGCTTAGGAAGAGAGCCTAGGTACCACAGGAAAGAGTGAAGGGGAAGAGGAGAGGAATGGGGGGGCTGTTCGGGTTCTTCTAGTGGAGAGGAGTCAAGGCCTTCCTTAGGCAGGAAGATGCTATGAAATGGGGAGTAAACAATTTACATCAAGAAGGTTCAGCCAAAGGCCAAAGTGGCAGCTGCCTGATGAAGGCACGTCCTCAGTGCTTGAAGAGTAATTCACACTTGACCCTAAAAGCAGCAGTGCACAAACTTGTAGGATGAATGTGAATTTTGATCTCTCAAGTGGCATTTTTTGTACATAACACAGAAGACACCTCACCTCCTTTCAAACCTGGGTGAGGTATTTTGAAAGGTGTCTTCTTCCACTCGAGCCACCTATCCTGGTAATTTCTACCCACCCGGGACCTGTGCGCCTCCCATGCTCTTCATCCTGTGCAAAACAGGGAGCAGCCAGGCCTTCACTGTTGGCAGCCAGTGAGGCCAACATGGAGGCCTGAGCCGGCTGAGGACGGCAGAGCTTCAGGGCAGGGCCGACTTAGCTTTTCTAAAGGGGAAGCAGCTTGTTTGGTCAGGGGACCCCCTCCATGATTTTCACAGCCCAGGGCCCAGTCTGGTTGCACACATACAGGGTTCTTGCTGCCTTATCTACCCACAGGGGGTTTGATGCTGTGTGACCCTGGGTAAGTCCCTGCCTCTCCTGAGGCCTCAGAGTCTAAATACAGAATTTAAAGACCTACTCAAGGACTTGCTCTCAAACCATCTGGTAGACCCAACAGAGGAATACCATGTCCTCTGGGGGGGAGGTAATGCTGGGGACCCAGGATGCCACTATATGGTCCAGACCCTTATGGGAATCAGTTTGACTTTTCTTCTAACCTGCTTGGATGGACTAAACAGCAGCCAGCCTGCTGTGGCATCTCTCGACAATTGGGCTCTTAGAGCCGGGACATCTGTCCTCAGGCCTCCTATTGTTCTCATCCCCACCTCCTAACCTGTACTTTAATTCTGTCCTGAATTCAGGCAGAAAAACCCATCTGGTCTCTCATCACATTCCTCTCTTCCTATACTGGCCAGAGTGGCCCCAGAGTGACTGTTTATAGGTTCCTGTTTCTTTCTGCTCCCAATTCTCTTATGCTACCCTATTATGCCCTGGGCTCTGCTCTAGCCAGGGTTTTGTTTTTTTTTTTTCTTTTTTTCCCCCCACAGCCAGGGTGGGAGGTGATATCACAGGCTGATCACAGGAAGGGGCACATCAGTGGCATGGATACAGGGCAGGTCTGGAACGAGGTCGGGGAGGGCTTCATAGTAGAGGAGAGAGGAGGGCAGTGAGGAAAAGCCCATACTCGCCAGGATGCGAAGGGCTGAACTGAAAGGGCAGGGCACAACTAGGTATCTTGAGGAGACCAGTTTGGACAGAGCATAAGGTTTTTGGGATAATTGCCCAAGAAGGAGGGCCAGGATGGAGGGGTCTGGCCATGGAGGGGTCTGGTGCAGGAAGGAACAGGCTTTCTTGTAGGACTGGCTGGTCACACAAGGATTGTGTTTGCAGGAAGTGTGGGCGGAGTTGTTAATGACTGTTTGTTCTCCGCAGGCTGTGAAGCTGCCAAGGGTCAGTCTGATAAGAGGGAAGAGATAGACTCCTTGAGTTTTATACTCCTGACAGCTGCCTTCTCTCAGCCGGCCCCACAGATACTGACAGTCTATTGTGGCACTGCTCTTGGTCTATCTCCTTTCCTTCCTGAAATACAGTCTCTGGCTTCAGCCCAGCTGGGTTTCCCCTGCCTGGCCGCCAGCTCCTGTTTCCATCTGTGGTCAGATGAGGCTTGCACTGGGGGAGGGGTCAGTCCTGGCAAGACGGAGCCAATTCTGAGCCTGACCCCAGGGTGGGAAGCCACCCTAAGGTGGGGCCAGGGCTTTGGACGAAGCATCATCTTCTGGATCTGCCTGGTCCATTTTGGTCTCAGGATTACCTTGCCATTCACCGAGCCAGCTCTGGTGTTTGGGAAGGCCTGGCTCTTTTGCTAGAAGGATTCAGAGATGGAGATCTGATGGGATTTGCATTTGTGAAGATCATTTTGGCTCCCCTGTGGACAATGCGTAGGAGGGTTTCTAGTAGGTCTGGGGCTTTAACAGTCAGGGGGCTACTGTAGGTGAAGGTTGACAGTGCCCTGGATAGTGTGATAGTGATAGACACATAGAAAAGTAGAAAGATGAGAGATTTAGGTGGTAAAAATCAGGTGGACTTGGTATGAGGTTGACTGAGGGAGATTGAAGGAAAGGGGGGCACAGATGGCTTCTAGGTTTCAGGGTTGGATGGATGATGTCCCTTTCCCAGAAACTGGGAACACAGAAAGAGGACCAGGTTTGGGAGCTTAGAGCATACATGAGTTTGGTTTGGGGCAGGTTGAGTTTGAGGTATTTTGGGGCACCTCTAAGGCATATCATCAAGGGGTGACATCCAGAAATGAAGGAAATAGATGGGTCGAGAGTTCAGGGGGAAGTTTGGCAACATTTGAAATGCCAGATGTGACTCTTAACAGGTTGAGAAACAGGTTTGGAAGGGGATCCCCCAAAATCCATTGTCAGACAAGGAATGGGATCGAGGGTCCTGACTTCCCATTGTATCCCATAGCCAGGGTCTATATTCTCTTCTCCTGCCTGATTCAGTTGGTTCAGGGCCTTTCCAGGCAGCAAAAGGCATGACACCCTCCCCTGCTGAGTCTTCCATATGATTGAGGGACTCTGGCAGTGGACAGTGCTGACTCCGGACCATCCAGGAAGGCCATGTGTGTCAGAGCTTCCCTCACCATCAGCTTATCTGGACAGTGTCTCTGGCTGGAGAAGGACTAGGGTCCTGGCCAGAACTGGGCCACTGCTGGGGAATCCCAGGACCATTTCTGTTTGTGTGGCCTCTCAGCTGGATTGACCTATCGGGGACGGGATTTTAGGGACAGGTTCAGGGCAGTCCTTCTGCGTCAGATGGCAAGTTATATAGTAAGTGGCTTTCTAAAAATTCCTTTAAATGAAATGGGAGTTGGCTATACATGTGTGCAAGATTGTATCATTGGACTTCTTCAATTACAAACGCCAAAAATCCAACTCATCCAGCCTCAGGTTGACTCATAGCTGAGGAGGGTGTGGCTGGCCACATGCAGGGAAGATGGGAGGTGGGGCTCAACCAACATCCATCTCACTGTGTGACCGTGCCACCACTGTGTGTGATGACGCCACTCTCAGTTCCCATTGGCCTGCCAGCAGGGCCGGCCCTACCCCAGCTATGGTGACTGAATACATTTCATGCTCTCGTTGGCGAGGCCTGGGTTACAGGGCAGAGAAATGGAAATTTGAAGAGAGGTGATTCCCCAAAGGAAAGTAGGGTTGTCATCCACCACAGAGACTCCACATGTTGAGGCAGCTGACAGTGCACGGTGTGCATTTGGACTCAGGGAGATCTTGCAGTAGTTCTATGCCTGACTTACATGTCAGAAACACCACTGTGGACAAACTGATAAGGATTTATTGCCATTTATTAATTTTCCTTGTTAAGAACTAAATGCTAAAATGTAGAATGGGGGGGCGTCTGGGTGGCTCAGTCGGTTAAGCGTCCAACTTCAGCTCAGGTCCTGATCTCATGGTTTGTGAGTTCCCCGTGTCGGGCTCTGTGCTGACAGCTCAGAGCCTGGAGCCTGCTTTGGATTCTGTGTCTCCCTCCCTTTCTACCCTTCCCTCTCATGCTCTGTCTCTCTCTCTCAAAAATAAATAAACATTAAAAAATAATAAAAAAATAAAATGTAGCATGGAATTTCAAATCATCGAACCATTCCATTTGTAGATCAGGAAGTAGAAGTTGAGAAATTTGCCCACTGCCTTCAAATCAGAAGGTGGAAGAACCCAGGGGTGCCTGGGTGGCTCAGTCAGTTGCATGTCTGACTTCAGCTCAGGTCATGATCTCTCAGCTTGTGGGTTTGAGCCCCGCATCAGGCTCTGTGCTGACAGCTCGGAGCCTGGAGCCTGCTTTGGATCCTGTGTCTCCCTCTCTGTCCCTAACCCAGTCACATTCTGTCTCTGTCTCTCTCAAAAATAAATAAACATTTTTTTTTAATTAAAAAAAAAAAAAAGGTGAAAGAACCCAGCTCATCTGACGTAGACTGGGGCTCTTTCTAGTGTTGAAGTGGGGTTTTTTTAGGTGTTTTCTCACTGTTTCAACTGCCTAGCCACAAGGAGTGATTCATCCCTTGGACTGCAGGTCAAAGAGCAGGCACAGGCAGGTTATGGCCAAAGGTCCCTTCTTGGTGGTGGCCCAGGGCCATCTGCATGGTGGATAGTGTTATGCAGGGGTCTGTTGACAAGAGGAAGACCCTCACTGTTGCATCAAACTGGTCCCAGTAAACAGGAGGCATTGGCCCAACTCTCAGGCTTCCGCCCTGGTGCTGCCTTCGTCTGTCCTCCTGGCTTCCTGGGTGTTCACCATCCTCCGTCTTGTTTCCTGGTGGGGCCTGGATAAGGATGTAGCTCTAGGGCTGTGGTACTTTCTGGATTATGTTGGGTTATTTCCTACTAGGGACAGTTGTGCCCCTCTGTCTTCTCCGTTGGAAGAGAACACCCAGGACTGTGGTGCCAGTTTCAGGAAGAGATAGATAAATAGCACAGTTTTGACTTTTACCTCCAGTTTGCGAGGGAATAGGTATTTGACCCAGCTTGGCAGAGCCAGCAACAACGTGTTGTAGAAAGAGCTCTGGGCTTCGAGCCTCCAACTTACAGGAGCCTTTATGTTCATTCTGGCACAGGCTTCTTGCCTTGGGTGGGTCACGTCCCTGAGTCTCTGATCCAGAAAGGGAAGGCTGTCCCCATGAGGGGCTTCAGAGGAGTTCGAAAGCGTGAATGATATATTAACAAAATGCTGGAGGTCCGAGGAGCTTGAGGGCAATTCTCACCAACTCCTAAGGGCTCAGAGAGTGCAGTGGGGCTCTTCTGAGTTTGGGACTGAATTCCTCTTTCATTCTGACCATCTTATCGTACATCTTTCCTCCTGCCCTTCATATATTTGAGGATAGCAAGTTAGTTCTTCCCTCCTGAACTGTCTGCCAGCCCAAACTGACTAGCGTGCTTGGTCTGCGCCTCATGCTCGCCTCCTGGAGGCCCCCTGTCTGCCTGTTTCTGCCTGGGGCCGTGTTCTAAGTGGTCACCCAGCCTGGCTCACACCTCCTTGTTCCCTTAGGCTTAGCCACAGTGTCTACTCTTGTCCCTGCCTCTCCCCTCTCGGTGAGGCTGAAACTCCATGGTACCTCAAGTATATCGCGCAGCTTACGGTCCTCGCTTACTTCATCTTGGCAGGGACTATCATGGGCAAGTAGGGCAGGCATTATCATGCTTATTTTACAGATGGAGGACCTGGGGCCCAGAGAGATACGATCTGCCCAAAGACACAACTGTCTAACAGCAGAGCCAGTTCTGGAATTGAGGTCCTCTGAATTTAGTCCAGAGTTCACTGTCAAATGTTAACTCATAGACACATGTTGGGGTGGGGATGCCCCAGTCTCACCAAAGAAGGCAAAGGGCTTGAAAGCAGGCCCTGGGACCCCTATTCATAGCCCCCGGATCAACCTTGCATAGCTTCAGTCTTAAACTAGTGCATCCTTGTATAACGACAAAATACATAATAAGCCAGACAATAGAGACTGCTCCCTGGGGACCATTGTATTGGACCCTGATCTGTGCATTCCTCCCTTCCACATCCCCTGAAGTTGACATCATTAATGCTTATCATGATGGATATCATCTTAACCAGATCCAGGGGGATGAGTCACTTCTGGAGAATAGGACTGCGGAGGGCGCCTTGCTCCCACACCCCTGACTCCACTTACCTGGGAGTGAGCATCAGAGGCAGTGCAAGGTACCAGCTGATATTGCTACTTTCCAGAGGTGATGAAGTGTATTACCCAGCAACCTTAGAGATGTTCTGTATCCCGGGGGCCCTGCCTGAGTCAGTCACAGCATAGTATCAACTCCTCAGTAAAGAAGATTGCTCAGGCAGAGCAAGGGAGAAATGACAGCAATTGTTGGGCATGGAGCAGTCCAGAGCTGGGCTCTCCAGTTTACTGGCCACTTGCTTTCTGCCTCCTGAAGTGACACAGGGAAAAACAGGGAGACGGGGTAGGGGTGCTTCCCAAAGCTGCCTGTGGAGTTGGTGCTGGAAGTCTCTGGCAGCAGGCTGAGCACAGACTCAAGCCCTGTAAGTGGAACTTCCAAGGTCTCTATTGGAAAGGCAACATCCAGAAGGCACAGTGACCAAGCAACGGGTCCAACTCTGGGCTCCTCCATCCTTTTACTCCACTTCTCTCTACCTCCACTCCCAGGGGAGAGAGAGGACATCATTTCCCTTTAATCTTCTGTCCAAGCATGGCTACAAACACCTTCTTTGGGTTTCCATTAGCATAGCTGCCATAGGCTGACCTTTCCAAACGACATTACTAAATATAAAAGAAGAACAAAACAAAGCTAAAGATAGAGAATAAAAGCAGCCTGGCTCAAGAAGTGCAGACGACTGGTTTGTTTTTAGGGTTTTCAGAGTACTCCGCCGCAGGAGATACCTATCTCCAGGCCAGCATAACGCTGCATGCCCTTCTGCTAGAGTCTCGGCTTCCTAGCTCTGACCTGCCTTCCTGTGTAAGGCAGCCCTTAGGACCCATACTACCATGGATCTCCTCCAAGAGAGCTAGACTACCTCCTGATCAAGTGCCTGGCCCACCCTCCTCTCTATCCAGGGTTTGCTGGCTCCATCCTTAGGTCCCAGGGGATTAGCACCTACATAACTGTACCCTGTAGGAGTTCTGTCTTATTTTAAGTAAGCCTTGCAGTAGGACCCATCTCTTGACATACTGCTTATGCCCCAGCTTAGCCTACAGCTGCCATTGAAGGGCTGGCGGTCCTCCAACATCTGATCTTGTCGGGAACTGTACAAGTCTCCCTGCCTGGTTCCTTCCTCCCACTGGGCTACAAGAATAGAAACTGATAAGAAGTGGGCCTGGTCAATGGGAGTTTTTTGGGTGGATTAAGGAATAGATTGGGTTTAAAAACAAGAACCAAAAAAACACTGAAGTCATCTATTCTTGATGCAGGAAGTAGATGTGGGCCTGGTCATAAAGCTGCATTTCTAGCCTACAGCACTGCCTCTGTGTCCCGCCTGGCATATGAGTGATGCCCAGGGGCCAGGTCTCCACACTCCATACTGCTGCCTGCCAGCATGTACGATGCTCCCATTTCATACCAAATGTTCAGATGGAGACACAAAAAATCAAAAGAACCACCACCTCACAAGGGAATGTGGGGGCAGGATGGATAGAAAAAGGGAGGTTGTCATCAGTTACAGCCTGCTGTCCTACCTTGCTAAGGTTGGAGCCCTTTAGAGAAATTTGCCCAGTGCAAAGTAGGCTTCCACGCCTGCAGCCCAGGCTGTCACCTTCATGGCCCCAGAGGCTCTGGCAGACATTCCACCTGGGGAGCTTGGCTGGGCCACGGGGACTGAAAACCTAGAGTTCCTACCAGCCCAGTGGAAGAGGTGTGGCACATCCCTGGGGCAGATGACAGAGCCTTGCTCTCACCTGTACCTTCAAGCATGATGTGAGCCCTCACTGAGTGGGCATTCTGCTCCTGGCTTCCAGCCCCTGAGCTGGAAGAGGGGAGAATCCCAGAACAGGTGCTGATGCACTCTCAGAGAGCATTGCTTCCGGACCCACCTGTCCCAGAAGTTCTGTCAGCATTCTTGGGGTCATAGCGTGTTCTCTGCATTGGAGCATTAGGCCAAGCCCATCTCATAATGCCACCCAGTAAGAACTGGTGGCTTCCCTCTGGTTTGCCAAGGGCCTGGAACCCTGGTGGGTTGTGCCCATGTGATGACAGTACATACCTGTTGTGCAGACTTTCTTGCCAGGGGAGCAGTCAGTCACCCTGCTTCCTGGGCCTCTTTTTTGCAGGTCTACAGTACTGGCAGTTGGGTTATGACCTCTTTTCTGGCATTCTCTCCCCTATCCTCCCATCCCAGAGAGGATGTGGGGATAGATGCTAGAGTTTTAAGTGAAGTCCTTCAACTCAGCCTGGGCCACGGCCTAGATGGAGTTTGAACCACAGAGACTGTGGTCTGGAAACTTCTAGAAGAATAGCTTCTTCTTTCTCTAGGTGTGCACTGGCAAGACTTGTATCTGCCCTCGCTCAGCCCCTTCTCCATCATCCCCTTCTGGGGTGTAGTGGCCTGAACCTTCTTGCAGGTGGAGGGATGGGAGACCCCACGCAGAACCCCTTGCCGTGGTCCAGGCTTGGAAAGGGGCAAGAAAGGGCTATGGCAGAAAGCAGGAATGCCAATCCTGTTCCTTTCCCCAAAGTGAGGGAAAAAGTGGCCAGAAAGTGGTCAGGAATTCTGGTTTTGCTCTCCAAGGGCTGGGAGAAAGAGCACTGGTTGGGAGTTAGAGAGGGAAATGCCCTGCCCCTCTCCACCATTTTTCCTGAATTATAGCTCCTTTAGGAGCATTTGCCCTTTGTCCCCAGCCTCTGGAGCTTCCTTCTCAGTCTGCTGGCTCCTGCCTAGGATTATTGTTTCAGGAAGCTGTCTGGGTATGCTGAGTCATGTTTTCAAACTGGCTGATTCCCTGCCACACGGGTGCAGGTGTTGGGGAAGAGAGGGTTGAACGTTACCTGGAGAAACCACGTTCTTCCCTTTCGCTCCCCCTGGGAAGAGGGATGGAGTGCAAAGAGACTCTCTCCTAAACCTTCTCTTAGACCCACTCCCTGCACCCCAGTGTAGAGGGAGTGTGTATGTTTCTGGGAGCCAGTGTTGAGGAGCATTGGATTAATACCTGTTTCTGAGAAGAGCAGGGAGGCTCCCTTTTCTTTTTCTTTTTCTTTTTTTTTTTAAGTTTATTTATTTTGAGACAGCACACAGGGGTGGAGGAACAGAGAGAGAGAGGGAATCCCAAGTAGGCTCCTCATTGTCAGCATGGAACCGGATGCGGGTCTCAAACTCGTGAACCATGAGATCGTGACCTAAGACAAAATCAAGAGTTGGATGCCTAACCAGCTGAGCCACCCAGGTGCCCCAAGGAAGGCTGTCTTTGGTAAGAGTGAGTTTGATGCAGAGCATGGTCCTTTTCCCCAAGGCGGCTCTAAATTGAAGATTGACTCATCTCTTCCTTCTTGGAGCCCTCAGCTCAGTCCTCCACGGGTGCTCTGGCTGGTGGATATTGCTCTGGTATGCACCTCCAATGGCCTCTGGGATGGACTGTGGAAACACGTCAACAGATCCCACCTCTTTAGAGGGCGAGGCCTACAGTTGGGACTTGGAATGCTAGTCTCTGAGGTCAGCTGCCTCATGGCATTCCCGTGGCAGGGCAGCCCTCCTAGAGTAAGCCTGGCGAGCAAAATCAAGGAGCCATGCGTGGCAGGCAGGCTGGAGAGGTTGAGGGAGCCCTCAAAACAGAGGAACTCCTTTCTCTGCTTTTTGACAGAGCAAGAGCCACAAGGCCATAGAATGAAGGGTTTTGCTAACGGGCAATGATGCAGCTATATAAGGAGGGAGAGGGACTGGGGTCCTTTCCATGTTGTTGGCCACTCCCTGGTGGCAATAATATCTATTGAATGAATGCATCCTCTGCCTTTCTCTTGAGACTCAAAGCATTCCCCAGACATCCAGACAAGTGCAGAAGGAAAAGGAAGCCCTGACAGCTTTTCTGTGGCTCTTCATTATACATCTATGGTATGACTGTGATCTGAACCACAAGCAGTGATGAATGGCCAAGCCACCTGGCACTTTGTTATCTTTAAAGAAAATCAGAGCCGGATTATTGGCACCCTAGTCCCCTGTTCCGTGGGAGGTGATATGGTCAAATTTAATTGTCCCAGGGAGGCAGAGTTGGGCACTAAGATCTAAGCTCCCAGCTTTCCAGACTCCTCTCTGGCTTGCCCTGAGCTACCATTCATTTATCCCACTTCTGCTTCCTCCAAAAGTCCCCAGAGAAACTGATTTATTTTCTAAACTCCTACCTTCAGGGTCTTCTGCCTGTCTCCTGCCTCTCTTAATGTCTGAGGTTTTTCAGGCCTATGGAGAAACTCCTTTAACCGTGTCTTTGGTAGAATCTTGCTGCTGACTGTGGCTAGAGAGCCCATAGACAAGTATGGTTGGGCCTAAGGGAGCTGTTTAGAACCGGCTCAGGGCAGGCCTTGTGTTCCATATGGTATAATGAAGCGGCAGCCGGGGAAGATGTGACAGGCCCTGTGACCTGCACGCTCTGCCACAGGATAGACCTAGCGCTCCTCTCCGCACAGTCTGGGGTAAGGGTCAGCCAGGGCAGACCTGACTATGAGACCTCAGGTCAACATGTCCACCCCACCTCCCTGGAAGCTGCTCCCTGACACTGTGGGGACAAGGGGCAGTGCCTATGGGAAAGGAAGCTCTGTAGCAAGACGCTGGTGGTGCTGACCCAGGGAAGGCTGGAGACAGGGTAGGGTGCTGAGGAATCTGAGCCAGGGCTTTGTAGTGGGGGTTATCCTCTTGATGCTCACCCAGCATCATAGGGCTCCAGCCCAGAAGAGTTGCCCCAAACTGGGACTGACAGAACTGTGGCTCTAAACATATCCAACCCAGGAGCACAGGCTCTGAGCTAGAAGCTTTACTCCTTTCATCCTTACAAAAACCCTTACAGAGATGGATGAGATTCCCATTTGACAGATAAGGACACAGATCAGAAAAGTTAAATGGTTAATTTCTTGTCAGCTATTAACTGACAAGAATGTGAGCAAAGCCAGAATGTGAGTCCAAGTTTTTCCAGGCGCTTTCTTCTTTTGGGAGGCTTCACTGGAAAGGGTCTTTGAGCTGGGGCAAACAGATGGGAGATCTTTGGAGACTTGGCTAGGGAGAACTGCAGCTGGTGGCCTGCAGTGCCTAGGGGAATGACTGAAGAGAGTTCCATTTTCGCAGTCCCGGTATGTCCCTGCTGACAGAAACTTAAGACTTTGGCCGTTTATACATACATCTTTTCCATTGCCTCTGACTTGCTAAATCTAGTTTGAACCTAAGGCCACATGTTTCTTGGTGGTCCACAAGAAGTTGGAGAAAGCTTTTTCACTTCTAGAACTGGAAGAGTGGGGGCAGAATATAATCATCACTTCCATCTGCATACTTATATAATGATTTATAAAATGATTTCAAAGCATTTCTTCACTACCATGACTTCCTCTGATTCTTATAATCCTGGGGTTGTATATGGAGATGATACTCAGCTAGACAAGTATTTTTTTGATGTAGGCCAGTGCTAGGTCCTACAGTGATACAGAAATGATAAATTAAAAGCATGGTCTTTGTACAACTAGAGTTTGTATTTTGAGTGATGGAGATAGACATGTACATGTCTTTCTAGGCTCTTTATACGATCTTAATAAACATGGGCCAGATTTGGTCTGTGGTCCAAACTAGTTCATAACCCCTAGAGGGTAGGGTATAGGGAGAGATGAGGCTTAAGAGGGTGGCCTGGTTTAGGGATCTCTGAATGCTATGCTAAAGAGCCTGATCTTGGCCCTAATGGGCGCCCTATCTCATATGTTTTTGAACGCAGGAGGATGATGAGTTTGTTAAGTCTGAAGTGCCGTAAGGACACGCTGAAGAGGCAGTTGAGAATGTAGGTCTAAAACTCAGAGTAGAAGGCAGCAACAGATTTGGAAGGGGGTGGGGGAAAGAAGCAAAAAGGGCTGAGGGCAGAACCTTTGGGATGCATTACAAGCTGAAAGAGACAAGCAAGTGTCTGATTCAAGAAAGTAGATTGCGATGACTACTACTGAGTGTTCACCACTACTAAGTGGTGGACAGCAATCCTCTCTATCTCAGAGAGGAAGAGGGTGGAAGGAGGATTGCTTTCATCGGATTGTTCGAGAATCTTGGCCTGACAATGAGAAAGAATGAAATATGGCCTTTTGTAGCAACGTGGATGGAACTGGAGCGTGTTATGCTAAGTGAAATAAGTCATACAGAGAAAGACAGATACGATATGTTTTCATTCTTATGTGGACCCTGAGAAACTTAACGGAAGACCATGGGGGAGGGGAAGGAAAAAAAAAAGGTTAGAGAGGGAGAGAGCCAAAACATAAGAGACTCTTAAAAACTGAGAATAAACTGAGGGTTGATGGGGGGTGGGAGGGAGGGAAGAGTGGGTGATGGGCATTGAGGAGGGCACCTGTTGGGATGAGCATTGGGTGTTGTATGGAAACCAATTTGACAATAAATTTCATATTAAAAAAAAAAAAAAAAAAAAGAATCTGGGCCTGAAAGGAAAAAAGTGGCTTGCTGCCTGGTGACAGCCTGGACTAGAATTTGGCTCCTGAATCCACTGCTGCTGCTCTTCTTCTTCTTCTTCTTCTTCTTCTTCTTCTTCTTCAGTTTGTTTATGCACTTATTTATTTAGTTTATTATTTTGTTGTTTATTTAAGTAATCTCTACATCCAACATGGGGCTTGAACTCATGACCCCAAGATCAAGAGTCACCTGTTTTTTTTCTTTTTTTCTTTTTTCTTTATTTAAGAGAGAGAAAGTGGGGGTGGGGGTGGGGATTGGGGAGGGGCAGAGAGAGAGGGAGACACAGAATCCAAGGCAGGCTCCAGGCTCTGAGCTGTCAACACAGAGCCCAACGTGGGACTTGAACCCACAAACCGTGAGATCATGACCTGAGCTGAAGTCAGCCACTCAACCGACTGAGCCACCCAGGCTCCCCTTTCTTTTTTTTATATATTAGAGTTTCTTCTGTCTTTTTTTTTTAAGTCTATTTATTTCGAGAGAGGGAGTGCACAAGAGTAGGGGAGAGGCATAGAGAGAGAGGGAGAGAGAGAATCCGAAGCAGGCTCCATGCTGTCAGCACAGAGCCCAACACAGGGCTTGATCCCACAAACAGATCATGACCTGAGCCGAAATCAGGAGTTGGAGGCTCAACCTACTGAGCCACCCAGGCATCCCAAGAGTCGCCTGCTCTTTTGACTGAGCCAGCCAGGTGCCCCAATCCACTACTCTCCTGATATAATTGAAACAAAAACCTGGGCCTACTGTAGGCAGGCTGGGGACTCAAAAGAGTCAGATGGGCCTTTCATCAATGGTGTCCTTGTGGCCAATGTGCATTTTTCTCTGGCCAGATAAAAGACGGTGAAAGTCACGTGGTATGGAAGAGGGGCTGATGGCTTGGGTGGCCTTCTCCTGTGAAGGCCTAGTCAGACCACATCTGAAAAATCCTGTTTGCATGTCTGCACACCCCATCCCTACCCTCAGGGTGGACTGTACTGAAAATGGGGCAGGGATGGGAGAACAGTTTTAATCGGGACTCTTGATCAGCTTACCTCAGGCTCTCTCCGTCTGCTTCCTTCAGAGTTCTGGCTGGAGTTCTGTGAATCTTGTTAGAGATGGTTTGATATGCCTTCCCAGGAGACTGGTATTGGCAGGGATCCTCAGTTACTTGGTACAGATGGTTTAATCCAACTCATCCAAGTCAAGATGGCACTATAAATTTATATCTAAACACATAGCAGTAATATACAAAAAGATAAAATTCTAAAAACATAGTCATACACTCCCCCTCCTTCCCCCCACACAAAACCACAAACATCCCTGTAATGAGAAATGGGGCAGGAATACAAAGAGGAGACCAGGGCTGAAGCTGTAGACCTGCTGGTCTTTGAGTCTGGAAGCAGGCAGGAGCAGCTGGAAATCTGGGGTAACAGAGCTATAAAGTTCTCCACATGAAGCATAGAATTAGAGTTTGTACACTGCTTGAACTCAGGGGCTGGAAAAGTAGGTAAAAAAAAGTTTCCAACCCTGCTCTGGGGCTACGACTTATAAAGATGCTTGCCTAGGGAGAAAGAACCTCACATCCTGGACCTAAGCTGAGTGAGTGCCATAAGAGTTGATCCTAGAGCCAGAGGACCTGGGGAGACAAAGGTGAAAACCTCTAGACAGGGAGGCAAAAGTAAAGTATAACAGATAAGATGAATTTATACACTAAAGTTTAGAAACATATGGGGCAACTAATGAGAAAAAAGGAACCAATACAAATAAAAAAAATTTACCTCAGAAGAAATGAAAATAACAGAGTAATTAGAGAATGTCTTTAGAGGCGCCTGGGTGGCTCAGTGGGTTAAGTGTGGACTCTTTTTTAAAAAACATTTTTTTAAACATTTATTCATTTTTGAGAGACAGAGCGCAAGCAGAGGTGGGGCACAGAGAGAGGGAGATATAGAATCCAAAGCAGGCTCCAGGCTCTGAACTATCAGCACAGAGCCCAATGTGGGGCTCAAACCTTGAGATCATGACCTGAGCCAAAGTCGGATGCTTAACCGACTGAGCCATCCAGGCACCCCCAATTGCGAACTCTTGATTTCAGCTTAGGTCATGATCTCACAGTCTGTGAGATCGAGCGCTGCATTGGGCTCTGTGCTGACAGTGTGGAGCCTGTTTAGGATTCTCTCTCCCCACCCCTCTCTGTCCCTCCCCTGCTCACATTCTATCTCCCTCCCTCCCTTTCTCTCTCTCTCTCTCTCTCTCTCTCTCTCTCTCTCTCTCTCTCCAAATAAATAAATAAACTTAAAAAAAAAGAGACCCTCAAAGAGATAAGGAAACGTTAAATCCATTAAAGAAAATGAAGCTACAAAAGGAAAAAGAAACAGGAAGATGTCAGTATGAAAAGTACTAAAAATTCTAGCAGTGAAAAATAGT
Source organism: Panthera tigris (assembly GCF_018350195.1). Lineage (NCBI taxonomy): Eukaryota > Metazoa > Chordata > Mammalia > Carnivora > Felidae > Panthera > Panthera tigris. The sequence goes on from NC_056674.1 coordinate 48,485,230, forward strand.
GTCATTTGAATTTGAAACAATAGATAAAACTCTAGCCTGGACACAGAATTCATGAATTGGAAGATAATATCGAGGACTCCATCTAGAACACAACGTAGATGTGGAGGACAGATTGACAGGCTTGGCATGTACCTAATAGGAATTCCAGATATGGGTCAAGAAAACGGCAAGGAATTAATATTTGAAGAGAAAATGGCTGAAAATTCCAGGACTGAAGAGACAGCATGAGTACCAAACAATAAATAGATATCTAGGCATAATATAGTGAAACAGCAGGCAAAAATAAAGAGAAAATGTTAAAAACTACCTGAGCAAACAAGAATTCAAAGGAATGACAATTAGGCTAATGTACACCACATCAACTTAGACACCAGAAGATGATAGAGGGGTATCTTAGGGAAGCTAGAACTCTCCACCCCACTATCATTCAAGAACGAGGTAAAATTAAAGGTATTTCTGAACATGCTAAGGCAGTTTTATCACCTACAGGCCTTTGCTAAAAGATCTACTAAAGGTATACTTCATCAAGAAGAAAAGTAAACCTGGGAAAAGGAGCAGGTTGTTAGCACCATCATGGAGCACAGAAATTGACACATAATGTTGATAAATTTAACTATAGGACAGTATATCATGATGCTTTCTGCTACAAGTAAAAGAATAACCCACAGTGACTTAAACTCTAAAAAAATACTTAATTTGCTTATGATGAGAAATATGGAGATAGGAAATTCCAGGGTTGGGGCAGTAGTCCAGTATTGACATGAAGGACCCTAGATCATTCCATTTTTCTGCTCTGCCATCCTCAGGGTGAAAGATCTCTCTCCTCATGGTTTTGAGATGGCTGCTGCAGCTCCATGCATTGTGTCATTACCCTGTAGCATCCCAAGCAGGAAGGCAAGGAGATGCTAGCTAAGAGGAAGTTTTGAATGTGCCTCTTTGTTAGGAAAGAGAACCTTTCCAAGAAAGCCCCTGCAGACATCTCCTTATGTCTCATTGGCCCGGGCTGATCCATCCTTAGACCAATTCCAGATAAAAGGGAACAGACTTACTGTGCTTGGCCTTGACTAGGCTTGCCTCATCTCCTGGGACTGGCTCCTTTGTTGCCTGAACAAAATCAGGACTCTGTTGGCAAGAAAAAAGGGGAGTAGCTGCTGGTAGGCAACCAGCAGTGCCTGCCACAGATGACGAAACACACAAAAATCCAGTGTCTAATTTGTTTTTTAATTAAAAAAAAAAAAAAAGTTAAAATTGTTGACCACATTGTCAGGGAAGAATAAGGTATAATGAAGTAGGGAATTTCATTGTTAAATCACACCAAGTTGTTGCCTTGTTCAAGGGGATAGCGTGGCTAAAAACTTGCAGACTTCATTTTTTAAAAAATGTATATATGCTAACAATTTAACCACTAAAAAAAGAGAAATATAATTTTTAAGACAGGAGGAAAAAGAATGGGGGTATCAGGGAGAACAAAGCATGCCAATCCAACAGAAGTCAGGAAAAGAAAAAAGAACTAAAGAAATCGTAAAGAGAAAACACAAAGTAAGGTAATAACAGAAGTCCAAATACATAAATATAATGGATTACATTCATGTTTCCAAAAAAAAAAAAAAAAAAACTCTATCATATTGGGTAAAAAGCAGTAAGTGGAAAAAAAAAAAAGCAATAAGTGGTCTGGAGCTTGGAGACGCCTATCAGTGAGACTCAGGGCCTTATCAGGAAAGGCTTTTAGCCTTTGTCACCAGGTGGTTCTGTTCTTTAAATGACTTTCTGTTCCTTGCCTCATCTTTTCCTCTCTTCCCAACTGTTTATGTCTGGCCTTGTCTGCTCAGCTCTTGAGATAATGTTGTTTTTCTAGACTTTTCTTTCTTCCCTAGTATGGATATGTATAGTGAATTCCTGGACCTTTCCCTGATGAAAACAAACCACGTTGGGACCCCATGAGTGTGGAGCAGAGCTGGGCCAGAGTGGAGCACATCGTGGTGCTCCCTCTGCCCCACCCACTCCCACACCTCAGAGCCCAGCAGTCCTCCCCCAAGAGCCTGCCTCTTAAGGGGCAACATTGGTCCTCTCATAGTGAAGACTGGTGGTTTATTTTTTAGGACCTAATTTAAAGTTAGCGAGAGTGATGGCTGTGGATTTGAGGAAATTTGTTCGCTCATGAGCTCTGGTTTCCTGACTGCTAACTCTGAGCAGCAGCAGCACCAGCACCAGCAGCAGCAGCAGCACCAGCACCAGCAGAGCTGAGCCCGACTGGATGTCAAGTCAAGGAAGGGAGGCGCTCAAGAGACAGAGGCTGCCCGAGGGTATATAACTGGGGTGCAAGGAGGGCCTGAGTCACTAGGATAACTGTGATGGGCCTGTGCCAGAGGCTGGTGCTAGGATATTGCAATGAGATGACTTCACTTAGCTGAACACGCGAAGGTGAAGCCACCAGTTCTCAGGCACTTCAAGGGCATGCCTCACTGGGTTTGAGACTATCAGGTCTCTTCCTCAAAACAATGACTGCCCCCGCCCCCCTTTGCCCCAGGCACCTTCTGCCAGGGTAGGCAGGGAGGCGGGGAGTTTGCTGGGTTGCTAGGTTGGCCGGGATCTGGGGCACGGGGAACCTTTCAATTGTTGTACCCCAGTTAGTGGGAAGAGCCTCTCTGGTAGCCAGTGGGTGCTTGTGGCAGGAGCACTGGCCTCGGAGCCATCAGGCCTGGTTGGCATTAAAACTCCGTCACTTACTGTCTGGATGACCTCGTTCAGTTAGTCTTGAGACTTCTGTGAATACTAAATGAGAGGCTATGCCCCCAAATGCTCAGAAACTCATATAGCATCATGCAGTGTGAGTAATCTGTGGTTTGATGCCTTCATATTAAGACTCTGGAACACGTCCTCAGGCTGTGTGACAGTGGGTGGAAAGAGGGTACTTTGTCAGCGTCTTGCTGGGTTTTTTTTCCTTCTCCCCATTCCTTCCAGATTCAAGCCCCCCCCCCCCCCCATCCTCCAAGCCTTATTTTGACATTTCTTTTCTCTGCCTGCCAAGAAGATTGTGTTCAGCTGCGCTGGTCTGAGGCTGTGCTATCCTGTGCTTCATTAGGTTAATTCGATGGCTTGTCTTCTGGGAACTGACCAGAGGAGAAGTTCTAAAACCACCCTAGCCTCCAAAAGCCAATCCTCCCTGTTCTCCTTTTGGAGCAGCCTTTGCTGCTCAATCCCATACACCTCCTTTTCCTCTCCTCTACCTGTAAACTAAAGGCCCCCTTTAGCTTGTATTGGTTGCTCAAGCATGCATCCCTTGATTGATAGAAGGTGTAGGGGAGGGAGACCATCCATTCTTCAAGGCCCATGCTGCCCCTGATGTTCTGGATTCCGGTCACCAGTTCCTCAGTTCATTCTCAGCATCCTAAGCTCGGTCAGCCATTTAGGGGACATTTATTGTTCAGCAGTCTTACCAAATATGCTAATTTGTGACCGCAAACCAGGCAGCATTGCTCTGCCACCTACTAAATTTCTCATGTGACTTCCCTTCTCTCTTAGAAGCCTGTTTCACATCTGGTCTCTGTAAATCTCCAACCCCAACAATGAAGAGACCCTCATTTTCCTACTGCCGAATCCCTCCCTGTGTCTGTGCCCTGACTCTGCTTTGCTTCCTGTTTCTTAGGCAGACCCTCTCCGTGTAGGTCCAGCTCCCACCCCTTCTTACTATCAAGGATTTGGCTTCTCCACTGTATTCTTTTTCCTGCAGCATTAACTTTTTCCTCTACCAGCATACAAATATTCTGCAGTATCTCTCAACTTAACCCCCATTCCACTTCATTCCATTCTTAATTTCTTTTTTTTTTTCTGGCAACACCTTTATTGAGTTATAATTCACATACCATACAGTTCACTCATTTTGAGGGTACAATTCAGTGGGTTTTAGTCTACTTACATGGTTATGCATCCATCACCACAAACGATTTTAGAACATTTCATCACCCAGAAGGCAACCCCATACCCATTAGCAGTCACTCCCCAACTCCCCCTAGGCAACTACTGCTTTATGGATTTGCCTATTCTGGAAATTTCATATCATGTGTATACACACATGCTCTCTCTCTCTCTCTCTCTCTCTCTCTGTCTTTAAAGAATGAAAATAGGGGTGTCTGACTTCAGCTCAGGTCATGTTCTCACAGTTGATGGTTTGAACCCCGCGCGGGTCAGGCTCTGTGCTGACAGCCCAGAGCCTGGAGCTTGCTTCTGATTCTGTGTCTCCCACTCTCTGGTCCTCCCCCGCTCATGCTCTGTATCACTCTCTCTCAAAAATAAATAAACGTTAAAAAAATTAAAAAAAAAAAAAAAGAATGAAAATAGGAGCACCTGGATGGCTCAGTCAGTTAAGCATCCGACTCGTAATTTCAGCTCAGGTCATGATCTCATGGTTCATGAGATCGAGCCCCACATCAGGCTCTGCACTGAGCATGGAGGTTGATTGGGATTCTCTCTCCCTCTCTGCTCCTCCGCTGCTTGCTCACTCGTGTGCACTTTCTCTCTTGCTGTCTCTCTCAAAATAAATTTTAAAAAAAGAATGAAAATAGAAAAGACTGTTTCCACCACCTAAGTTAAGGAGTAATACATTACCCAATACTTCTGAAGCCTCTGTAAGCCCCTCCTTGATCTTACCTACCTTCCTGTCCCTTCAGAGGAATTTCCCGAATTTTACATTATTTCTTTGATTTTCTCTATTGTTTTATCTTCTATATATAGACAGAAGCATATGCTTAGCTTTGCATACTTTTGAACTTTTTATGAACTCCGACTACTGGCATTCATCCATGACTTACTTTTCTTGCTCAACATAGTCATTTTTTGGTCATATTCATCCCTATTGATGTCTGAAACTAGAGTTCAATCATTTTTTCTATATGACATGAATGTACCACAAATTACCCTTTTTATTCTGAGGGACATTTGGGTTGTTTGCATTTTTCGGTTATTACCAAGTGGTGTCTTCAACATCCTTGTATGTCTTTTGGTGCACATGTCCATATGTACCTGGTAGTAGAAATACTAGAGTTGATTACACACCTGCCAGGAGGCCTAAAATTTTAAAGATAGAAAATTTCAAGAACATGGAACAAATGGGACTCTCATATACCACTGGTGGAAATGTAAAATGCTACAGCCACTTTGAAACACTGTTTGATAATTTCTAGTAAAGTTTAGCATACACCTTCCCTATGACCCAGTAATTCCACTCCCAGGTATTTACCCAAGAGAAATAAGAGTAAGTGTCTACAAAAAGACGTATACAAGAAGTTCAGGGCAGCTGTATTCATAACAACCCAAAATTGGAAGCAACTCAGATTTCCAAACATGGAAAAGAACAGACTACAGATACGTACAGTATGGACGAACCTCCAGAACACTCCACTGAGCAAACGAAGCCAGACATACAAGAACACATAATAGGTGTTTCTATGAATTTCAAGAGCAATTAAATGTAACATATGGTGACAGAAATCAGAAAAGTGGTGGACTGCAGGATATTGATGGGAAAGGAGCACAAGGGAGCTTTCTGGGGTGATAGAAATTGCTCTCTGTTTTCTAATGGGTGGCTACACAGATGTGCACATAGGTAAAAATTCATCAAGCTTTACATTGAAAGACCACTGCATTTTATTGGATATGAATTAAACCCCAGTGGAAAAAATAGATTGTCCCAAGTGGGAGTGAGATTTGGGAGGGGGGGGGGGAATGAAACAGTATATTTAACCTGTTGTCAGGCTTCACCTTAAGCTTTAAATCTGCTTAAAATGACAAGCAGGCTAAATTCCCTGGATTTGTTATTCAGTGATTCTAAATATTTAGCCTTTCAATGAGAAAGCATTCATTCCCACCCATACCTCAGGAAGATTTATCTCTGAAGATACTCACACAAAGGAAGTCATAAAATAAATTAGCCCAGGACAACTGAGGAAAATTTCTACTCTTGCATTCTGTTCCCACACCATGTTTTTTTGTGAGAAAGATGGTTTTTAATTTCTCTTTTAAAAAACACAAAACACCACTGGGATATTCTTATGTCTGTCTTTATTAGGTAGTACCACATTATCTTCCAAAGCATTGTACCAACTTATTGTCCTAATAGTGATGTGTGAGTGTTCTTAATACTCCATATCCTCTGCCAATTCTTGGTACTGTTAGTTTTTTTTTTAATTTCCCCACAAAAATCCTGGAAGACAGTGCAAGCAATAATGTCTGTGACATTGGCCATAGCAACATTTTTCTAGATATGTCTCCTGAGGCAAGAGAAATAAAAGCAAAAATAAATTATTGGGACTACATCAAAATAAAAAGCTGCCCAATGAAGGAAGCAATCAACAAAACTAAAAGGGTTAGTATCCAAAATACATAAAGAACTTATTATACAAATCAACACCCAAAAAACAGATAATCCAATTAAAAAATGGTCAGGGGCACCTAGGTGGCTCAGTTGGTTAAGCTTCCGACTTCAACTCAGGTCATGATCTCACAATTGGTGGGTTTGGGCCCTACATCAGGCTCTGTGCTGACAGCTCAGAGCCTGGAACCTGCTTCAGCTTCTGTGTCTCCCTATCTCTGCCCCTCCCCTGCCTGTGCTCTGTCTCTCTCTGTCTCTCAAAAATAAGTAAACATTAAAAAAATTTTTTTTTAGTTGGCAGAATACATAACAGACATTTCTCCAAAGAACACATACAGATGGTCAGCAGACACATGAAAAGCTGCTCAACATCACTTATCATCAGGAAAGTACAAATCAAAACTACAATGAGATATCACCTCCCACCTGTCAGAATGGCTAAAGTCAACAACACAAGAAACAAGTGTTGGCAAGGATGTGGAGAAAAAGGAACACTCATGTACTGTTGGTAGGAATGTAAACTGGTGCAGCCACTGTGGAAAACAGTATAGAGGTTCCTCAGAAAGTTAAAAATAGAACTGGGTTGCCTGAGTGGCTGAGCCAGTTAAAGGTTCCACTCTTGATCTCAGCTCAGGTCTTGAGGTCGGTCGTGAGTTCAAGTTCTACATTGGGCTCTGTGCTGCACAGGAAGCCTACTTAAAATAAATAAATAAATGAATAAATAAATAAATACACATTCATATATACATATATACGTGTGTGTGTGTGTGTGTATGTATATATAGTACTACCCTATGATCCAGCAATTGCACTACTGTGTATTTACCCAAAAAATACAAAAACACTGATTCAAAGGGATACATGCACCCCTTTGTTTATTGCAGCATTATTTACAATAGCCAAATTATGAAAGCAGCCCATGTCCATCAATAGATGAATGGATAAAAGTGAAATAATTCAGTGAGAGAAAGACAAATGCCATATGATCTCACTCATAAGTGGAATTTAAGAAACAAAACAAATGAGCAAATGGAAAAAAAAGAGAGAGACAAACCAAGGAACAGACTCTTAACTATAGAGAATAAACTGGTTACCAGAGGGGGGTGCTGAAATAGATTTTTTTTTAATTCCTCCAAGAGCCCATTTTAAAATGTAAATCAGCTCATGATTTACAAACCCTGCCATCAGATTCATAATAAATCCTAATCCCTTCAAAGCCCTCTGTGGTCACCCTCAGCCTTCTGTGCCTTCGTCTCTGACACCCTCACCACCCCCGCCTGCTTCATGGGCCCATTTGTTCTATGTTTATCAGGTCAGTCTTGCTTCCTCCTCATTCTCTTTGCGTTCTTTGTTCTCTCTCCTGGCTCCCTGTAATTTCCCTTTGTATTTGCCACTAGACCAGAAGCTCTGTGAGGACAGGATGGGTGTGTCCTGTCCCGCATTGTCCCCATGCCCAGTACTAGCCCTTTAAGTATCTGCTGAATGAACAAACAAGTCCCCAGCAGCCAGGTGGGTCCGGAAGAATGGTCTACTTCCCTTTTGGGTACCAGAGCACGTGCCTTCCCTCCAACTTTGTTCTCTTGGTGTGTGTGTGCCTGGGCTTCACGGGAAAGATCAGAGCAGCTGTGAGGGAAGAAATCAGAATTAGGCAATGAGCACCTGAAGGGCACGCGGAGTCCACTGGAGGAAACAAGATGCATGAAAGTACTTCTCAAGGGTCAGCACTGGGTGACTTCTGGGGTTTGGGGTGCATGTTGAGGGGCCTCTGATGTTTCTTAGTTCCAGGTAGCAACAATTCCTCCCTGTGTCTCTGCCCTCGACACATGTTGAGCTGCTCAAGCTCCCAGGAACAGCCTGGCCATGGGGTTTGCAAAGCAAGGGCTTTTGCTGGTTACCCCACTTCTCTGCCTTTCCCCAACACATTGATGAAACCAGGACTTTTCTTCTCCCCCACAAGGTAGCTGGTTACCTCAGATGCCCCCTTTGTTGAGCTGGAATCCCAAGGAGTTACTTCTCCAACAGGGGAGACATTTCCTTTGGAGCCTCCTGTGCCAACTTCTGCCCAGCCCCGACCTTCAATGGCCACCATGGGCTGCCCACCAGAAACCAGGTCTTCTTGGAAAGTCACCGCCTCCCTTAGCCACTTGCTTTGTGGTTGGCTCTCGCTGGGTCACAGGATGTTAGGAGCAGGACCCTGTAAAACCAAGTGCTTTTCTTCAGATGTTGGGCATAGAAAGGGGCAAAGAGGGAATTGAAAGAGACAATGACCTGGCTTCCTATTTACAGACAATCAGCCAAAGGCTATGCCTAGAATCTCGCCTTCCAAACAGGTGCAGTAAAAAAACATCAGAAGCAAAGCACCTTGGAACCCGTGCTGTTGGGCCCCCTGGGAATCAGAGCCAGTCACCCTGGGTGAGACATGTTGGGGAAGCTTTGCTTTAGGCCCTAGAAACCACCTCTGTGTCTGCTTGTCACTCGTCCCGGAACCCCTTGGTAGTTGGAAGAAGTCACAGGCCTCTTTCTGTGCCCTGGCCTGTCACAGGCTTTGGAATCAGATAGACCTGGACACAGATATCACCTCCACTCACAAGAGTGTGACCTTAGGCAAATTCCTTTACTTCTGTGATCACTGTTTCCTCACCCAGAACGGTGTCTTCCTTATTGGAATGTGCTAGTTCCATTCCCCGATGGCTTTGTGGTTTGGCTCGGCTCCAGAAATTTGAGCTGCCATGAGTGGAGAGGGCAGCTAAGGTCCTTGAACACAGTCTGAGAGGCCTTCTCTGAAGCTGCTGGCAGCAGCCAGAGGACCCTGGAAGGGCTGGCTGGAGCTGGAGCTTTCAGCAAAGGGCTGTGGTGCCCAGGGGCCAGGTCAGAACTGGGACTAACTGGATTTGGAGAAGAGCTGGTGGGGACAGGCAGGCAGCCAGATTTAAGTGATCCCTATGGCATGGAGCCAGGGCCCACGGCCTCCACTCTCAAACTTGTCCCTGACTTTTGCCTAGCCTCCCTTGCACATGGCATGGATCCAAATTCCTTTCCTTAGGGCCCCTCCCTAAACTGCTAGCCTCTTCTTCCTGCTATTGCCCACCAGGGCAGCCTAAGGCCTCAGATTGCCCATGTCCCCAGGGACCCTGGCATTCACTTCATCCAAACATACAGATGAAGGTAACTGTCTAGATGACTGTGTGGTTGGGGCTCTGAGCCCAACACCCCTGCATCCTGACACCAGAGCTGGAAGGATTGTTAATAGTTCACTGAGCTAACCCAGGAATGCTTCATCTAGAGCCCACACCGGGGAGAGGAGAGGGCAAATCCCAGGGCAGAGGCCCAGCCCTCCCCCATGGACCCCTCTCTTGCCCAGAAGGGTTTCTCACAACTCCTCAGAGGGTAGAGAGCACCAGGGTGGGGAGCCATACCTGCAGGCAAGTCTCCTGTGATCTTTTCTCTGGGCCATTTTCTCTTCAATTTCACCTGGAATTAACCTCACACAGCTGGATTAGGAACTTTCTGAACCTGGTTCTTCCAGTGACTCGCCATGGACTCCAGGGAAATCACTTTATGTCCTTGTTTACTTTCTGGCTAATAAGTGAGGAGAGTAGGCTAATCTCTTCCTCTGCAGCCCTTGAGAGCTATCTGTGGGTGGTGAGAGGAGAGAGCCCTTTCTTTTGTTCACCCTTTGGTTAAGTGGGCGTCTCCTCTCCTGCTAACTTGTCCCCTCTGGGACTTGAGGGTGGGGCCGGGAAAGAGAGAGAGAGAGAGTGAGTGTGTGTGTGTGCATGCACGCGTGCGTGTGCGAGTGCAATTTATCTGCACATTACTTTTCCTCTCTGCAATTTCAGGGTCATGCTGCGGCAGCTTGGCGCCTGACGAGAGCGAGAGCGAGGGGGAACCTGCCAGGGGATTACTGCTAGCGAGAGCTAACAGCAGGACAGCAGGCCTCAGGGGAGTGGGGATGGGCAGAGCAGCCTGTGAGGCTGGGCCAGCAGCACCAAGGAGGCCTGGGCCCTGGCAGGGAGCTCGGCACACGCTCAGCTGACCCAGACGGCATTCACAGCAGATCCCCACTGAGCAGCAGCTGTCCCCAGGCCCTGGAGGACCTCTCAGCAGGAGCAGGAGCTCCGTGAGCCCCTCTTCGACCACAGTTGGGGCTGTGACCATTGGGAGAAGGGAGCAGCGCCTTGAATGGGAAGCGGAAGGGCAGAACCTAATGCAAGGAGGATTTTGGTCTCTGCAGGAGAGTTTTCTGACACCCACAGAGCTTCCTGGGTTTCTTCTCTCAAGACTGGGGCATCGTTCCCTCCCCTGGTGAAGGGTTTGGCCCAGGAGGGCCAGTTGAGGCGGGGACAACTCTTGGATGGAATCCAGACCACTTGAAGCTCATGTGCTCTCTGCTGTGATTGAGGTTCAAAGGCTTCCCCACTGCAGGGGACGAGGGGCCGCCTCCGTGTCTGCTCATGAACCACAAGGACTCCGAATGCTCCAGACTGGACCGTTTCGAGCCACCAAAGAGGGGGGCCCCCGGAGCTGGCAGCCAGCAACCCCAAGGGACTAGAGGGCTGGGATGGACTGACCTGCCCCTCACCAGGGCAGTGGGAGAATCAGAGCCTCTGTGGCCCAGCTAGTGACAGAGAGACCTGATGAAGCCATAAGCAGGGGCCCGAGTGGCCCAGGGACAGGGGAGCCACTCCTGCCTACGTGCTTTCTCCTTGCCTAGAGGGAGGGTGTGGTGAGGGACCCCTGCCTCTGTCCCCTCCTCAGCACGTGCCCCTATGCCCTTTGCACGTGGTGCCAGAAGAGGCAGGCTACGCTGTGGCTGGCCCATCAGTGGGCTGGGAAAGGAGTGGCCACGGTGACACCCCACTGCCCACCAGGCTGGTGGTCTGGCCCCCCGGGGCGCCAAACCATGAAGTGCTCCCTGCGGGTGTGGTTCCTCTCTGTGGCCTTCCTGCTGGTGTTCATCATGTCACTGCTCTTCACCTACTCCCACCACAGCATGGCCACCTTGCCCTACCTGGACTCGGGGACCCTGGGTGGGACCCACCGGGTGAAGCTGGTGCCTGGCTATGCTGGCCTGCAGCGCCTCAGCAAGGAGGGGCTCCCCGGCAAGAGCTGTGCCTGCCGCCGCTGCATGGGTGACACTGGAGCCTCTGACTGGTTCGATAGCCACTTCAACAGCAACATTTCCCCTGTGTGGACCCGAGAGAATATGGATCTGCCTCCAGATGTCCAGAGGTGGTGGATGGTGAGAGCTGCAGCCCCTCCTGCCTCCCCTTTGCTGCCCCCTCAGTCCCCCGGTTTGGGAGTCACTCTTCAAGCCCCTCTTGGATTTGGGCATTCTGCCTTCTGGCCCCCAGAGCCTTGACAAAGTATTCGGTCCATTTGACCAGAGCCATCTGGTAGGGTCACAGATTCTGAAAGGCAGAGTGAGCTTTGGCCTGGAAGGAGAGAGAACCACTTTTTAGTGCCTGTAGGGGCTGAGCAGACACCAGAAATGCCTACTAGGCCAGGGTGGTAACACAGGAGATACAGGCCCCAAGGAGGAAGATGCTGAGAGGTAAGGACCATGGCGGGGAGAATGTCTGCCCTTTATAAAGGAGGCAACCCCTCTCAGCTGTAGCAAACTTGTGCTGTGCAGGGATGTGACCCATCACTGCTGGATCTTCTGACCCCTTAAGAGAACTTGGAAGTCCACAGTTTTTTGCTAAATATCCTAATTTGTAAATGTTGGCTCACAAGAATTTTAAACACCGTGAGGGCCACTCACTTAGTTTTCTACAATTGCTGGAAGAGGCTTTCTTCTGGGCCAGGATAAGAAAACATTGTGAGTTTCTTTGGGAGATAAGGGAGGTGAGGGGCAGGGGATGAGAGGACAGGTATGCCCGAGGCTCCCTGCTTTTCTGGATCCTGTCACCTTTCTGCTCCTTTTAACTCCCTTTACCTCATCCTTGTCATCTCTGGAATGTCACTCCCTAGGCTCTTCCTGGGCCATCTGATCGCCATACTGTGTCAGGTGGAGCAGTGTCAGTGCTTAGCCCAAGGGCCCTCAGGCCACCTTCATTCCCCGCTGGGGGACTGGGGAGTCAGCTCCTGGTTTCCCCAGCTGGAAAATGGGGAAGATGACGACTCCCCACTCTTCCTCACATTCAGGGAGACAGTGAGGAGGAGCTCCTGTGATCAGGCTTATCAGAACAACTCACAGATCCTGCTTCCTGGCTCAGACTGTCCAAGTCCCTAAGAATGGGGAGGTCTACAGAGCAAGGATCACCAGGAGCCCCAGGGGCCATTCCTGTGGCAGCCTGGAGCGCTCGAAGGGTTCCGCCTGTTAATCATAGTCACAGCCCTCATTTTGTGAGGAAAATCAAGGTTCAGATAGTGCATAGAGCTTGCCTGAGGTGGTGGCCACCTAGGACCAGAGCAGGATCCTGGGCAGAAGTAGACCCATGGGTAGGCCAGGTTTCCTTCCCTGAGGGATGGAACTCGGGGCTGTTTAAGCACCAAGCATATTCTTCAGCCAAGACACAGAAGCCATTTCTTTCTGGCTCCCCAAAGTCACTCCCTTTTGCTGTGAACTTAGAAATTCTTATCTCAAGCTTAGCTTCCTGTCCACACTCAGTTCGTATTCTTGTTCTCAAGAGCCTTTCCTGTGCTCCTGTGCTAAGAGAAGAGGCAGAGAAGCAGGCCTACTCCATTCCCTTCATTTATTCTGTCCCCTGAGCAGCTCCTGCTCAGCCACACTCCCCATATTATGGTTCAGACCACAGAGCGTTTTAAAGCCCTAGTTTCTACCCTACTGATTTGTGGTCTGTGACTCAAGTCCAGTCTGCTCAATATTTTCTTTTAGTTTATTTTTATTTATTTTTGAGAGAGAGAGAGCAAGCTGGGGAGGGGCAGAGAGAGAGGGAGACAGAATCACAAGCATGCTCCGCGCTGTCAGTGCAGAGCCCGATGCAGGGCTCAAACTCACAAACCGTGAGATCATCATCTGAGCCAAAATCAAGAGTTGGATGCTTAATCGACTGAGCCACTCAGGTGCCCCTGCTCAATATTTCTAAAATATTTGCATTAGTGGGACGCCTGGGTGGCTCACTTGGTTAAGTGCCCGATTCCAGCTTAGGTCATGATCTCACAGCTCGTGAGTTCAAGCCCTGTGTCAGGCTCTGTACTGACAGCTCGGAGCCTGGAGCCTGCTTCGCATTCTGTGTCTTCCTCTCTCTCTACCACTCCCCTGCTTGGACTCTGTGTGTGTGTTTCTCTCTCTCTCTCTCAAAAAATAATAAACATTAAAAAAAAAAAAACTTTAAAATATTTGCATTAGTTAACATTTAGGAATTGGGATATTTCACGTGAAATCCATATTTTCAGCTTCTCTTGAAAAACTGGAAAATTTGGTGCTTTTGAGCTCACGATACAACACACCAGCAGTCAGCTCACTCCTTTTTGATGGGGCCTCCTGTTTGCCATAGGCCCCATCTGCCACTTTACTCCTGCGCAGTTACTTGCCTGGCGTGTTGGCATTTGAGGGCTGCCCCAGCTTCATTTCATGGTCTTCTACGGTTACTGGTGGTTGGAAGCACAGGGAACCAGTTTCATTCCAGCCATTCTGACTTTGAAAGAATTCCTGTACCTCTCTGCCTGCTCTTCTCCTCTCCCCTAGGGCTCAGGGGGTGACTCCAGTTTATCCCTGTGGATATTGCGTCAAGATGGAGCTTTCCTAACCCTGAGTCCTCAGGCTCAGTCCCAGAGGCGCCCTCTGTAGGCGGGTTGGGAATGAGCCCTTGAAGCTCAGCAGGGTTTTCCACATTAACTGCTCCTCAAAATGACTCTTCCTGTGACTCATAGCTTCCCTGAGAGGACAGCAGAGCAGGGGCCTCTGCAGCCATGAGGAGCCCAGGAAGTTTCTCTGCTCTGCGGTACCCCTTGACCCCCGAGTCCCCTCCAGTGCGTTAGAGCCTGCGCCTGATGAGAAGGGCACTAGCCTCAGAAAGGAACTTTACTGTGTGGGAATGGGGGCATGTCCTCACTGTCGAGAGAGAATTCCCTTTCCCTGACTGAGATTAGAGGGTGAAGGCAGAGAGGCGAGACAGGCAGGAATCCCTCCCTGCTCACCCGCCCCTCTCCTTCCTTCTTCCCTCCTGTCCACAGATGCTGCAGCCCCAGTTCAAGTCACACAATACCAACGAGGTACTGGAGAAGCTGTTCCAGATAGTGCCAGGCGAGAACCCCTACCGCTTCCGGGACCCCCACCAGTGCCGGCGCTGTGCCGTGGTGGGCAACTCAGGCAACCTGCGGGGCTCTGGCTACGGTCCGGATGTGGATGGGCACAACTTCATCATGAGGTGAGCCCCAGGGAGCCCAAGGGTGGGCCCAGGACAGGCCTCCAGAAGGAGGCACTGGCCTCCATAGACTTGTCTGACAGTGTAGGAGTTGCCTGCTGCTGTGAGCCTCCCGTACCAGAACCTTCTATAAAGGCTTGAGTGTCTCACTCTTATTTGTTGGGTAGATGGGGAGGCAGAATTCCCATTCTGTACTTTGCTTGAGGCCTGCAGTCAGTTTCGAGTCCTGAACTCCTCCGAAAAGAACCAAGAGTAGACCACTGGTTGTTTTCTGGTGAGAACTTCCACCTGCCTGGTCCCCTCAGTGCTGAGCCAGGAGTGAGGCCCCACACTAATGTCTTGATTAATAGCCACAGATGGTTCCTCCTGGCAGTCTCACAGAAGATGGAGGTCCTGGGCAGGAAGAAGAACTGCTCAGTGCTTGCTCTGGGCTGCTGTCCCTCACCTTTATTTGATAAGGTTTAGATTATGTGGGGCAGATTCATTCACCAGACATCTCTGCCCAGCCTTAAGGAAAGGAGAGGGGTTGGAAAGACATTCGTTTCAGACAAAGACACAGAGCTATGAGCCTGGAGGTGAACAGGGACTACGTATGGGAGACTTAAAACTCCAACATGGACTGCTCATTCTGTTCCTGACTTTCATCCTGTTTTCTGACTTTCTCCTTAGACTTGGGGATGGGAAATGCCATGCTGGGGATCCTTCCATCCCACTCCTTGGTGGAAAAAGAGACTTGAGAGTAAATATACTGAAAATGCCGAGTTTTCACTAAGCATCTCTTATGATGAACATTGCAGAAAGACCAGGTTTCCCAGGAGGCGAAGGAAGGGCTTTGTCTTAGAAACTGTTGCTGTTTCCATGGCAACACCCAGGCAGCAGTATGTCTCTGAGGCTTTCACCATTCCTTGCAAAACCTTTCTCATGTTGAGAAGGGGGGCGGGGGGCGGTGGGGAGAGGAGGTCTGCTAGGCCCCATCCAGGAACCCAGAACCACCTGAGATTCTCTCTATCCTCCAACTGCTGGCACTCAGAATGTAAGGGAGTCAAGCTGGTTGCTGGAGAAGGGGCTCTCTCTACCCTGAGACAGTGGCCGAGAGTGGGGAAGGAGGCATCCATCACTTCAGTGCAGCCCTGGGACTCTCGGGAAGCCCAGGGAAATGGTCTTGAGTGCCTGAATCTCCTGCCTCTGCTGCCCTGCCCCCTGTGCTAAGTGGATGCTTTCATTATGCATGTCAGTAGCGGTTGGGAACCTCCAGGGTAGAAGCAGAGAAAAAGGCTTGGCCGCTATGACACCTTAGTGGTACCTGGTCAGGCCAGGCTACAGAAAGGAATTCACAGATGTTCACTCACAGAGACCAGGTTAGGAGATGTGCGTTTTGGAATGGACCCCAGAATTGCTTTGTGTAAGGGGTGACCCAGATTGAATTGGCTTTTTGCTGATGTGTACAGTCTGATGGTAGTGGAGGTGACTCTTTCCTTATAGGCATGTCTTGGTTTGGAACCACTGGGGATGCCTCCCTGGTCCCTGGAGGCAAGACCAACATAAGACCCCACCAAGCTGAGTTACAGTGAGATGATGGCTATACCCATATTTCCCTATCCCACCCCCGGCTGCCTCCTCCTCCTATATGTCTTCTGAGCCCTGCTGAAAACTTCAAATGGAGTTGAGCTGGTCCTGCCTTAGCCAGCCAGCAGACCTAGAACAAGCACCTGGCAGTCGTAGGCTCACCTTAATACATGAGTGAATGGAAGAGACTAGGTGACCAGATACCAAACTCTAAGCATGAATGCACATCCACCATTCCCCTGCCTCTGCCCTCAGGTGCAGAGGCAACCAGAAACAGATAGAAGTCTAGAATGCTTTTCCCCTGAATCATGGAGATGTAGTTCAACCTGTGTCCTGTCTGGCCCCTTTCCAGGGCTTGGCTTCTCCAGAATGAATCAGAACCTCAAAGCAAAATCCTGCCCTCAAAATCATGCCATGTTCCTTCCTTCTACCTTGGAGGCTCTGAAACATCTTTTTTAGAACTCTTACTCCATTCGTTCTCAGATTTTAGAAAGTTGGTGCCTGCCCAGCAAGTGAGAGGGACCTGAGGGAGGTGGAGGCAATGATACCGCCTGCCAGGTCTAAGAAGGGACTTCCTCAAGACTGTGGCTACAGATGATGGGGGTGGGGAGGAGTGGGGTTGTCTTCAGAGGCCAACCTGGGACACTTGTAGCCCTTTGATCTGTGGGACCAGTTTGGCCTCTCCATGTCAAGTGAGAGGAGGTTATTTCTTAGGTACACGCCAGAGTGAACCTTGACCCCAGCTCCTACCCAGTCCAGGCCCCAGCCAACTTGAGCGTCACCAACCCACGTCGTCCACTTCCTGATACCCCGTTACATATCCCAGGCAGCTGAGAAACACCATCCCAATTGATCTGTTCCTCACAGACCCCAGGGCTGATGTGGCAGAAGGCAGATCCGGGTGTGGCTCTGGTGACCATAGGACACCAGTGCTGTGTGTAGAGCTCTAGTAGCCCCAGAAAACTGTCATTAATAAATGGGAAAGTATACTTTTAGGCTCTTCTAAGAGGTAATATCTCTGAATCCTAAAGACCAGGAAAACAGAGGGGTGCCCAGACAGGAGGCAGAGGGGCAGTTAACCTAAAGAAATGGAGGCTAGAGCACAGTCGGTCCTACGGAAAAGATTCTAGGCTTCTGTTTGAGCCAGACTAGAACTGAAGTGGCCAAGAACAAAGACTCACTCTCTAGTTCTAAATCAGGCCGTTCTCAGGCTTTATGGCTTTCCAACTCCAAACATCCTCCAATTCCTCAAGGGAAGGGAACGAGAGAGCTACAGCAATATGACTGGTAGCAGTGGGGCCTCCTGGATGTGCTCCTACTGTATCGTGTCATCAGGGGGAGGTGGGCAGGAGGAAGGCATTGTGGGAGCCCCAGTGACACAGGAGGTCTTTACCCAGCCCAGCTGAGTGGTGCCAGCCACTTTAAGTACAGGTAACCTTCATCCTGGTTTTACAGAATAGGCATAAAAAGCTGGGAAAGCACATGGAGACTTTGCTCCCTCTCTCCCAGGTCCCTTTATCCCCATTGGAGGGCAAGGTTATGGTCATCTATCTAGGCGGTCATGATTCTGCAAAGTGGTCCACACAAGACAGGAATGTTCTCATAGACGGTCATAGCAGAAAAGACCGACAGGTTTGTGTTTACAGCTGGATCACCTGTTTTGAAGATGTTCACCAAAAGAGGGAGCTTTGATTTTATTGATCCTATGTTTTGCACAAGTTGAAAGGAAGTAGAAGCCTACTGGGCTTGTTATACCTAGGAGGACGGTGAGCCCACTCTGGGTTTCCGACTTCTTCCATGGCAGCATGGGAGAGACACATCCACACTGCGCATCACCAGCAGACAGCCAAGGTGGGCTCTGTCAGAACTTGGAGCATCCCTCCTGGCCTTGGAACAGAAAGGCAGATAAGAAGCTGACGTACAGGGACAGAGGGGCTGGTGCTGGTGGAATAGAGGCTGCCATGCAGCTCAGGGGTTGAGGGAATGCTTCAGCTTCTTATCTTGCTTCCACCGTCTTCTAGGAAAGAGGACAGAACAGCCAGGTAAGGTTGAAGCTGTAGAAGGCTGTTCTCTTCTTTAATAAAAAAAAATTGTAAGAGTAATAAATATGTTGTTATTGGGGGAAAAACACAGAAATATATATACTAGAGGGTGCCTGGGTGACTCATTCGGTTAAGCATCCCACTTCAGCTCACGTTATGATCTCACAGTTCATGAGTTTGAGCCCCACGTCGGGCTCTGTGCTGATAGCTCAGAGCCTGGGGCCTGCTTCAGATTCTGTGTCTCCCTCTCTCTCTCCCCTTACCTTGCTCTCTATCTCTGTCTCTGTCTTTCAAAAATAAATAAACATTAAAACATTTTTAAAAGAAAGATATATACTAAAAGATGAATTACGCTTCCCCGTCCCATTTCCCAAGAGTAACCTTTGTTACCAATTGTAATACTCTTCCAGATTTTTTTATTCATATATAAAAGTATGTTTTTTCTTTCTTCCTTCTTCCTTTTGCTCCCTGTGCCTCCTTTTCTTTTTTTACAAAAAAATGGTATCACACTATCTAGTTTCAAGTTTTCCTTTTGTCTTAATTCCCTCCTGCAGCACATAGTAGTATTCAAAAGGTAATGGGATAGACACCTCACATTACTTGTTTTTTTTCACTGAGTACCTCTTGGACTTATTTCTTACCAGCACGTGTAAATCTATTTCACTCATTCTCATGGCTACATGGTGTTCTATTATATGAGTGTCCCAAAATGTATTAACCAGTTCTCTTTTTTAATGTGTATTTATTTTTGAGAGAGAGACAGACAGAGCATGGGCAGGGGAGAGGCTGAGAGAGGGAGACACAGAATCCGAAGCAGGCTCCAGGCTCTGAGCTGTCAGCACAGAGCCCAACGCAGGGCTTGAACTCACGAGCCGTGAGATCATGACCTGATCCAAAGTTGGACGCTTAACCAACCAAGCCACCCAGGAGGCCCAACCAGTTCTTAATTGTTAAATTGATTCTTCTTTTCACTACTGTAAATAATAATGCAGTGAATATCTTTGTGCGCATGTCTTTGCAGACTTATGAAACCATTTTTATAGGATAGATACTTAGAAATGGAATTGCCACGGGGCGCCTGGGTGGCTCAGTTGGTTGAGCATCTGACTTTGGCTCAGGTCAGGATCTCATGGCTTGTGAGTTTGAGCCCCACATCGGGCTCTGTGCTGACAGCTCAAAGCCTGGAGCCTGCTTCAGAGTCTGTCTCTGTCTCTGTCTCTGCCCATCCCCTGCTCATGTACTGTCTCTCTCTCCCTCCCTCTCCTCTCTCTCTCAAATATAAACGCGTATTTTAAAAAAATAATTAAAAAAAGAAATGGAATTGCTGCATCAAAGTGTACACCCATTTATATTTTTGATGGCTAGAACCAAATTGTCCTGTAAAAATCTTGTACAGGGGCACCTGGGTGGCTCAGTTGGTTAAACATCTAACTCTGGTTTGGGCCTGGGTCATGATCTCACAGTTCGTGGAAGCCACGCATGGGGCTGTGTGCTGACATCGCAGAGTTTGCTTGAGATTTCTCTCTCTCTCTCTCTCTCTCTCTCTCTCTCTCTCTCTCTCTCTCTGCCCCTCCCCTGCTCTCTTTCTCTCTTGCTCTCTGTCTTTCAAAATAAATAAATAAACTTTAATGGGGCACCTGGGTGGCTCAGTCGGTTAAGCAGCCTACTTCAGCTTAGGTCATGATCTCACCGTTCTGAGTTTGAGCCCCGCATCGGGCCCTTTGCTGACAGCTCAGAGCCTGGCCTGCTTCAGAGTCTGTTTCTATCTCTCTCTGCCCCTCCCCTGCTCACGCTCTGTCTCTCTCTCTAAAAAATAAAATAAAAACATTTAAAAATAAAGAAAGATGTATGGAAACTAATTTGACAATAAATTTCATATAATAAATAAGTAAATAAATAAATAAATAAATAAAAATAAAGAAAGAAATAAACTTTAAAAAAAGATAAAAATCTTGTACCACTTTCTATGGCGGTTTATTCTCATGTCACTCTCTTGTCCTTACAGGATGAATCAGGCGCCAACCGTGGGCTTTGAGCAGGATGTTGGCAGCCGAACCACTCATCATTTCATGTACCCCGAGAGTGCCAAGAACCTGCCCGCCAATGTCAGCTTTGTGTTGGTGCCCTTCAAAGCCCTGGACCTCCTCTGGATTGCCAGCGCTTTGTCCACGGGGCAGATCCGATTGTAAGTCGCTCTGTTGACTGGGAGTGGAATGTGGGTGACAGAGCATTTTGAGAGGAGTCTTCCCAAGGATTGGCTCTTAGAATTCTTTTAACTGAATATTTTGACCGAGAGGGGCTGGTGAAGAGGGAGGCAATAGTAGGGAGAGCCCAAAGTGGTGTGTTAGCTGGGGCCACAGGTTGTTCTGTGTCACTCCTACATAGTGACTGCCAGCTTCCTGTAGGTAGAAAGGGTAGCAAGGTTTTGGTCTCCTTTCCAGGAGGTGGCTCCTGACTGTGGGAGTTCTGCATTCTGAGAATTTTCTTTAGAGGCAGTTGCTCAATCATAGCTGGGAACCTGAGGAAATTTAATATATCATTTTTTATTTTATTTTATTGAAGTGTGGTTGACATACAACATTACATTAGTTTCATCACCAAGTATTTTTTTTTATTTTTAATGTTTATTTATTTTTGAGAGACACAGTGGGAGTGGGAGAAGGGCAGAAAGAGAGGGAGACACAGAATCCCAAGCGGGCTCCAGGCTCCAAGCTGTCAGCACAGAGCCCAACATGGGGCTTGAACTCATGAACCGTGAGATCATGACCTGAGCTGAAGTTGGATGCTTAACTGACTGAGCCACTCAGGCACCCCATCACTAAGTATTTTTTAGCATCTCTATTGAGGTACAAGTCACATGCCATACAGTTTACACATTTAAAGTATACAAGTCAGTGGCTTTTATTAAATATGGTGTTGTGTAACTATCACAATTAATTTTAGAACTCCTTTCATCTTCTTAAAGATGAAGATCTTTAAAGATCTAAAGATACCTCTGTACCCCTTAGCCATCACCCTCACTCCCTCTACTCCCACACCCCAGCCCTAGGCAACAACCACTAATCTGTCTCTCACTGTGTGCGTGTGTGTATGTGTGTGTGTTAAAATGTATACAACATATGGGGTGCCTGGCTGGCTCAGTTGCTAGAGCATGTGATTCTTGATCTCAGTGTTGTGAGTTCAAGCCCCACATGGGGTGTAGAGATTAAAAACAAATAAATAAATACAAACTCATTTTCTCAGATCACTGCCTACATTCTCCACCAAAATTATAAGTACACTCAGGGCACCTGTGTGACTCAGTCAGTTAAGCATCCAACTTCGGCTCAGGTCATAATCTCACAGTTCATGGATTTGAGCCTGCGTCGGGCTTTGTGCTGACAGCTCAGAACCTGGAGCCTCCTTTGGAATCTGTATCTCATTCTTTCTGCCCCTCCCCTGCTTGTGCTGTCTCTCTCTGTCTCTCAAAAATAAATAAATGTAAAAAAATTTTTAAATAAGTACATTCGCTTTGTTGTGCAAAACACCACCCTATCCATCTCCAGAACTTTTTCATAATTTCAAGTGGAAATTGCATTCATTAATAACTCCCCATTTCCCCGACCCTTAGCCTCTGATAACCACTAGTCTTTTTGTCTGTATGATTTGACTATTATAGGTACTTCATGTAAGTGGAGTCATAGTGTTTGTCCTGGCTTACTTCACTTAGTGTAGTGTTTTCAGGGTTTATCTGTGTTGTAGCATGTACAGGACTTCATTCCTTTTAAAGGCTGAATAGTATTCCACTATATGGATATGCCATATTTGCTTTATCAATTCATCCATCAGTGGACAGTTAAGCTGTTTCCACATATGGCCTGCTATTTGCCTGCATTTTGTCACTATGTATTTTTTAAACACAGAAATATAAATTACAGTTTCCTGACTTTATCTTATGATAAAGTTTAAGTTTGAGTTTAAGTCCCTTGCTTAGAAAAGGAGTATAGACTACGGGTGCCATGGCTGGCTAATAGGGAAGGAGGGATTTGTACCAAATATGAGGATAGTAGCAAGAGGGTCACTGTAGGCAGAACTAAGACAAATATAGTGGGTGTGAGATGATTGGCTAAATTAAGTGGGGAGTTCACAGCTGAGTGTTGTGGAAAGAAGCATTTGAGCTGGATAATAGAAGGCACCAATGTTTGTCTAAAACATCCTTATTTTATCCTAAAGAACATAGGTAGCTGCTGAAGTTTTCTGAGCAAGGTACTGCAGTGATGTGCTCTGGGAAAGCAGTCTGGAAGCAGGGGATCTGTTGTAAGGCTGTCATCACTCAGGCCTGACAAGGAGGAAAGGCATCTGTGGACCTTTCTAGATCCCAAGGGCCATCTAAATCTTCTTCTTTCTGCTTGCAGCACCTATGCACCAGTGAAGTCTTTCCTTCGAGTGGACAAAGAAAAGGTAAGCTCCCACCTCTCCCTTGTTCATCCCCATCTCATTAGAAACGGTGCAGATTTGACTACTGCTGTGCCCAGTCCTGTGGCTCAGGTTTCCCCCAGTGCCCTTCCAGAACCTTCAGAGTCCACCCATCTGCTGGTATGCCTGACCCCCTCAGAGGCCACAGGAACTAGGGAACTTGGAAGAACAGGTCTGCTGGCAAGCATGGAGGAACTGGCAGAAGCTACTTAGAGCCTGGCCTGAGTCTCCAGGCCCCCAACACCCCTCATGTGTCTGTTGCCTTTTCTCTTCCCAGGTTCAGATCTACAACCCAGCCTTCTTCAAGTATATCCACGACCGGTGGACAGAGCATCACGGGCGGTACCCTTCTACAGGGATGCTGGTGCTCTTCTTTGCCCTGCATGTGTGTGATGAGGTGGGTAACCCCGTGTTATGGGTAAAATAGGGATACCCATGGAACAGAGGGGATTAGCCCTTCTTAGGGCTTAGCAGAGCAAGAGGAACGTGTTTTTGTAGGCAGAAACCAAGTGGCTTTGATTTCCTGCATTTCTAGGCTGTAAAGTATACATCTTCATTTCCCAAACTTACTACTCATGATTTTACCAAATCTGAAATCACTTCAGTGAAAAGTTAAAGTTATTTAAAAAGGAAACAGAACATTACTACCATAATTGGTATTACTTGTCATAAAGAAAAAATCATCAAAAATATAAATAGAACGGAAATAATGAAGTTAACTTCCAGCGGGATGGTCTTCTCCCACCGCTGTGGGCCCTAGGCCTACCCTCCGTGTGTTAACACTGCAGGTCATTCGTTCCAGGAGCACGTCTCACTAGCAAGCAGGGCTGCTGTGCCATACTCGCTCACGCCCAGCACACCCACTTTTGCCAGTAAATTCAGTGTGTGGTATTGGGTGCTTGACTAGCTTTCATATAAAAGTATTACATTAAAAAACAAAAACAACAACAAAACAAAACAAAAAAAAAAGGAACGTTAGCAACGGTGGGAGAGGTCCCATAGCCCCAGACCGGGGCGTATCGCTGCAATCAGACGGGTGGAAGAACCGAAAGGGAGCAGCAGTCTTGCCAGTCGGTATCCTTAGCTCCAGGCCTGGGTGTCGCGTATTCCCGTTGCCTCCCGCGCTCTGCGAATTGACGAACTGCGCGTCTCTTAGCTGTAGTCGGGTCGCTGCAGCCCCTTTCTCCTAGCCCACCGCGACCCGAGGCTTTCCCGTGCCCTGTCCTCCCGCTCTCCGACGCGGGGTGACCTGCGCCGCCCTCCCCTGCAGGTGAACGTGTACGGGTTCGGGGCCGACAGCCGGGGCAACTGGCACCACTACTGGGAGAATAACCGGTACGCGGGCGAGTTCCGGAAGACGGGGGTGCACGACGCCGACTTCGAGGCCCATATCATCGACATGCTGGCCAAGGCCAGCAAGATCGAGGTCTACCGAGGAAATTGAACCCGCGACCCTTCCGGGCCAGGCGCGAACCTCGGGCGCTGGCTCCTAGCCGGGACTCCAGGCCAGCCGGAGGGCGGTGGCCTCGGCGTGGGCACGGCGCCCCATTGGGCGTTTCCAGGCCCTAGGAGCGACGTCAGGGCGCGGTCTGGACTAATCATGCTGCAAGTCCAGCGAGCGCTGGCTGTCCCTCGCCAATCATGAGACTGGGGACTAGCCGGCCAGGCACCAATCAGCGCTGCAGTCGAAGCGGAGGATTTTTTTTTTTTTTTTCTCCCAGCCAATCATGCGACTCAAGGAGAACTGCCGGCCCTGGGCCCGTCTCTTCCAATCAATGGCCTTCGGAGGCGGGCCGGCGGCCGCTGAATCCCCTCTCCCCTATGCTTTGGGTAGAATTTTATTTCACGCTTTGTAAGGAACAGAGGTTGGTTCCGGCCTCAGTGAGGTACTTTCCTCAGTGTGTGTAGCAGCATTGCCCGCCGCTCGTCGACCTCACTCGGTCAGGGGCGCCGAGAAGGAGACGGTGGGGAAGGTGCGGGGCAGCGGCGGCTCGGCTTCCCTTGCCGGGGCTGGTGGGGGGCGGGGGTGTCCCTCTTGACCTCCGGGTGGGCGGTGGGGCGTTAGCCGTTCCTATATGGTGGTCTAGGGGAGATCAGATGGTTTCCGGGGAGCGCGCCTTCATCCCAGGGTAAAAGCTGGAGCCCTCTCAAACCTCTTCAGACTCAGAGAATTTTGGACCCCACGTTTCCTTTTTCTGTCAGGCCCAGATGGGTGAGTGTAAACCCACCAAAGAAATGCAGTGGCTTGTGGGTCCCCTCCTCTTTCTCCCCATCCCCACCTTTGGCCACCCTATGGATTGGCCTTTCTGACCAGGGCATTTAGCATCTCACCAGAAAACTAGAACTGTATTCGCCCGTTGCTAACGGGCGGAATTCGCCTAGGGCCTAACTCTGGAACACAGGTGTAAGGAACACGGCAGGGGACAAGGAAGCCCAGTCACTTCAGATGTAAGGTGCTTCTCACTCTCGTGTACTCTCGGCCCCTACTGTTCACCCAAAACCTTTTCAGTGGCTCTTCTTAGGCCCTGGGCCTTCTCACCAGCCTACATGTCCTGAAAAAAAAATCAAAACTTGCCCTGGGGGTTGGGGGGCACTGTTGCATCTTCACTCCCTACCGCCCCTCCCCCCCCCACCGCCCGCTCGCGCGAATAATCGAGCGCGCGCACACACTCGCGCGCGTTTGGCCTGCTCTAGGGAGAAGGAGCAACACGTGGGAAAGAAGGCTGGAGATGGGGAACCCAGCTTGCCTGGTGCATGCACCTTCTTCCTTCATCCATCACCCCAAAGAGAAGTAGGAAACCTTTGCCTGGGGGTGGAATTTGCTTTGGTCTCGTAATTTAATTAACTTGAGGTTACCAGGGATGGCTGACCAACAAAGATTTTTTTAAAACTCTACGTTGGCCATGCAGATAGCTGGGATTCTAGCTGGGGAGGAGTAGACTTGCCCGCTTGCATGCCTCCTCTCCTGCCCTTGTGTCCCCTCTGCCCCATGCTCACTTCCTGCCTCCTTGCTCTAACCCACTTTCCATTTCCAAATCTAGAAGGGCAGGGAAACCAACAAACGGGTTACAACTGGAATTTACCTGCATGACTGAACCCAGCTGAAGCTCTGACAGGAAGCTGTTGATGGTATTCTCACCTTACAAGGTTGGGGAAATTTCGGAGGGGGGTAAGGGCTTCTGTGAAGTTTCCAAACTACTAATAGGATCCCCCTTCCCAACAGTGAGGAACACAAATACCACCCTTTATCTTAGTGAGTTGATACCACCAAGCAGCCTCCTGGCCATTGGTGTAGTTCCTGCAGCTGGCTGGGGGAACAGGGACCAGCAGGGAGTATTTTAGAAGAGGATTAGGGCAGGGCAGTGGGCACCCCTAAAAGTTAATATATTGAGAACGTAGCTAGAGTCTGTTCCTTTCCAATTCCAAAAGTAGGAGGAGTAGAGCATGAGGGTGGATTTGGGGGGCCTTTAGTGGAATGCCTCTCTCAGGGCCTACCCCATCATTTTAGAGAGTCAAGGCACCAGCCATTCTTGCCAGTCTCAGCTCAGTGCTTCCTGAAGAGGCAGTTTGGAGTGTTTAGAAGATGAAAAAATGCGATTATGCCAAACAGTATTGAGCAGAATAATTTATTTCTTTTCTGTTCCTTTTTCTTTTTGTTTTGTTTTGTTTTGTTTAAAACGTTAATAAATCCCCTTTCTGGAAGAGGTAGGTCCCAGCATCCAGCCCAGATCTCCTTTTCTGCAATAGTTATTTAAACAAATGTTTTTTATTTTCTTCCCTTTCTCTCTCTTTCTGAATTAAAAAGAACAAAAGAACTATATAGTCATTTGTCTATTTGAAATGGGTATGGTTGTGAAAAGAAGAAATCTCTGTCAGCCGGGAGCTATGACCAAGTAATGACTAAGAACATTGGGTGGAAGGTTCGAAGGAGAAAAGAGCATGACTCCAAACACCTGCCCCCGTATACACGAGGCCTCCCAACCCAGTCCACCAGCAGTGCCCTCTGAAATAGTGGTTCTTTACCACTGTCCTTTGGGACACGTGAGTGGTTCAGCAGGGCAGAGACTGTCCATTGCCAGGGGCCCCACAGCATGCAGATCCAGAAGGCACCAGGATGGGGTTTCCCACAACATTTCCAGGTTCTGCAGAACTCCCAGTGATGCTGTAGGTGTGGGTTGGCAGGAAATTGACAGAATGGGAGGAGCAGGTTGCACAGGCATCCGAGGCACTTCCTTGGACCATCTGGACCCCTAAGGTCTACTTTGTGCAATGGAATGCCACCAAACATCCAATTTTATAGTTCAGTGGACCAACTACTATGGATCTCACAACAGACAGCTTTGAGTCTAAAGTCACTTGGTGTCCTGCAATTCACTTTCTGCCTGTGCCCAAGAGCAATCCAGGAGTTGCTTTTCACTTGGAGAATAACTTTTGGTAGAGGAGCATATTGGTATTTTTCTAAAACCCTAGAACAGGGGCTATAGTTCTCTTACTTGGAGTTGTCAGAGACTCCTTCCATCTTTCTCTCTCTACCACAGACACTCTGTTAGCATTTGGTTGCCTGGGTCCTAAAGCCTGGTGGCAGGACAGTGTACGCATAGGCTAGACTTCTGAGAACCATTTCTTGTTTGGGTCCCACTCAACTCAAAGCCAGCTGCCTTACAGGTCACTAATTGGTTGGAGCAGCACTCCCCAATGTTGTACCTGTTGCCTCCACAATCAAGAGTTCCACCAAATTGTGTATCTTTTTTTTTTTTTTTTAATGTTGGCCGAGGGCTGTGTTGCTTTGATCCCACAAAGATATCATATCTAGAACAACAGGTCAGCATTACCATTCGATTGCATTTGCAATAAACTGTCAGTTTTTAAGAGTCAAATGGTGAGTAAATGGGATGAGGAAAAAATCACCCACCCCTGTATAACTCAAGTTTGATGGCAGCACCAATTTCTGTAGATGCTGTTAGAGTGTGGTGTTGACTTTTTTTTTTTTCCACTTACTACTTTGGACATGGTCCCAGGGACTTCTGTTTGGTCCATCTATCGTAGTCACCCCCATTCCATGGGTAAGGTTGTCAATCTGGGGATTTCGCCAGGTAGTAAATGTCTCTTCCCTTTTGGGACAGGAAATTCCAGGCATGACTAATATTTTTGCAGTTTGCTTTATTGCCCTTTGCAGATACTGAGTTTTTTTTACAAGTTGAAGGTTTGTGGCAACCGTGCAATGAGCAGGTCTATCAGCACCATTTTTCCAACAGCATTTGCTCACCTTGTGTCTGTGTCACATTTTAGTAATTCTCACAATATTTCAAACTTTTTCATTACTATATTTGGTATAGTGATCTGTGATCAATGGTTACAACTTGCTGAAAACTCAGAAGATGGTTAGCATTTTTGAGCAATAAATTGTTTGTTTTTAATTTTTTTTTAATTTATTTTTGAAAGAGACTGAGTATGGGGCGCCTGGGTGGCTCAGGTGGTTAAGCATCCGACTTCAGCTCAGGTCATGATCTCGCGGTTCGTGGGTTCAGGCCCCGTGTCGGGCTCTGTGCTGACAGCTCAGAGCCTGGAGCCCACTTCAGATTCTGTGTCTCCCTCTCTCTCTGCTCCTCCCCCACTCAGGTTCTGTTTCTCTGTCTCTCAAAACTAAAACATTAAAAAAAAATTTAAAAAAAAAAGAGACTGAGTGTGAGTGGGGGAGGGACAGAGAAAGAAGAAGACAATCCAAAGCAGGCTCCAGACTCTGAGCTGTCAGCACAGAGCCCAACACGGGGCTTGAACCCACAAACTGTGAGATCATGACCTAAGTCGAAGTCGGAGGCAGTTGGCTTAACCATCTGAGCCACCCAGGCGCGCCAGGGCATAAACATTTTTATACATAATGCTGTTGCACACTTAATAGGCTACAGTATAGTGTAAACATAACTTTTATATATACCAGGAAACCAAAAAATTCATTACACTCGCTTCATTGTGATACTTACTTTATTGCTGCAGTCTGTGACCCAACCTGCAATCTCTCAGAGGTATGCCTGTACCTTAAAATGAGTCTGTGGTCTTATTGGACCCACCATTAAATGAACTTGGATCAGAGCTCCATCTATCATTTGCCATAATAAGCCTGACTCTAACTGGTGGGCCATTTTGGTTGGATGTGAGAGCTGTATCTGATAACTCCTGAAGCTCTGGGTATTTCCCTTTCCCTAGTGCACTGTCACTTTGGGAAGTAGGTCCCTCAGGAAAGACATGGGGGAAGATTCAGGTTCCACACCTGACCTATGTCAGAGAGTCACTCCTCAAAGGACCCTGGAATCCTCTTGAAAAAGAGGCTCCATGTGTGACCTGAATTAGGTCTGGGAACTGGGTGAGAAGCTGTGAATCCCCAAGACTGTGACCCAGGCTCCTCAGCAATCTTTGAATTTCTGCTCCCATGCATGTTAAGCAGAACCTTAGTAGCCTGCTTGGCATCTAATTCCTAGAGATCCTAATGGTCCATTAACTATTGTCCCAAATCCTTGTAGGTCAGCTTTGCGCAGTGGCAGTATCGTAGCCAATGAGGTTTATCCGAGGCGCGATTATTGCTAATTGAAAACTTTTCCCAAATCCTTGTAGGTCAGAACTCTAATTATCATCCTGTGGTCTGTTGTGGTAATGTGCCCACCACCACAAGTAGTAGGCACGTCTTTTTGGACTTTATCATGTTGGGATCACATCATTCTGACTTACACATGACAGCCAACAGAGTTCATCAAAGATGGCACACCAATCACTAATGCATTTTTTAATTTTTTAAAACATTTTTGATGTGGGATATAATCTATATGCAGAAAAGAGCATAAAGATCAATGTACTAAAATAGATAATTTCATGAATTATTTTTTTTTAAGCTCCTAAGGGGGGTTTATTTGGCAAATTTTATAGATAAATAGATAACATTTCTATGGTAAAGAAAAGCAACTTCCACTGCCATTTCATTATCAAAATGGACTGGGGAAAAGGAGAAGAGAGGTGGTTGAACATGTTATTTGGAAGAATTAGAAAAACTAGAATGTTGTATATTTTTCCAGCTTCAATGAGATATAACTGACATATAACATTGTGTAAGTGTATAAGGTATACAACATCGTGCTTTTGTATGTGTATATGTTCCAAAATGATTACCACAATAAGGTTAACACATCAATCATCTCATATAATTAACATTTTGTGTTTGTGTGGTGAGAACTTTTAAAATCTCTCTTAGCAACTTTCAAATACAATACAGTATTGTTAACTATAGTCACCATGCTGTACGTTACATCCCCACAACTTATTTATCTTATAACTAGAAGTTCGTAGCTTTGACCACCTTCACCCCACCACCTCCTCCCCCTGGCAACCACCAATCTGTTTCTATGAGTTTGTTTTTTTTAAGATTCCACCTATTAAAAACAAAAAAAAAAGATTCCACCCAAAGTGAGATCATATAGTATTTCTCTGTCTTATTTCACTTAGCAAAATGCCCTCAGTCCATCCATGGACTTTGTTGTTACAAATGGCAGGATTTCCTTTTTTATAACTAAGTAATACTCTATTTTATATGCCCCACCCCCACCCTCACACCTGTTAGGGTGGTTATTATCAAAAAGATGAGAGATAACTGCTGGTGAGGGTGAAGAGGAAGGGAGCCCTTGTGGTGAGAATGCAAATTGGTGCAGCCACTATGCAAGACAGTATGGAGGCTCCTTAACAAGTCATTTTCAGATGAACGCTCATAGCCACCACCCAGGCTGTGGGAGTAGTCCAGAGGCCTCCCCACTCCATCTTCCTTGCCAAGCACAAC
This sequence comes from Panthera tigris, assembly GCF_018350195.1. Lineage (NCBI taxonomy): Eukaryota > Metazoa > Chordata > Mammalia > Carnivora > Felidae > Panthera > Panthera tigris. The sequence continues at coordinate 48,515,812 of NC_056674.1, forward strand.
CCCCTTCCTGTCTCTAAAGGTGATCACTGCCCTGACATTCATGTTCACTTGAGTCTATTTCTGGATACTCTGTTTCATTAGCCTGATTGCCTAGACCTAAGCCCATACGGAAACGTAGTTAATAATAAATATGGCCTCTCAAATCATTTAGGAAAAGAGGGATGCTTACATAAATTTTATCAGGATAACTAGATAACTATTTGGAAAAAGATACAATTACAGTCCATACCTTAAATTATTCACCAAAATGCCAAGTGAATCAGAACTAAATGTAAAAAAATAAAACCCTAAATATGGTAGCTCTTTGATTTACTAAAACAGATAAATTTCAGCTTTGTAGTTGGTTTTAGATTGGGATTTTTTTTCACGCTCTATATAGTTCCCTGTATTGCTAAAAATGGGAACTTTTTCATGCTGTTTGTGTGTTCCAAACATTTTGTTAAATTCCTTTTCTACTGATGTAATTGCCCCCATTTCATTTGTCCGTAGGAGTTTATCCCTTATTCATTTTTTCCTTATAGGTTATAGGGGTTGTGGGAAAGCTAGGTTACGTGCAATGTTTAATCATATACTTAGTAGACACCTTTTCCTTCCTTGGTTTCCCTCTGTCTAAACAGAGTAGGCTCTTCGTGATTGCTTATTTAACTCCTCTCTGTCATGATGGAGGCTTTTGAAATAATTTGGAATTGAAGATTGTTTTCAGAAATAGTAGATCAAGAAACTGCTTGGGAACTTTGTACATGGATGGGGCTTACCTGCTATCTGGGTGGCTGGCCAGGGAACCAGACATTCCATGGGGGTGAAGGGGTAAGGATGAGCTGGGTTATGTTACGGTAACAAATACCCCTGAAACTCCCACTGGCTCAAAACAGAAATGTTTGTTTTTCACTCAAGCCACATTTCCATCCCAGGGATCTTCACTCATCATGGTTACTCAAGGACCCAGATGGGTAGTGGTACCATCTGTGGTGGATTTGTGGTCTCAGGGGCAGGGAAAAGAGAACCTGGCGAACCACAAACCGTCTCTTAATGTCTATTCACAATTCCTTGATGCCAAAGGAGTCCCATGGCCATGCCTGAGTTTAGCTGAGATGTGAAACTCTTCTCTAGGTGAAGTACCGTGTGTGGATGAGCAATAATAGTCTATAACACAGAGGGCTCTTCAGAGAGAAGTGCTTGGATGTATGGTTTGGACAGGGGCGGATGGATGCCTGGGAAGGGAAGGAAGGGGTTAAGTATTTTACCCACCAGGGAACAGCTGCAGGCTGCCATTCAGCAGGCTAGGAGCTCCTTCCTGTAACATGTTTGGCAAGGTTAGGAACCATCCTTCTTTGCTAGGTGAGAGAAAAGATCAGATCCTAAAACTGTATTGAAAAATCAAAATATTGCAAGGAAAATGAAAATCAAAACATTCTTTTCTGAGTGTGATTTAGGAATCAGTGCTCCTTCTCACCACCCTTCCAGAAAAATCACAGCTTCTGCAGCAAGTCTATGCCTGGGTGACAACCAACCCACAAAACTGCAAGAAGATGCCCCCTCTTCCCACTCTTGCTGAACCATGGCTATCAGGGCCAGCCTGTTCCTGAGAATACAGAATTAACACCTTTCATCTAACAACGGATTCTGTTCTTGAGCATAATACAGGCTCTTTATGGCAGCATGGTTTCCCTCCAGGGAGAAGGTAGAGAGAACATTTGGTGTCTGCATTCAGAGGGATCAGAGTTTAATCCTCCCTTTGCTATATACTCTTTGTCTTTTTTTTTTTTTACATAAAAAAATAATATATTCATTACAAAAATAATTCAAACATTTCATAAATATCTAAAGTAAAACCTGGAAGACTTCCTGCAGTATTTCATTTGTATTTATAACTTGTCATAAAATGGGTAAAGGGAACCATAGAAGGAAAGGGAACCCTGCCCACTTTGGACCACTGTTCTAGTCTCCCAGGCTTTGTCTCCAGAGCTCTTCCTGTGCAACCCATTTCCATACGCCCTTCCATTCAAGGGAAGGGTCTGGAATCTCAGCTTTCTTTGCTATGAAGAATAACTAAGTTTTAAGACTTGAACATACATCAAAAAAATTTTTTTTAAGTATCAAAGTCACCCTAACCATGTGATCAAGATTAACATCACCAGTCTAAACTTATATAAATACATGATTCAATATATTAATAAATGGGGAAGAGACAAATCTCCCATGTAGAATTCCAAATGATTTATGTAGCTACTGTGCCCTCATGGAGGGGGAGCATGCTCCCCACTCCTTAGATGTGCATAGTGACTTCCTTTCAAAGACTAAGGTATGGAAAGGAGGGGAGAAAGAGTAATTTTACAGTGGAAAAACCTGACAAACACTACCTCAGCCAGGTCATCAAGGTCAACATTAGCGACCTTGCTGACACTGATGTCATGTTGATTATATGTGCCTTTGTTATGTGATGAAAATGAAAATTTACCTCTGTGGTCTTCCTTCAGACTTCCATGTTAGACTTTAAAGAGAAATCATTTTATTATGTGACTCCAATGAAATTTGGTTTGTGCTTTTATTCTTGCTTTAAAATGAGAGTATAACTAAGATTTTGTTTTTTTACTTTTTAAAAATTTTATTCTTAAGTAATCTCTACACTCAATGTGGGGCTTGAACTCATGACCCTGAGACCAAGGGTTGAATGCTTCACCAGCTGAGCCAACCAGGTGTCCTCAAGAGTATATATATATATATATATATATATATATATGTGTGTGTATATATATATATATATTTTTTTAAGTTAAATATATATATATATTTTCTCTTTTTTAGAGAGTGAGAACACAAGCGGGGAGATGGGTGGGCGGGGAGAGAGAGGGTAGGAGAGAAGGGGAGGGAGAGAGAGAGAGAGAGAGAGAGAGTGAGAAAGAGAGAATCTTAAGTAGTCTCGAGGCTCAGTGTGGAGCCTGACACAGGGCTCGATACCTCAACCCTGGGATCATGTCATGAGCTAAAATCAAGAGTTGGACTCCCAACCGACTGAGCCACCCAGGTGCCCCAATATAATTAGGATTTTAAATAAAGGATTCCCATTTATTGAATTTATCTCAATGACTATCTTCCTCTTTTCCCAAATTTCTAATATTTTTTTATTGCTGTCCAGTGGTATGCTGGTGAATTGTCTCTCTAAAAACAAATAAAACCCTGATTTGTTTAAGTAGGCTCCATGCCCAACGTGGGGCTTGAACTCAGGACTCTGAGATCAAGAATCACAGGCTCTACTGACCGAGCCAGCCAGTCAACCCAAGCAATTTGTAGTTTTTGCTCATTTCTGTGGTAAACACACCCAAAATGGCCAGTTTCAAATTAACAGTGACTTACTGCTTGTGTGTTTCAGCATGCCACTGTTTTTGTCTAAATTTACTTTAAAAAAAAAAAATTTTTTTTTAAACGTTTTATTTATTTTTGAGAGAGAGGGAGAGACAGAGCATGAACAGGGGAGGGTCAGAGAGAGGGAGACACACAATCTGAAACAGGCTCCAGGCTCTGAGGTGTCAGCACAGAGCCCGACGCGGGGCTCAAACTCACGGACCGCGAGATCATGACCTGAGCCGAAGTCGGCCGCTTAACCGACTGAGCCACCCAGGCGCCCCACTTTTTTTTTTTTTAATGTTTATTTATTTTTGAGAGAGGGGGCAGGGGAGGGGCAGAGAGGCAGACAGAGAATCCAAAGCAGGCTCCAGGCTCTGAGCTGTCAGCACAGAGCCCGACATGGGGATCAAACCCACAAGCTGTGAAATGATGGACCTGAGCCAAAGTCGGGCACTTAACCAACAGAGCCACCCACGCACCCCCAAATTTACTTCTTAATCTTATGGTCTTTTTTAGTGTAATGTATTCTTTCTCTTTGAGCCTTCGAACATACTTGAAGTCTTTTATCAGGGTATTCCAAAAAAGTAGTTTCACCTGGGGTGAATCTGTTTTGACATTGCACTCTTTCTTAGCATAGATTTCTTCCCCCTGACAATCCACAGGTGAGTTTACCAGTTGGCTCCATGCAGCTCCTGCCGCTTTGGTCTTTATTCTAGAATCAGGTCTGCTGACATTCAGTAACCTGGGAATATCACAGAGGAGGCAGTCAACAGGATTGTGTCAATTACCTGTTCTAAATTGGGGGTGGGTGGGTAGTCCAAGACCTCCCGCCATCTGCCTGGGTCTGGGTCCTAATAAAAGTCTGCCATCCAGCGGGTGTGCAGGCCGGGTTCCGGTCCGGCTCCCTCCCAGCAGTGAGCCTGACTTTGGTTCCGTTCTTGCATGCGGTGCTTCCAGTACTCTCTACTCCATAAGCCCTAACAGCCAGTAGCTTCTGTTTCTGCAGTGGAGCCCAACAAGCTTTTGGCTTCAGCCCTGCCTCACTACTTTGCATTTTTACTCCATCGCTGGTCCACAGAAATATTCATCTTGTTTTGGGGTCAGTGTGTTTTCTGTTTTCTGGCTTTTACCTTTTCTAGATCACTGTTGTTTGGGGGCCAAAGTGGGCATCACTTAACTGGAACACTGGTGCTCCACCTGGACTCCTCCACCTCCTCACCCTCCCCTCCTTCCCTTGCCCTATCTCCCTTGAGTACCTCTTCTGCCCTCTTGTCCCCTACCTCTCTGGAATCTTGCTCCCCTTCTCACCCACCTTTCTCTTCTGAACCCCAGCTTGCACCTGCCTCTCACACACTTGCAGGCACTCTGTGCCTGTGCCTGGCGACACCTGCACGGACATCGAGCCTTTCATTCACTTACATCCACTCCTAATGGGCCCTTTGCATTCTGAACCCCTCAGTGGCGAGGACACCCATACCCACAGCCCATATCCATAGCTGTGCCACCCAAGTGCTCTTAAGGCAACCATAATCACTTGGCAGCAAGCAGGGGAAAACATTTAAAGACCTACAAGAACTTAGAAAATTTACTGCCACTACAGGAAACATGAGTAAATAATAATACTGGGAGGAGTACAGGATAAATTGGGATTTATGTTCCTGGGATGAGGAAAGCTCTCCTAGCCATGACAAGAAATCCAGGTTTCTTAAAAATGAAATCTGAGGAACATTAAACTTTCATGCAATATTAGAAAAAAAACCGAGTTTGTAAAGACAAACTAGGAAAACATTCACCGAAGTCTAATTTCCTTAAAATAGCGGTGGCTTAAAATCATTAAGGATTTGACAATCCGATAGTAAAACGATGAGGCAAGAGCGGGCAACCCCAAAAGACAAAAGACAAATACCCAGGAAACTGAACACTTGCCAATCCTCACTAAATACAAAACAACAAAAAACAATGATGTAATTTCTTTTTGCTATCCGGACTGGCAAATTTGTAAAAATTGAGAATATAGAGGATTGGCAAGTAGGTAAGAACACAGAGGTGTTTTTAGATCACTGCAACAATGTAAGTTGGTAAAAACTTTTCGGCAGGGGACATCGGGAAGGTATTAAAGTTTTAAATGTCCCCACTCTCTGACCCAGCAACTGTACTTCCAGGAATAGATCCTCCAGCGACTTTCACAGGGCAGAGGTGAGCGAGGCTGGGCACTGTGGCACCGTGGGCAGCACAATACAGTGGAACCTTGCCATGCCTGTCACTAGAGAAGCCATGAAATAAATGCTGGGGCAGCTAATGCTCAATGACGCCATCATCCAAAGAGACGTAGATCTGCGTGCTGCACGTGTCACATGTCCAACATACCGGTAAGTGAAGTGGAAGGTTGCACAAGAGCCTGAATAGAATGTTCACATTTTCGTACAAGAGAAGTGGATATGTGGTGCCTGGGTGGCTCAGTTGGTTAAGCGTCCGACTCTTGATTTTGGCTGAGGTCATGATCTTATGGCTCGTGGGACCGAGCCCCGCATAGCACAGAGCCTGCTTGGGATTCTTTCTCTCTGCACCCACCCCCCCTCACTTGCACTCAGACTCTCTTTTAAATAAACATTAAAAACAAAAAAACAAAAAACAAAAAAAAACAAAAAACGGGGCGCCTGAGTGGTTCAATCGGTTAAGTGTCTGACTTTGGCCCAGGTCATGATCTCACGGTTCGTGGGTTCAAGCCCTGCAATGGGATCTCTGCTGACAGTTCAGAGCCTGGAGCCTGCTTTGGATTCTGTGTCTTCCTTTCTCTTTGCCCCTCTCCTGCTCATGCTCTCTCAAAAATAAATAAACGTTAAAAAAAATTTTTTTTTTAAAGTGGATATGCGAACAGAAGGAAATATATCAAATGTTCACCAAAATGCTAGCAATGGTTGTCCCAGAGAGGTGGAGACAGAGAGTACTTTATATATGTGTGTATACACACACACACACACACACACACCTTTTTTAATGAGCATATATTAGTCTAATAAGCAGAAAAATACAAATAAAAACAAATCATGATTAGTAAAGCCTTTCATAATTACTTTAAAATTTCTTAACATAATGATGGGTATAACTTGAATTTCTATGTCCTTATTCATATAGGTGATGTATGAATTAAAGTAACCAATAAGTCCAGTATTATGGATAAAGAAAGAGCAGAGTTTTAACTTGGTCATAACTGCCTTTCCAAATTCTACTGCTCATCTCCAGGCACGGTGTGACACCAACCGATAAGAATCAAGTCACTTGGCCAGGTGCGTGTCAGAAACGCACCTGGTCTCCCCTGGCTGCCATGACTGACTCCCAGTGCCTGAGCAGACACAGCAACCACAGGAAAGGGAAGTCCCAGATTCTCACAGGATTCGTCTACCCTTGCCAGACCAAGTCCTCTGAAGATTCGCTGATTTCCATGTCTCTCTCCAAATCGGAGGTTTACAATGTGCTCACCCAGAGAGAAGCAGGGACATCCTCTGGTACTGAGAACAGGGTAAAAGGGGTCAGCCAGAACATCTCTGGATTTAGGAGAAGGAAGATGGCCTCAAGGGCGGGAGACATTGGTGGCAGGTCTCCGGTCAGGGACAGAGAAGGGAGAGCGCTCCCAGGTCTCCCCGCTGCTGCTCCCCACACTCCATCCATGCAGTGGGGCTCCCATGCCTGTGCTGCTGAGCCTCTCCTGCACCTACATCGACCATTTCTTCAGAGACTGGAAATGGGTCCTAACACCCCACAACAAAACAAGCAGGGGATCCTAGGCTCAGCCATTACCAACAGCAACCAGATTATTATAAAGATGGGGGAAACCATAGCTTAAAAGGGCAGAGGTGGGGGGAGGACTAAATTTTCCAAAATGTAAAATTTTCCTTCTACCTTCCCCAATCATTTGCACAATTTTTGTAAAGTCCAAACGTAATTTAAAATGAGGTAGGTAGTTTCTCTCTCCTCTGCCTCCTCTTCTTTGTGGCGACTGTCGAGGCCTGTGCCGTGAAAGCACCAGTCTCCCGTGCGGGGGGAGCACCAGGGGTGGGCACTGGTGACTGACGGAGCTTCTCAGTTGGCTATTTTCTCAATCTCATCCAAATCATCTGTGTCCAATCTTTCTATTTTCTTATCTGGGGAGAAAAAGAATTCACAGAGACATCAACACGGGGCTATCATGAAAACACACACCTAGGGAAGGGACAGCACAGCAGGGAGGGAGGAGGCAGACAGGTTTCTGCCCCCATGCCAAGCCTCTGGCCACAGCAAACTTTCCTGAAACCCCACGGGCTCCTGGTGCCTGAGCACGGGACAGAGCCCTAGGCCCTTCAAGCCTGGCCAAGGGGGCGCTGTTGTTCGAGTTCCTGACCTGAACTCACCAGGCGTGCTCTTCGAGAACTTCCATATTGTAGGAAAGGAGGGGAATGCGACAAGGACAAAGGCCTCTCGAGGAGGCCCCAGGAGAACCTGCCCCTCTAAGGAAAGGGCCCTGGCAGGGGACACTCCCAGGCACTCACTAAAATGCTCCTGGATTCTGTTCAGGATGTTCATGCTGTGCTTGCTGTCGACCATGTTCACTGCCAGGCCCCTCTTGCCAAAGCGGCCCGTGCGCCCGATCCGGTGCAGGTAGGTCTCGTTGTCCGGGTTCCCATCCTTGTCCACGGGAAGGTCAAAGTTGATGACGACAGATACCTGTTCAACATCAATACCTGCACGAAAGAGGGGTGGAGTCAGGACGGGAAACAAAAACCGCCACCCACCAGGCGAGGCTGCCACACGCCAGCATCAGGTGGAGGAAGAGTCTGGGGCAGGCCAGCTCTGGGATCCGGGGACCGGGGGCACGCAGCAGAATCCAGAGGGAAAAACAGAACTCTGGCAGGTGCTAACAAAATTATGACATCGCCAGAAGAGCCTCTGCTAGATACAAGAATCTGGAGATGCGGCCGAAACTTCACTAGGGGCCCCCAGGAGAGCAGGCACCGTTCGCTCTAAACCGGTCACTGCCTGTTTCCTTCCACCACATCAGGACTCCTGGCTTCTGTGAACGTTCTCATCTGCTGGGGGAATCCAGCCTCTCCCAGAAAACAAAGTCAGCGCCAACCCCAGCTGGACTCCCCGAACCATCTGAGCGTCCCGTGCGGGAGCACGGCTCTCGCCATCCGGAGCCTGGCGAACAGGCACATTCTCTGCTCACCGCGGGCACACACGTTGGTGGTCACCAGCACCTTCTCTTTGCCCTCTCGGAAGCGCTCGATCACCGCAGCCCTCTGCTCCACCATCATTTCGCCGCTCAGCAGAGCCACCTGGTGGCCTTCTTTGGAGAGCTCTGCTGCCAGCCAACTAGCCGTTTTGCGGGTCTGGAGTGAAAAGAATGGTTTTAAATGGAGATACCTGTAAAAATAAAAACAAAAACAAACCTGCAAAAAAGTGGCTTGTTTCCATTAAAATACGTGAAAGCCCGCTGAGTTCAGCCACCAGGGTAGGCTTACCGATTTTACAAAGACAATTTTAGCCATGTGAATTTTTTTGGATGAATTACTTAAATCATCTTAGTGTTCAGCTAGGAAGAGTGTGGTAGGAGCCAAATATCTTCATTCTCAAATAGTCTATATTCTTAATGTTATATAATCATTTCATTGGATGTTATCTGGAGTTTTTCCCAAGGTGTGTCTAAGAGGTGGGACCAAAGAAAAGTTCAATGCTTCACAGTCTTTCCCTCATAACTCATTATAGTCTGAGGACAATATGCCCTGGGGCAGGTGGACGTGCTTCATCATTTCCTTTCTGGCCACACAGAGGACACCCAGTCCTCCTCAGCACTGAGGTGGAGCTGGCTGAAGGGAGGGCCAGGCACACCCTCCAGTGGAGCTCCTCCCCCGGCAGGCCTGCTGCTGCCACTGCTACTCACGTGGCAGAAGATCATGGCCTGAGCAATGGTGATGGCCCCGTAGAGGTTACACAAGGCCTGGAACTTCTCATCTCGGTTACTGCACAGGACGTAATACTGCTTGATGGTGTCCAACGTCTCCTCCTCACGCTTCAGTTTGATAATGTTTGGGTCTGGGACCACTTTCTGGGCAAATTTCCACACAGAGTCTTCAAAGGTGGCAGAGAAAAGCAGCATCTGGCAGTTCCTGGGCAGCATCCTGCAAGGGAAGACCCAGGTATGTGGCATGACCCCGAGTCTTTCCCTGGGAGGAACAGAAGACAGCCACCCAGGCTTGGATGCTCTACACGCCGGGGAAAGAGGCAAAAGGGAGGAGAACAGCAGGGAGGAGGCAAGAAGAGCCATGGGGCAGGGAGGGGGCTGGTGTTAGATTCCCTAAGTCTCCTTCCTCAACCCGTCATCAGCGCTGGCGAGCAAATGGCCCATCCAACAAATGCTCCTGAAGGTCCTAAAAGCAAATAACCTAGATGGAGAAAGAAGAGGAATTAAATACAGCAGGAGGAAACACAGTGAACGAGAAGATCTTTACTTGCAAGTCAGAAGACAGGCGTTCATCTTGGCTCAAGAGTTCCTACCTCTGGATGCGGATGCTCTGGTCTTGGTGGCCCTGAGTAGCTATCATCACGTCAGCCTCATCCAGAACAAACACCTTGATCTTCTTAGGGTCGATGAACTTGAGCTTGGCGCACCAGTCCAGAACAGTCCCAGGGGTGCCAATGACAATGTGTTCACTGATCTTCTGACCTCTTTCTACTGTGAGACAAGATGTTTTCCGTGGGTATTTCCATGGCAAAACCAGCTTTGGAAATCAAAGCCTTGCCCATCCTTTCAGAGTTAGTAAAACTAGTTAATTCCAGATGTCAAAACACACAGGATTGTTATCCAAAAGTCTTGGGTTCTTCTACTGTAAAGCAGGCACAGTGGCACCTATCTAACTGCATTGTGCTCAGGATTAAATCCCATGCAGTGACCCCTCAGTGTCATTTCTCATTCCTACTTCCTCCTGTGATTCAGCGTTGTCCCCCTCACTCCCCTCAACATTTCATATCACGCATTCACTCATGGTCACAGATTTTCTCTTAAATTGGTGGTTGTGACTACCAGGATCCTGGCCCAATGAGTTTTTGTTTCATGAGACGTTCTGACATGTAGACAGTTTTCCTAAGTACAAATTCTCTGACTCAAAAAACATATTACTTTCAAATTATAGCTGGTGGAAGTTGAAACCAGTACAACCATCTGTCAAAATTGCTAATGCAGAGCCTGTGACCAGTATTTCCACTATTAGGAATTAATCCTGTATGTGTATTAACGTGTGAAATAACATATATGCAAGGATATACACACATCAAAAAGTAACTAATTAAGCAAAATATGATACACCCAATGGATGTTGCCAATCCAAGTATAAAACTGCTTAGGAACTGATAGGGAACAATCTCCAAAATACATTATTAAATGTGAAAAAAAGTTACAGAGCAGTTTGTATAACACAAGAGGCAAAAAAGAATACATGTAATAAATGTACATGTGCGTGAGTACATATTTATACACACACACTTACATACACACTATGTGCCTGCAGCCACATCTCTGGTGTGCCACATGAGAAACTAGTTAGTACTGAGTGCCTAAATTTAGGAAGGAGAACTAGGTGGTTGGGGGGGATGAGACAAAGTTTCAACCACATATCCTTTCAGTTTAACACATGTGAATGTGTTAACTATTTTAAAAGTAAAATTTAGGGGTGCCTGGGTGGCTTAGTCAGTTAAGCATCTGACTCGATCTCAGCTCAGGTCTTGATCTCGGGGTCATGAGTTCAAGACCCATACTGGGCTCCGCACTGGGTGTGAAGCCTACTTTAAAAAAAAAAAAAAAAAAAGTAAAAACAAAAACAAAATTTACAACTTGAGAAAGGACTTTCATTAGAGATGCATCAATTGGTGAGCCTGAGTGGCTCAGTCAGTTAAGCGTCCAACTCTTTATTTCGGCTCAGGTCATAATCTCATGATTCATGAGATTGAACCCATGTACGGTTCTGCACTGACAGTACAGAGCTTGCTTGGGAGTCTCTCTCTCTGCTACTCCCCACCCTCCCAGCACAATCTCTCTCTCTCTCTGTCAAAATAAATAAACTTAAAAAAGAAAATTTATCAATTATCTAATTATACATTGGAAGAATTTTGAATTAACTGAAACACATTGTAGTTCTCAATGTCCATTGCCTGAGAGTCCAAATTGAACCTTTAAAAAATAACACATTAAATATAATTAATATATTAATCCTTCACACACAATGAAGTCCCATGTTATTTACAAAGCACTCTAAAGAAGATGTACGTTGTCACAATATTGTGGTATGCTTTACTTCAACGTACCCACCAGTTTGAAGCATCAAATAAACACACAAAAATAATCAACCTAATAATTTTTGGATAAAGTAGTTTTGCTGCATGTTGAAGCATGATGGTTTTCTCCAGGAAAAGGTCTTTTGTGATTATGTGGTGAGCTGAACTAGCCATTTCTCTCTGTTAACTGACAAACTAGAAAAAATGAAGTTGGGAATTTGATATACACTTTCTGGAAGATGAACAGAGTCTGTCTCTTCAATGAAAACAATCCACTGTATCTGCTGCCACAGTAACATTTAAGCTTTCAAGAGAAAATGATTATTAGAGTTTTGGAACACTTGTATGCGCCACTAAGTTTGAGTTTCTTGATGTGCATAAATTCCTCTGATGAATTTGGTAGTAATATTAGTGCAGGTAATTTAAAGTCTGTATAACAAAATGTCTCAACATTTGGAAGATCAGTGTTACCCAGGTATTTTTTTTCAATTTTTCTAATGTTTATTTATTTTTGAGAAAGAGAGACAGAGTTCAAGTGGGGTAGTCAGACAGAGAGGCAGACACAGAATCTGAAGCAGACTCCAGGCTCTGAGCTGTCAGCACAGAGCCCGATGCAGGGCTCGAACCCATGAACTGCGAGATCATGACCTAAGTCGCAATCAGACGCTTAAGCAACTGAGCCGCCCAAGTGCCCCCTAATGGCCAAGGTATTTTAATGTAACAGTATGAAAAATTCAGTAGTATGATTTCAGATTCCACATTGGAACTAACTCTTAAGTAATTACCACTTGTTAAGTTTTGGTGTCACATCCATAAAAGAGTATCTAAAATTATCTGAAAGGCCAGATTTTCTTCATATTCTTCTAAAGTAAGTATTTTCAGAAATTTCTCAAAAAAAAAAAAAAAGAAATTTCTCAATTTTAGCTTCTACTATGGCAAATATCGAAAGATAAAACCTGTATAAACAAAAATGCTTTGGGATCCTCAGTAATGTTTAAGAGTATAAGAAACCAACAAGTTTGAGAACCACTGTTCCAGGCACTTACAAACTGCTGGGTCAAAGGAATGTCTGTCTTTAGTTTTTCTTTTAAAAAAAAAGTTTTTTTTAAGCGTTTATTCATTTTTGAGAGACAGAGAGAGACAGAGTATGAGTGGGGAAGGGGCAGAGAGAGAGGGAGACACAGAATCTGAAGCAGGCTCCAGGCTCTGAGCTGTCAGCACAGGGGCTTGAACTCACGAACGGCAAGATCATGAGCCGAAGTCGGATGCTCAACTGACTGAGCCACCCAGGTGCCCCTGTTTTTAGTTTTTCTAAGTAATGCCAAACTGCTTCCAGAAAGTAACTGTACCAATCAATGTAAACTCCCCACCAGAAGTGTATGGGCATTCTAGTTTGGTTTTTGTGGTTTTTTAAATTTATTTTGAGAGAGAGAGAAAGAGCATTAGTGAGCTCTCAAGTGGAGGAGGGGGAGAGAGAGAGAATCCCAAGCAGGCTCCTCACTGTTAGTGCGGAGCCCAGCACAGGGCTCAATCCCACAAGCCGTGAGATCATGACCTGAGCTGAAATCAATAGCTGGACGCTCAACCAACTGAGCCACCCAGGTGTCCAGGGCATGCCATTTCTTGTTCGTCTGCATCAACACTTGGCATTGTCAGACTTCATTTTTGCCCATCTGTGAAGCACACAGTGGTTTTAGGTTTACATTTCCCTGATGACAAACGAGGCTTATCATCTCATATTTACTGGCCGTCTGAATTCCCTTCTTTTGTGCAGTGTCTGTTCAACTGGGCCTCTTCTGTCCATTTTCCTATTAGACTGCCTACTTTTTTCTTACTGAATTACAGTTTTATATACTCTGTTAACTTCCTTTTTAAGTAGGCGTCATGCCCAGCGTGGAGCCTAATGTGGAGCTTGAACTTATGACCCTGAGATCAAGACCCTGAGTGATACCAAGAGTCGGACACTGAACCAAGTGAGCCAACTAGATGCTCCCTACTCTGATAACTTCCTAACGACCATGTTCTACCTGCCCCTCCTCACCATTTTAGTCCATACTCTCTACACTACATACCATAGAACACATGGGAGAAATAATTGGTGGAAGGATTTGTGGTTTTGATAAGACCAAGTTATCTGGTCTTATCTGCTCCTAGTTTACTCTTACTAAAGCTGGGCTTGTTTTGAAACAAAGGGATATGACCCCAACCTGCCATCCTAGACCTACTAATCCCTTATTAATAAGCAGCTTCCAGAACTTTGGATGCTGAATTCAAAACCCTGCTATCTCAGTGAAGAACGACAGACTTTAAGAAGTCCATGACCCATACAAAGATTTTTTTTTAACAACTCTAAATCTTTTAAGAGTAGAAAGGACTGTTAAATAACAAGTTTAAAACAGATTTGCTGAAAGCAATGCAGTGGGCCCTAAAGTCAATTGAACCAGAAAATTTAATGTCATCATCACATCTTCAAAATTCAAACACCCAACTACCCTATCCTGCTCACTGCTTAGGTTTCACCCCTTTATACTCACATTTATTGCCTCGAACAGCATAAGCAAGCTTTAGTTCCGGATGAAATTTGCCCATCTGCTCAATCACTTTTCCCGTTTGAAGTGCCAACTCATATGTTGGGGAGAGGCACAAACACTGAACAAGGAAATCATAAAGGTTGAGTTTAGGAGAGTCTTTTAGTAAAAGACAACAGGCGCTAATGCAACAAATATGCTTATATTATTATCACTTTTTAAAAAATGTTTTATCTGTGAGAGAGAGAGAGAGAGAGAGAGAGAGAGAGAGAGAGAGAGAATATCAAGCCAACTCCATGCTGTCAGCACAGAGCCCAGCTCGGGCCTTGATCTCATGAACTGTGAGATCATGACCCGAACCAAAATCAGGAGTTGATGGTTAACTGACTGAGCCCTCCAGTCACCCCTGCCTGATCTTACTACCATCTAAAAGGGCAGGGAACCACATCCTTTCCAACCAGGCCCACTTTTCAGCTATAGACCCAAGCCTTCAGCAGGGAGCCCTGGCTGGGTGAATGCCTTCAGAAGCCACTGTTTAAAGCTGCTGTTTCTGAATGAACTCTACCTAGTGGCCTAGTACATGAACCTGCTCTGCCAGATCCACAGTCTGAGGCCCAGGAAACGTTCAGATCCCTTAAGCGGTGCCCTCACTAACCGCCCACCAGACAGCACTGTCCTTCCCAGGGCAGACAAGCCAGGGCCCTCAGGATCCCCCAACCCTCACCTGGGGGTATCTCTCTGCTGGTTCCACTCGGCTGAGCATGGCCAGGACGAAGGCGGCTGTTTTACCAGTACCTGACTGAGACTGAGCAATCAGGTTCTGTGGGCTAAATCAGGAACAGAAAGGAAAATAATATTGGTTAAACACAATAAAGTATCAGAATGTTCTTTCTGGATGGTAGGAATACAGAATATTCTTCCTTTAATCCAAGTTTTCTGCATTGAGGACAATGATAAATTTTTTATATGATGTTAAAAAACTGCTTAAATATTAAGGGAAAAAATGATTCTTTTAGATGGGTTTACACCAAGAATCCTCACTCTAGACTCCAGCACAGCCAGGGTGCCCTAGTTTTGTACCCCAGGGGCCGCATGGAAATTAACACTGCGGAGTAAATTCTGTGCCAAGGAAAATCCCCGAAGACATTTTCTGCCAAGCTGTAATGTGTCTCCTGCACTCGACTCCCCGTGTGTTTCCTTTTCTTTTTTTTTTTTTAATAATGTTTATTTTTGAGAAAGTGTGATCATAAGCAGGGGAGAGTCAGAGAGAGAAGGAGACATAGAATCTGAAGATTCGAAGCACACTCCAGGCTGTCAGCACAGAGACCAGTGCAGGGCTTGAACCCACGAACTGTGGGATCATGACCTGAGCTGTAGTTGTAGGCTTATCCGACTGGGCCACCCAGGCGCCCCTCCCCTTTTCCCTTCTTTATGAAAATCCAAGACACCAAGTCAGGCAGATGCTTTAGAGGGAACTTTCACATTTTACTTCCTGTAACTCAGTCATGGAAATAGGTGGAATTTTTTGTCATTAAGCAAGAAAAATAATAGAATTGAATGGGAAATGTTGCTCCATAAAGTAGGATACCAATTATCTACAGTTTATTTTTTTATTATTTTTTTTTTATTAAAAAAAATTTTTTTTAATGTTTATTTATTTTTGAGACAGAGAGAGACACAGCATGAGCAGGGAAGGGGCAGACAGAGAGAGGGAGACACAGAATGTTAAGCAGGCTCCAGGCTCTGAGCTGTCAGCACAGAGCCCGGCGCGGGGCTCGAACTCACGAACTGTGAGATCGTGACCTGAGCTGAAGTCGGACGCCCAACCGACTGAGCCACCCAGGCGCCCCAATTATCTACAGTTTAAAATATGTAAACAACTCTTAGATTCTTAGGGATGTGTAGATATGTAGTAAAAGTACAAAGAAAGGTAAGAGAATGATGACCTGTTTCAGGATGACATTACTTGGGTTGGGGAAGGGGATGTGAATGCAGAGGGGTGCATGGGGGCTTCCACTGTCAACTAGATTTCTTGACAAGATAGGGTTACAGATGTTCTTGACACCTTTTTTTGCAAGTTCCAAAAATTTCATACTAAAAAAAAATTTTTTTTTTAACATTTATTCACTTTTGAGAGACAGAGACAGAGCACAAGTAGGGGAGGGGCAGAGAAAGAGGGAGATACAGAATCGAAACAGGCTCCAGGCCAACACAGGCCCAACACAGCCCAACACAGGGCTTGAATTCATGAACTGCGAGACCATGACCTGAGCTGAAGTCAGATGCTTAACCAACTGAGCCACCCAGGTGCCCCCAAAACTTCCTATTTTTAAAAAACCCCGTTTTTAAAAATGCACAGAATAACATTAGCGTTACCTGTTTTTCATTTATTTTAAAGATTTTTATTTGTTTTTTAAGTAACCCCTACAAACCAATGTGGGTTTGAACCCACACCACCAACTGAGCTAGCCAGGTGCCCCCATTAGTTTTTACTGCTAAGTGGGGAAGGCAGAAGCTGTACCAAATTCCATGTGACTCTCTGTACTTGCTCAAGCTGTCTCCCTGAAGAAAACATGCCGTCCCAAATGTCCCATCTTGTTCTCAAGAACAGTAAGTTATCGGTATAGGACGTTAAAGCAAATTCTGAAGAGGTGCACTGGGATCTGCATACTCACGGCTCAGCAAGCATCATGGGTAATGCATTCTCTTGTATCTTGGATGGTCGATTGAAGCCCATGGCATAGACTCCCTGGAGAAGCTGTGGTTTCCTAGGAGGCCAGGGAGAGAAAGGATCGTTTCCTAGTTCAAATTGTTTTAAAGGCCTAAATCTCTTTCCCTATATCTAGCAAAGAGTAACGCTTCCTATCTCTGTCAGACATATCTTCCTAGGCCTTAAAAAATATTATCTAAAATGAAACCAAACCATCATCCTTCTCTCCTCAGTCTTAATCTACAACTATTACACAATTCAGAGAATACAGACGAGTTTTCTTTCTTGGAGAAATTCATGCTTTCAGCAGACCCCCACAAATATGATTGGTCTTGGATGGCAAATGTTCCCTGGATACTGCAAGAGTGGAATTTATTAATTTGTATAAATTGTATAATTTGCATAAAATGAATTATAAAAGGCGTACCTAAAAATAAACACTGCTTAACTGTATCACTAAGATATAGAAGTCCCTTTAGAAAACAAGATTCAGGTTTAATTTCTTGGTGCAGATGTTAAAATGAACCACAGTCATTTTGTATTCCATGGTCCTTCCAAAGCCAGCTATACAAACACTCAGGACAATCGAGAGGTAAGAGAATTGATTTAGCCAGTTTCTGGTAAAGAGGAGTGTTCAATCACCGGTATTGAACTTCACGAATGCTCATATTTGGTTATTATGTTTAGTCAAAATCAAGCATAGGAAAGCACCAGCTTATATAAGTAGCTACACAACAAATACAAATTAAAGTTGCTTTTTCATTGCATTTGCAATAACCTCTCTGTTACCTCTACCACTGACAGGGTGTTCGACAAAAATCCCACCACACTATTTGTAAGGAAGAGCCAAACCAAGTCAAGCCTTCTGTTCTCTGAGCCTTCCCTGGAGTTAACAGGCTCTCTAAAAGGCACATTCGTCTGGCATATGTTGGTTCTCAGACACAAAGACATGTGAAAGCATAATCTTTGGTGTCTTCTGTTTAGAAGAAAAGGCTATGAAGCTCAGCAGATTGTGATTTGGTTGCTAAGGAAACAAAGTCACAACTGAATGAAGATCCAAACGATCCAAAAGCTTCCAGCGGTTCATTATTTTCCTTTTATTTTGCAGATTAATTCAAAATGTTTAAGTACAAAACAAGTATATTATATTAGGCAACTTAGGTTTTATTTTTTGTTTCTTCTAGCCAACAACTACTAAATCAGAGAGAGCTTGATTTTTCAGAGAGGACAATTCCTCACTGGTCAGACTGAGAGCACAAGTCCTTTAAATGAAAGGGGGTTTAAAAACCATCTATACTTGGGGAAGCAAAACTGTCACTTCAGGAAACAAAAGAGCACATCTAGCCGTCCTGATATAGTTTATGAATAGAAGCAGAGATGGCAGAATTGCTGAATGAAGCCCCCGATGGGAGAAATACAGATAGAAAAGAATAATTTCCTGAAAACATTAAAAAACAACAACAACGCTTTAAAAAACTTGTTCTTAACTGTTACTTCATTAATGACTTGATTTGGTTTAAGTCAGCTCTTATATTTTAAGTGTCTCTTATGCTAAAGCAGTGGTAACAGTTGGCAGGAATGTGGCCCCTATTGGCCCACGGTGGGCATATTAAAGATTTTGCTGATAAAGGTAATTCCACCACTTTCTTATTCACCAGCTGCTTTCTGTCTATGATTCAGGTCCTGGCAGGCAGCAAGAACGGTGGCTATGTCTTGTGTTACTCATAACACCCAGCACAGTACCAGGTACATAAACCAATGATTCATAAACATTTCTTTACTAATATATTGAAGTAAACAAAAAAATTGGTATGACCTTCCATAATTCTGCTTTTAAAACAAAGCGATATTAGAAGTCATTCTTAGCACAATGACATGAATATGCTCCCTTACAGCTTAATTCTGGGTTCTGGATTGGTTTTTGTTTTGCATTCTGGAATACTGAAGACTGCTTTCCACTGTAGGTACTGGAAATCCTGCAAAGGCTCTTTTGATTGATTATATAAAAGCAGATAAACTGTTCTTAACCGTAAACCCTATAGTCTAACAAAAGGGCTTACCTAATAAGAAATGTTCCTGACATCCAGAAATCACCTGTCAGCCAATATTTTATTGAAAGTTCTAAGAGCATAAAAGAAAAAAGACTTTCAGCTATGATGAATAAATCTGTGGCATTAAAAAATCCCTCCCAAGAGGAGGAGAACTGGGTAGCCAAGAGACAAGGGTGGGAGGGAAACCATCACTGTAAACTGTTTCATACTTTCTGACTTTTGAGTCATGTGAATTATCAAAGAAGCAAATACATTAAGATTCTTAAAAATAAAAGTAAAAAGTAAAATATCCCAAAGATCTTGGAAATGCTAAGTTTTACAAAGGAGGGCCTGACAAGGAGCAGCTGTTCAAAGAACAAATACTCACAGCCGAAGCTCCTCAAAGGACTTCACAGAGTAGAGCGGGGAATTTGGGTCCCGCTGGAGGACTTCCACTTGGTTCGTGTTATCGACAAGGTTGCTTCTGATCAGCTTGTTGAGTAAAGACTGGGCAGCTCTGTCCTCTGTCCGGAAGAAACCAGCAGATAGTCTTCATGCTCGTTTGGCAAACTCACCCTCGTGAAATCTCTCTCCCCATCTCTGCACCAGCACCCAGGCGGCCAGGCTTGGCTGGAGAACAACAGTCACTCCCACGGGTCTCCCTTTAGAACGGTGACTGGGAAACCCAAAAGGGCTGAGCTGCCCTATTCGTCTTCATGCTTCTATTCTCCACTCATTCACTCTTCTCAGACCTCCACTTCTACCTCCTCCTCTCTTCTCAAACTTCTAATCCCTCACATCCTCACTTGATGACCTCTCGTCTTCCTTCACAGAAAAGTACCGGTGATCAGAAGCACTTCCCCATACTGTCGTAACACTCCTATACATCCACCTGCATGTGTGCCCATGTTCTCTACATTCCCTTTGGTAACCTGGGATGAACAGCCTGTGCTCCTAAGGCTAACCCCTCCACTGGTGCGACAGGTCCCAGCCCCTCTTGCCCACAAGGATATTTCTCCTGAGGCTGACTCTGTTTTGCGTGATCAGTTTCCTGTTCCACTGGAACATTCCCACCAGCATGTGAACACATTTTAACATTTTTTTTTTAATGTTTATTCATTTTTGAAAGCGAGAGTGAGAAAGGGACTGGGGGAGGGGCAAAGAGAGAGGGAGACACAGAATCCAAAGCAGGCCCCAGGCTGTTAGCACAGAGCCCGGCGCTGGGCTCTAACTTACAAATCACAAGATCATGATCTGAGCAGAAGTTGTACCCTTAACCAACTGAGCCACCCAGGGGGCCCCAATATTTATATCTTCTTAATCAAGTTATTACTTATATTTAACTACCTACTTCTGAAATACTTCCTTCTTCTGGTTTCTGGATACCACTCTCTTGAGGGCACCTGGGTGGCTCAGCCGGTTAACGGTCCGATTCCTGGCTTCAGCTCAAGTCATGATCTCATGGTCCATGAGATTGAGCTCCGCATCAGGCTCTGCGCTGACAGTGCGGAGCCTGCTTGGGATTCTCTCTCTCTCTCTCTGCCCCTCCCTCACTTGCTCTCTCTCTCTCAAAATAAATTAAAAAAAAAAAAAAAATGGATACCACTCTTTCATTCTCCTTCTACCTCACTGACTGCTTCTTCTCAATCTCCTTGGTAATTCCTCCTCATCTCCTTGATCCAGTGCCTCTGGCTCCAGGAGGGCAAATCTTGGGTCATATTCTATTTCTTGCTACAAAGTTTTAAAGAGAAATTACCTTTCTCTTCTTCATCTGTTTTCTCTGCAGTGGCACTGGTTTTAATAACACCTACAAAAGAAAACAGTTATCATAGTAAGAAAGGCAAATTTCAAACCCACCCAAAAGGTGTGACAACATGAAAACTAAATCTTAGTTAGGTGATCAAAATGTAAATATTTGGCATTTCTTTATGTTTAATGGGTTTTTATTCCAAGAAAGCACACAAGAAAATTTCAACTTTCTAGGAATGTTGGATGACTTCACAGTGGATCAGAATATGTCACCTCTGATTTGCTTATCCTATTTTAAAATATACTATTATATTAGCAAACACAATCATATGTAAGAAAGAAAACAGGTATTAAAAATTAAAAGCAAGAGGGGTGCCCGGGTGGCTCAGTCGGTTGAGTGTCCGGCTTCAGCTCAGGTCATGAACTCGCGGTTTGTGAGTTTGAGCCCCACATCAGGCTCTGTGCTGACAGCTCAGAGCCTGGAGCCTGCTTTGGATTCGGTGTCTCCCTCTCTCTCTGCCCCTCCCCTGCTCATGCTCTGTCTCTCTCTCTGTCTCTCATAAATAAATAAATGTTAAAAATTTAAAAAAAATAAATAAATAAAAGCAAGAGGTAAAATGTTCACTTTTGGTGGATTACAGGATTGTAAACCTGCAGGATTAAGTATCAACTTAAAAACGATTATAGGGGCGCCTGGGTGGCTCAGTCTGTTAAGCATCCAACTCTTGATTTTTGGCTCGGGTCATGATCCCAGGGTTGTGGAATTGAGCCCTGCTCAGCATGGAGACTGCTTGGGATTCTCATTCTCTCTTTCTCTCCCTCCCTCCCTCCTTCCCTCTCCCTCTCTCCCCCTCTCCCTCTCTCTCCCTCTGTCCCTCTCCCTCACTCGTGTTCTCTCTCTCTCAAAACAAAACAAAAAACAAAAAAAAAAACCCTTACAAAATAACATATCTTAGCAAAAAACAAAAAAACTAGGTAGAAAATAAACAGAAATCAGTTTTCATAAATACAGACATATAATTGAAAAGTTCCCATTTATAACAGCAACTAAAATGATGAAATACTTCACCAGGAAATAAAATTAATAAAATCAAATAAATATGCAAAATTTAAATGAAGAAAACTTTAAAACACTAATAAAATAATGCAAAGAGTATAGCTAAAATGCCAATAGATCAATTAAAGTGGAATTCTAAGATATTCAATTAGCCTAAAAGAAGGCAGCAAAAGAAAGGAAGAGAAACTACGAGACAAACAAACCAAATAGTAAAACTACTTAAGTAAACCTACCATGTCAACAATTATATTAAATGTAGATGGATAAGAAAAATAAATAAAAGGCATCCAATTCAAAGGAAGAAAACTGTCAATATTTGCAGAAGACATGATATATATAAAAAACCGAAAGATGCCATCAAAAAACTGTTGGCACTAATAAATGAATTTAGTCAATGATTTTGCAGAATACAAAATCAATGCACAAAATCTGGTGTGTTTCTGTACACTGATAATGAACTATCTGAAAGAGAAATTAAGAAAATAATCCTATTTACAACTGCATTAAAAAGAATTAAATACCTAGGAATAAATTTACCAAGGAGGTAGAAGACATGTATACTGAACATCATAAGACATTATTGAAAGAAACTGAAAACACAAACAAATAGGAAGGTTTTCCTCGCTCACGGATTGGAAGAGTACTGTTAAAATGTCCCTTATTACCAAAAACACGAATCAATGCACTTCCTGTGAAAATCCCAACAGCATTCTTCACAGAAATAGAACAATTTTAAAATTTGTACAGAACCACAAAAGACCCCGAACAGCCAAAGCAATCGTGAGAAAGAAAAACAAAGCTGGAGGCATCATGCTCCCCGATTTCAAACTAGATTACAAAACTGTATAATTAAAACAGTATGGTGCTTGCATTAACAAGAGACACATAAATCGATGGAACAGAACAGAGAGCTCAGAAATAAACCCACACATATTTGGTCAATTAATTTACGACAAAGGACTCAAGAATATACAACAGAGAAAGGACAGTCTCTTTAATAAATGGTATTGGGAAAACGGGACAGCCGCATGTAAAAGAACAGAACTGGACCACTATCTTAACCATACACAAAAATTAACTCAAAATGGATTAAAGACTTGAATGTAAGATCTAAAGCCTTCAGAAGGAAGGCTGACACCTTGGTCTCCGACTTCTGGCCTCAAGAACTAGGAGACAGTAAACTTCGGTTGTTTAAACCACTCAGTTTGTGATACTTGGCATGTCAGCCTACCAAACTAATAAAGACAGAGAGTGAGAACTGGGTAAATGACAGTCCAGAACAGAAAGGAAGCCTTTCACCTGTTTAATACTTTGAGTTTTGAACCCAGATTAACTTTTCAAAAATTAAATACAAAGTTTAAAGAAACACATCAAGCGAACAGTGGCAGGAGTTAGAGACTAGATAAACTCTGGAAAACTAATGTATCCTCTTCAGTAACGAAACTGAATTTACTGGCTCTCAAATACCGTACCGTCACTCGCCAAATACTATGCTATATGAAAACTCCTTTTCACACTGCAGCTACTACTGCAAAGCGGAAGAGCTAATAGTTACAAGTGACTCACCATTGGTATCTGGTTTGACTTTTTCTTCCTTGATTTGCAAATTACTCATCTGAATGGGAATAAAAGGAAACAGAGTTAAGCAGAGGACCCAAAGGAAGTCCCTTAGCCAAGAGAAGTTCCCTAGTGAAAGTCCAGCAGAACTAGTTCAGCACCTTTACTCAGGGAGTTATCCTGCTCAAGCAGGAGTCCTAAAAGCTTGGGTGAAGACATCATTTCGGGCAACTTCAAGAACCTTAAAAAGGAGAGTGGGGTGGACTAAACATAGCAGTTGGGGGGAAAAGTTTGACAACAGTCTCAAACCTCTAATTTTCTTCCAACTTATGCTCTTTCTAGAACATCTAACCTTCATTAAATGCCTTTGATAGCCTATCAATGGCAAACACACAGTTCCCTTGCAGATACACTGAAGAACAACACTATCCAGGGGCGCCTGGGTGGCTCAGTTGGTTAAGTGTCTGCCTCTCAATTTCGATTTCGGCTGAGATCATAATCCCCCAGGTGAGTTCAAGCCCCACATTGGGGTCCGCGCTGACAGTGTGGGGCCTGCTTGGGATTCTATCTTTCCCTCTCTCTGTGTCCTCCCCTGAGCTCTGTCCTCTCTCTTTCAAAAATACATAAACTTAAAAAAAAAAAAGTATCATCTAAGTATTTCAACTTTGTTGTTAGTCACGAAACCCACACTGTATTCATGCAACACTAAGCAAATAAATTACAGCCTTCTTTCTTGTCTTATCAACCACCTCCACTATAAGTTAGGTAAAAAAAGTTATTTATTATGATCAAAGAACAAACTCATGTTCCTGATTTAAAATATTTGAGGAGGCGTCTGGGTGGCTCAGTCGGTTAAGTGTCGGACTTAGGCTCAGGTCATGATCTCACGGTTTGTGAGTTCAAACACCACGTTGTCCGGCTCTGTGCTGACAGCTCAGAGCCTGGAGCCTGCTTCGGATTCTGCGTCTCCCTCTCTCTCTGCCTCTGTCCTGCTCATACTCTCTGTCTCTCAAAAAGTGAATAAACGTTAAAAAAAATTTTTTTTAATTTATCAGAAACTTGAACACAGGTTTTTTATTGATTTTGGCCACTAGTCCTGGTCAATGCAAACTTGCTTATAAGTTGCAGATTAAAGTGCAAGCAGAACAGTAATTTATACATTCATAACGAAGTCTCCAATCTCATGGGAATTATTTTCCCACGTTCAAAGTGTTGGTAAGAGTAAGGGTGTGACACAGAAGTGGTATTATAAAGGTGTGTTGTCAGGTTCTAAGGAGTACCCCAAATCAAGCCCTAGACCCCGAGCCCTGTCCCCAAGAAGATCCCTGAACTGATGCAACCATTCATTATCCTTATAATGACCACCAGTGTTTCCTGAGGGCATTGAGAACCATTTCTTCCACCATTCTCCCTCCCCTCAACTGACCCTGCTCATGGTCTTTGGAAGTCCACCCTCACACTGTAGGAATATTTATCTGATCTCTTTAGAAACCAGGTCGTCCAGAGAAAAATCAGACCAACATACTACTGGAGGTAGACACCCTTTCCCTGAAGGCTAAGAGGAATGTTGGTACCTAACAGAAGGTATTTCATACTAGAACTTATCCACTGATTAACCTCATTTTTAGGCTGAATACATAGGGATTCACAGAAGAAGACTACTCTTGGGGTGGGCTGAAAAACACAAATATAACAGTCCAGAGTCCCCAATCCAAACAAGTTGATTAGAGTGGTCTCAAAGCCTGACTGATGACAAAGAAAACAATAACCAAATCTAATGTACTATAATTTGACAAAGAGATGTGGTAACAAAAGATGACATGCTTAGGGGATAGTCAGATCTATGAATTTGTCAGGATTTATTCAGCTGCATTCAAGGGTAAAACTACCTGCAGACTAGTATTCCTGTCTTGAGAGGTAACTCCATCATGGGAAAGAGGCAGGCCAATTGACTCCCATTCTCCTTCATTCTGAATTCATCTTCAGCAAGGAACCTTCCAATTATTAATCATGCATCCAACAGAAGGCAGCGTCCCTGACCCCGGACAGAGGCTTTCAGTTATGATAGAAGCATCCCTTCCCTTTCCAAATTAACAGTAGTTCCTGGGTGGCTCAGTTGATTAAGCATCTGACTTCAGCTCAGGTCATGATCTCGCAGTTCATAGGTTCAGGCCCTGCGTGGGATTCTGACAGCTCGGAGCCTGGAGCCTGCTTCAGATCTGTGTCTCCCTCTCTCTCTGCCCTTCCCCCACTGGCACTCTGGCTCTCAAAAATATATAAAAAAGTGTTAAAAAAAAAAAAAAAGTAGCTCCTGAAGGGTGGCCAACCTTCCATCAATCCCAGAGTCCCTGATCTGTGGAGGGGTGAACTCTCTGGCACTCAAAGACACTTCAGAAAGGCTTCAAGATCTACCTCTATGACAATTCTAATCGCAAAAGGGTCAAATTATGTCTCCAAAAGATTCTTAGGGTTGCCTTTGGTTTTTTGGTTTTGGCTGATCAGGGGAAGAGAAAGAAAGATATTAAACTGGTCATACAACCAAAAGAGGCAGCAAAGGAAGCCATTTGTGTTGGAAGAGATGACAGTAACAAATGAACTGGCATCAGGTCCTTTCTACTAATTCAAACTCTCAGAATCTTTTATCAGGGCTCCTAAAATTGCATCCAAACTAAACTCCCTGACATACCTCTCTTTCCCCTCCAAACCCATTTTTGTATGCAAGGAAGACTCTGAAGACACACCTTTGCTCACATTAAGTGTAAACCAAACAAAAATCCTGTGTGTAAATATAAGATCTTTGTCTTTGTGTTTTCTCTGTCCTCGTCTCTGTCATTTCCATTTACTACCTGTACACTTGAGAGCACAGCCATATGATAACCTAATACTATGAATTAGTTATTAAACTAAGATACACAAGACTACATGGAAATTTAAAAAAAAGGGGTGGGGGTGGGGGAGGAGGGTCTTCCCCAGCTATCAGGAAGCAATATTTTCACACATTTATTTACATCAGCCTTCTGAGAAGTAGAGTGGTTAAAACCAGATGCCAAGTATGTTTAGGTCTATATGTACAATATTCATAATATCACAGCTAGATTAGAGTCACAGGTTTAAAAAAAAATTTGAGGGGTGCCTGGGTGGCTCAGGTGGTTAAACGTCCGACTCTCAATTTTGGCTGAGGTCTGTGCCACGTGTGGAGCCTGCTTGGGATTCTCTCTCCCTCTCTCTCTGCGCCCCCCTCCCCACACACTGCTCACACTCTCTCTCAAAATAATAAACATTAAAAAAAAAAAAAAGATTTGAAAACAATTCTCAGTAACTATCTTTTAGAAAAGATCTTGTGTGAAGTGGTGGATTTTGAATGCTACGGTGCCAGAACCTCATCCTTTGTAATACTCTGATTTCTTTGTGGATAATAGCCAGTTTTATTTATTGTTAACACTTTATTTTGTTTTTTAATGTTTATTTATTTTGAGAGGGAGAGGGAGAGTGCGAGCAGGGAGGGGCAGAGAGAAAGAGGGAGAGAGAGAATCCCAAGCAGGCTCCACACTGTCAGCACAGAGCGTGACACGGGACTCAGTCTCATGAACCATGAGACTACGACCTGAGCCAAAATCAAAAGTCCGACACACAACCCACAGAGCCACCCAGGTGCCCCTGTAATGAGTTTCATTGCTTGCCCTGATTCTTCTTCTGAAGTCCAATGCCACAATTCCAAATGTGAGATACATGCTCTGCAGAAAACAATTAACACAGTTAACAGTTTCCTATCCTTAGAAAAACCAGCTTGCCAGGTTGGCCCCTGATTGGCCCCTGGGAACCTGGACTTCAGAAGGGTTCCCACCATTCCCAGAACTGCTGAGGGGTTTGCTATACCTAAATTGTAAAAACATGTGATTTACGTTAAACATCTGCTTTCCTTCTGTAAGTCTGGAATTTTGGTACATGCTAAGCAGAGGGTGACTTTGTGACAACTCTCCAATAAGAACCCTAAGAACTGAGTCTCTAATGAGCTTCCCTGACAATACTTCACATGTGTTGTTACAATTAGCTGGAATAGGACTTTAATGAAGCTGCGTGTAAATCCACCAGGAGAGGTGTAATAAATCAGAGCTGAGAGTACAGTTATGTGCTGGGTCCTATGAGTTCTCCCAGGAAATCACTGAACCTAGACAATTCCTGGGGACTCACAACACAGGGACTTACCAAGATGTCCTCCTTGTCTAAAATTCAGAAACCTCCAAATCAAATCTGCCCATCTTCCCTCTTCTCTAGTCCTGTTATTAGCATTTTACTAATACCACCTCTGGGATGCCGCCTGCAAACAACCACCTTTGCCTTTTTCCTAAATCCCGCACATTATATCGCCACAATTATCTCTTAAATCCATCTCTTCATCGTCACTTCCACCACCCAACAACATATGCCCTTCTCTGGACTATTACAGTAACTTCCACACTGACTGCCTTTCCCGTAGACATCACTAACATTCTATGTGTTCAATAAATCTTGCCAGCTCTCAGATCTAATCTTGTCAGTATCCTGAAAAATCCCCAAACCGACTAAGAAAAGTCTCTCCTCTTGAAGTTCTCAGTTGAGGTTGCAAAGTACACTCTGTATTTTCTGTACAGCTTCTATTACAACCCATACACTTAAGCTGCAGCAAAAATGAGTTCTGATTCTTGCTCTCTAGACAAGTTCAGCACTTTTGTGCATTTTCTCCTGAAATGTTATTCACCTCTATCTTACATGACTCATTCTCTATTATCCATTTGAAACTTCTCCACAAGCAATTTCTTATTCCCTATTCATAAACGTCCTCTCTCTTTTCAGACATCACTTACCGCATTATTCTTACCATTTTCACAGCATTTCCCACATTCTCACCTTCCCAACTAGACTGTAAAGATTCATCCTGTATTCCACTGGATTTAGACCACAATATTTGCTGACAAACTCACAATCTTCCCAAGGCAATCAAGGATGACTGCAGAAGAAATGTTAACTTAAGCATTAAAAAGTTACATAAGACTTCCAGACGACCAGACAAAACTATTACAATCAATAGTGAATTATCACTAAACAAACCTACGGTTACATATAAGAACAGAAAGCCAGTTTACACTAATTACCTTACAATTGAATAGATCTTCATTTATAAAAGAACCAGGATGTGAAACTAAATATCCCTTTTAAACATCAACGAAACAATTTGTAGTCCCTCCCGCCAACATTTGCAGTAGACTGAAACACGAAATCTAAACCTGAATCTGTTATCCTGCAAAAAGCTACCAAATGCCAGCCACGTTAAGAAAAATCCAAAAACAAACAAACAAAAAAGGGTTTAGCACCGATTCATCCGGAAAACAGATCAAAGAGAGAATCAGCATTTAAATTTTCCTGTCTCTACAATCCCCAATGAGGAAGTGCAATACAAGGAAAGAAAACATACAGAGCGGGAACAAATTTGCTACAGGACAAAAAAGTCTTTAACTGGCCCAGATGAACAGAACAAGCTTGACACTGGTCTCTATCGCCCTAGGCGCAAATCAGGGCCACGGGATTCACCGCCGCAAAGTCTAGGGAGGTGTGGGCCACAACCCTGCCCAACCCGGGCAGCTCCCGGGGCTCGAATCAGGGTCGGCTCGGGCCCCTGCTACGTTCGCCCCGCGAGAGCTGAAGCCACTGACCGACTTGACAGCCGCTTCCTGCTTGTCCACTGCCAGGGCCCACGAGTCGGTGGCCATGATGCGGGGAGCAGGGGGGCTGACTTCCGAAAAAATTCACCGCACCGCGCGCCAACACCTGCCCGGAGTCCACTATCTCCGCAAGAACCGCCCCCACGCGGACCGGAAGCGGCGGTGCCAAAAGTGACGTCAGTTCCCGCCCGGCGCAAGACGTCACTATTCTGCGCCGCGCCGGTCGTGCGCCGACGTGCGTCTCCCTAGGACTTTCCAGGAGCAGCCTCGTGCTTCCTTGAAATCCCTAATCTCTGCGAAGTCAAACTCTTAGTCCTCATTTTATTGCTTTACTTCACACTGAAGTAACCCAAGTTTTACTTTAAGCCCGTCACATGTCTCAGTGAATTCTAAAGCTTTACACAAAGGTAAGTCCCGTGAAGTTGCTGTAGATGCCAGTTTCTGCATGTTGACAATGCGATAACGTGTAAGAAAACAAAACGACAGCAATTGCCCTTGGACCCCCATAATTCAACCACTCCGAAAAATAAACACAACAGTGTTTTCTTTTTCTTCTGGTTCCTTCCAGTCTTTGTATGCATCAAAGTACGGGTATTTTACATAGTCCTAAACAAAGCACATACGATTTTACACTTGATCTTAGCCAAAAGGCCGAGAAGCGATTACACATACGATTTTAAATTAGACCTTTTTATTATATAGTTAAGTATTTTTTCATGTTGTAATTATTAACTTAATGGCATTATAATACTCCATCAAACTCCTATCACATAAATTACCTGACTCCCCTACATCTTTCACCGTGGGGATATAGGTTATTTCCAATATTTTATCACTAATTCTCAGTGAGCATCTGCATACCACCAAAAATCATCTTTGCTTCCATTTCGCTGTTTGTCTCCTGGCCGCTTGCAGAATATGAACTCTTCAAACAAGAGCAAAGATTTTATCTCTCAGTCACAATTTGTGAGCCTAAAAAAGTTTACGGCACATAATAGCCTCTCAATAAATATTTTTTAATGTGTAGTTGAATAGACTAATA
This sequence comes from Panthera tigris, assembly GCF_018350195.1. Taxonomy (NCBI): domain Eukaryota; kingdom Metazoa; phylum Chordata; class Mammalia; order Carnivora; family Felidae; genus Panthera; species Panthera tigris. Next base: position 48,545,833 of record NC_056674.1, read on the forward strand.
GAGATTTTAGTTCAACATGTATTACTTAAGGACACATTTCTAATAGCAACATTTATGTCAAAATATGTAAATGACTTGAACACTTGCAAGAGAGGAAACTAGTGGTCAGTAAGCATGTGAAAAAGAGCTTGAAATCATTGGTTATTAAGGAAAGGCAAATCATAATCACAACGAAATAGCACTGCACACTGCTAGAATCCATAAAATTAAAGATTAACTTTCTGTGTGTTGGTAAAAATGTGGAATGTTAAAGAAAAAAAATTCAACAACATGGTAAAGTTGGTAAGGCTTAGAGGATAGTTATAGGGACGACTGCAGTGGGATTTTTCAGTGAGGGTGAGATACAGCATGAACAAGAGAAAATTTATAGCCGAGGATGGGGGAAGGAGGGTATGCATGGTCAGTGGATGGAAAATTACCACGAAGAAACATAGAAGAGTAAGGGGAATTCTGGTTAAGTAACCTAACAGGATTCTTGCTGACAAAATGCCAGGATGATCAGACATCACCGAGGGGGATGGTGCAAAGATGAAGACTCTATCAGACATCGAGGGTGACCAGATGCCACCTGTGGGGGTTTCTTGCTAAAACTGGATTTTACCAAGAACTGCGCAGGTAAGTTTAGGAGAAGGTTCAAGAACCCGACTAAAGTCAAGCCAAGAAAGTTAGTCAAGAGCAACTGAAACTCTCATACGCTTCTACAGAAATTGTAAAATGGCACGATTGGTTTGCATGTTTGGCAGTTTCTCAGGAAGTTAAACCTACACCTACTCTTTGACCCCACACATCTCCCAGTTACTATCCAAGAGAAATGGAACATATATCCACAAACAGACTTGTACACAAATGTTTATAACAGACTTAGTCAAAATGGCCCCAAATTGGAAACAACCCAAATGTCCATCAACAGGAGAATGGATAAACTATAGTATGTTTATTCAATGGACTGTTACACGACTCAGCAGTAAAAAGGAATAAACTACACATGATGAAGTAGATGAATTTTAGAGACATTGTGTTGAAGGAAAGCTGTCAGACATGAGAGATGATTGCTGTAGGATCCATTTATATGCAAGTCAAGAATAGGAGAAATGAAATCTATAGTGAGAACAGTCAGAACAGTGGTTGCATCTGGAGCGGGGAAGGTTGAGCAGGACGCAAGAGAACTTCCTGGGTAATAGAAATGTTCTATATCTTGATTGGGGTTCTGGTTACATAGATACATAAATGTGTTAAAACTCATGGAATCGTATATTTAAAATGTGACTTCATTGTACATACATTATACTTTTCAATAACATTGATTTAAAAAACAAAAAAGGAATAAAGTACTGATAATACAACAGAAATGAGAGCTTTGCCGTCTCATAGACATGTTGAGCAAATGAATCCAGACACAAAGTACCTAGTACATGACTCCATTTATATAAGTTCAAAACAGGTATGTATATCTAATCTATAGTGATAGAAATCAGAACAGTGGTTGCTGGGTTTGGGGGCGGTTAGAATGTTTTCTCAGCTCTTCACCACTCATTGAAACGGAGCATGCACATACTGTGCTACAGAAGTGAGAATGTCAAATGCCATATTGTCTTCCCAAGTGACTGATTTAATTCCCAGCAACTATACCACCAATGAGTTGAGACAAACTGCATTGTTAATGAGGAGCCACAACCATGGTGTAACTCTGTGTTGGGCAGCGCAACCCTGGGGGAGACTGCTAATATGTTTTCTGAGGAATAATGTTTCTTCTGTCCTACTATTTTAACAATTGCCTAAAGAAACAAATAGATTTTGAGGCACCCTTTCCTCAGGATTTTTTATCTCAAACATCTACACAGAAAACTCTCATGAAAAGCAAAAGGAGCAACACCATAAGACTCAATTGTAAGTTCTTTGGAGGCAGAGGATCTTGCTTAGAGCCATATTGAAGGCTGGGTGCCCACTGTCCTCTTTTGATTGCTATTTCGTTACAAAGTCTGCTGCTCTAGCATTGGGAGGGTGATTCCTACATTGCTTCCACTGAGACACAATTCGTTGTGCTAAATATGGTCTGTAGGGGAATTGAAGTTAGAATTTTTGCTTGCATTGGATTTGTAGGGTGTTTACTGAAATTTTTCTTTAGTTTACCACCCATATCTATTGGAAGGCTGGTGGGCATTTGTTTAGTCCAGGTGAGTGCTCTTAGGGAGGTCTAGGCTGAGGCTCCAGCTGGAACAATGAAATCAGCCAGGCTGTTTTAGAGCACTTCTGGGCAACAGGGCTCTCTCTTTCCCTTCAGTTAGCATTTATATTCCGAAAGGAGAATATATTATATTCTTCCAGGAAGAAGCCACTGAGAATCCCACTCTTCTCCAGACCAGAGACCAATAGGAAGGGCACATTGTTCTGAAGCTGTGGACTATACAGCCTCCTGCCCTGAGTCAGATTCAACTAGACTGGGCAATGATAACATAATGCATTAACATTTTTTTAAATGCATCCTACAACAATCTACTTGAAACAGCTAAGTAAATTCTCACATTACTATTGTTATCGCCATTTTACAAGTAAGGAAATAGAGGTGCAGGGAAGTCAATTTTTTCAAGACATATGGCCTAGTAAGTGGCAAATCTAGGATTTAAATTCAGGGCAACCCAATTTCAGAAAGCACTGGGCAATAAAACCAAAAACTAAGGGCAGAGTGCAGGGCCAGCGTTCCTGGAACCCCTTCCTGGGGGTACTTTCTAACTGGCCTTTTGGGCCTGGGTGAGCTTGAACTGTATCTTACATGGAATTGCCTGATCACATGATTATTTTGATTTCATCACTAAACAGTGAGTCCTGTGGGCAGGGACCTTATCTGCTTTGCTCACCGGTGGTTCTCCAGCATCTCACCCAGAGCAAGGGCACAGTAAACAGTTGTTGAATTAGGTAGCGAACGAATCAGTGAATGAACTGGTGATCAATAAGTAACCATCTCTCACGGACACGCCTGCCTCTGTGGCATCATCGTTTGTTCTGAGTGAATGGGTGCAGGGACGTGCCCTGCTTGTGCCTGCGGTGGGGGTAAGCCTGCTAGGATGGTGGCTCTGCTCTGGGAACTTCTTTTCTTTCTGCACGTGGGAAGCAAGGGAGGGCAATGGGAGGAGGGATGCTAGAAGGATTCAGAAAATAACAGGAATAATGGCAGGAGCCAGACTAAGTCTGTATTTGGCCCATAAAAGTCTAATGACTATAACAACAAAAAATATGAATGAAAAAATGGGGATAATTAAAAAAAATTTTTTAATGTTTTTATTTATTTCTGAAGGAGAGGGAGAGCACGAGCGGGGGAGAAGTAGAGACAGAAGGAGACATGGAATTTGAAGCAGGCTTCAGGCTCTAAGCTATCAGCACAGAGCCCGACGCAGGGCTCGAACTCACGAACTGTGAGATCGTGACCTGAGCCGAAGTCGGACGCTTAACCGACTGAGCCACCCGGGCGAAAATGGGGATAATTTTAAAAGAAAATTTGTCAAACATATTCCATGTTTTCATTTGTTGACACATTAACAAAGCAGATTTCCCTATAAAACACATCCTGCAGACAGCTAGGAATTCAGTGACTGAGTAAAACCACTTCCCACTCTTACTGTACTTAACTATGAGGGAGACAGGCGCTAAGCAAGCGGTCCCGAACTTAGACATATTTATATATGAGGCAAATACAGCCTAGCAGTTAACAATGTGGCCCTGGAGCCAGACTGCCCAGGTGTGAGGACTGGCTTGCTACTTCCTAGCTGTATGTGGTAGGGCAAATTCCTTAACCTCTCTGCTGTGTCTGTTCCTCATCTGTAAGGTAGGAACAATATTTGTTATGAAGAGTTAATAAGTTAATCCATGCAGACCTTCGTTCTTAAAGATTTTATTTGTTTGTTTGTTTATGGTAGGCTCCACACTCAGCATGGAGCCCAGTGTGGGGCTTGAACTCACAACCCTGAGATCAAGACCTGAGCTGAGGTCACGAGTCAGATGCTTAACCGACTTAAAGATTTTAAGTAATCTCTACCCCCAACGTGGGGCCCAAACTCACAACTCCAAGAGTCACACGCTCCACTGACTGAGCCAGCCAGGTGCCCCAGTTAATCCAAGTAGACCTTTAAAAGGTTACCTGACACAATGTTCATAAAACAACTACAGGGCATGATGGAAGTTAATGACAGGGGAGTGAGGCATGCCTTCCTGAAGACATGGTTTTTACCACTGAAATAGAAAGGACCAGGAAGGGGCAGAAGAAAGGGAAGGATTGGGAGGGGAGTTCCAAGAAGTATAACCATGGCAGCGGATGCAACTGGTCACAGATTGTTGAGGGAGCAACTTGGGGCGAGGCAAGATTCCCCCTCCAGGATCCTCTCCCCAAGCAGGATATCCCAGTCTCCTATGCTCTGAGGGGGGACTTCCAAGAGATCAGGAGTGGAACAGTACATTGGCCCCAGGCAGTGCCCCAGGGTAAAGCAAAAGGAGTGTCCTCTGAGCTCCTTCCATATGGTTCCCTGGCTGCCTGCAGCATTGGAGGGCTCCTGTTTTTAGTTACCTTCTTTTTCCTCATGCTCATCTTAGCCGCAGTGCTGGAGGTGAAAACCTCTCCACTTCAGCCTTAAGTCCTCTTTTCACTTTTGTTTTGGCTTCAAAGTGGGCTAGGGGAGGAAATATGATTTTGAGAAATTAAAGAGGGAATTTACAGGATCACCATCTTTCCTGAGACGTAGCCCAGCACAAGGGCAGATTTCAGTGATAGTGGAGCAGAAAGTATGAGGGAGAAAGTAAGACAAGTGAGGCAGATCGGGAGAGCCTCGTACAAATCATTTTACACAGTTTGGGCTTATCTTAAGAAATATGGAGTGTGTATGAGAGGGGATGATCTTAGGCAGGAGAGTGGGCTCACACTCAAGTATTAGATCATATTGGCTGCCATGTGACAAATGAACTGGAGGAAAACCCAACTGGAGCCAGGAGCACCTGCTGGGAAGTTGATGCAGTAGATATGACAATGGTGATCTAGACCAGGGTGAATTCAAGAAACACCAATTGAACCGTATGAAAGTGCCACTTTTGTAGGTCGACAATGGTCAAACAGCGCATTTCATTTGGTTTAACATGATAGAAGCTAGAATGGATAGCTGTGGTGGATTAAAAATAGACACAGATACTTCAAGCTCCTCCCATCAAGAGATCTTTATTTCCCCCCATCTCTGCACTGGCCTTGTGACTTCTTTGACTAAAAGAATGTGACAGAAGTGCACTGGGGAGTTCTGAGCCACGGCTTCAAGGGAACTCACAGCTTCTCCTCTCCTTTCTTGAAACCCAGACCACCTGCCATGCTATGATGGTGAAAGACTGTGGAGGGGCCCAGCTGTGTCAGCTGAGCCCAGACACCAGCCAGGGACATGCAGCTGCATGAGTGAGCCTGGGAGAGACCAGCAGAGCTACCCAGACTAAGTTGTTTTGAGCCACTGTTTTGGGGCGATGTGTTACATAGCAATGGATGATAGATACAAAAGGACCTTGGGATTATTGGTTGGGGAGCAGGAAGATTCCTGATGAATCCAGATTTCTGGCTTGAGCAATAGACAATTATAGTTCCATTTTGTGAGATCGTTAGAGGGAGAGCCAAAAGCAGAACATGAGTTTTTTGGAGTGATAGTGTTTGGTGGTAGTACAAGATAATGGGTTCAACTTTGGATATGTTGAGTATGGGATTCCTTGAAGATATCCCAAGTGCAAGTGTCCTGTGGGCAGTTGTTTTTGTAACCCTGGAGCTCACAAATTGGGTCTTGGTATAGATTTTGGAGTTGCCAGCAGAAAGCAAGCTAGAGAAGTGAACAAGATTGCCCACAGGAGAGAAAGAGGAAGAAATGACCCCAAACAGTCCTATGAGGAACAGTCACATATAAGAAGTAAATAAAAAAGGAGCCTAACCAGGAGACTGAGAAGTGACCAGAGTGAAGGAAGACCAGTGAGTGTGTGGTGTGTCACTTTAGTCACCAGAAGACTCGTTAAAAGAAGAGATTGTTATGGTGTTAAATGCTGTTGAGTCAGATATAATTAAAAAGTGTTTTCTGAATTAGCAACATGTAGGTCATTGGTGCCCTTGGTGAAGGCTATTCCCAAGGGGCAGTGGAGGCAGAAGGTGGACTGCAGAGAGAGAAGGAATGGGACTCAGTGGGTAGAAGCAACTCCTAGGTTTTTGGCCACCAGGGAAAAATGTAAGGCTGGAGGATAAAGAATAAAGAGAGTTTGAATTTAAATAAGAGATAGGTATAAACAATTGGAAATATCAAGAAGAGTTAATAGATGAACCTTGAAGACATTGTGGTGAAATAAGCGAGTCCCAAAAAGCCAAATACAGTATAACCCTGCTTACATGAAGTACTTAAGAACAGAATCCTAGAAACAGAAAGTGGAATGGTGGTTGTTAGGGGTTAGGGGCAGTGAGTCATGGGGAATTGTTTGTTGGGTATGGTTTCAATTTTGCAGGATCCAAAAGAATTATGGAGATAGGTGGTGCTGATGGTTGCACAACGTTATGAATGTTGTAATACCACTGTACAACTGAAAATAGTTCAGATGGTAAATTTTGTTAGGTGTATCTTACCACTCCACACACAAGGGAAAATTGAGGGGAGAGGGAACCAGCTAATGGGGTGGGAGAGGTTGAAAATATGAGAGGGCGTAGATGGAGCCGGTCCTTAAACAGTCACAGGAGAGGGAATTTGGTGCACTGGTAGAGAAATTTAGACAATAGGGACTTCTCCCATTCTAACAGGAGGGAGAGGGAAGGATAGGTATGATTGGGGGAAGGTCTGGTGGCAGAGGGCTGAGGGCAGTTTTCTGTTGTTTACTCTTGAGTAGGGAGATAATGGGATTGGAAGTTTGAGGTGAGTGGAAGTCTTAAAATGGTCACTGGACAGAGTGGAAGAGTTAACCAGAAAGGACTAATGAACCATGAGGTTAGAGGTACTGTTGATGAAGAGGGGCCAAGTCCCTGCTTGCAAAGGCGACAGGCCTGAAATCCTACATGCTGTGTATGAGACTCAACCCTGATGCATCTGTTTTTTCCAGACCTTCCCTTTGGGTTTCTCCCCAGAGTTATTTTGTACAGTGGATCTTTTAGAGCCACAATCCTTTTTGGAATAACAAGTAGGCATGAAACCCTATCATTCTTCCTCTGTGATATCCCTCCAGTCCCATTTCTTCTTTTGTGCTTTTTCAGTACAACCAATGGTATCCTGGCACTTGCTGTGTGATGGGACCGATGCAATCCTCTTCAAACTGTGTTCTCAGATGCCCGCCTTTTCCAGCTCCAATGTATCCCACGTACGTCTGCTGGACACTCCTCCCAACCCCACCAATTTCATAACTGCCTTTCTGTGATTTAACAACCTTTAATTCACTACTAAACTCAAATACTGTTCAATCAAGTTTTCGTTTTGTATCAAGACTTTTCTCTGCTTATGTGGCAAGTCTGCTGTCCATACTGTATTTCCAGTATGCTAGGTTTATTCTGGAGAAACTTAGTTTTAATATTACTTTCCCCTGCCTAGGGCACTCTGTCACTTTTCTCTCAGAAGCAAACTCCACTCCTTTATGAAATCTTCTCTGGCCTCAGAATTCCTTACCTTCTGAATACTAATGACACTGAAACTGCCTTCATGTTAAATAATAAACAAGATGGAACAAAGGGAGAATACCTGCTTCCAAGACCTATTTGTATTTCTTCCCTAGGACTAGAAAAATTTATGTAAGGACTTTGTACTGGCTGCTGCTTTCTTTCTAATTAGGTAGCCAGTGTTCACTGGTTTACCAGCAGGAAAAAAAGGAATGTGAGGAGCCCTCTGGCAACTGAGTAGGGCCCTTGGCCTATGGAGACATTGCAACTGTTTGTGCTGGAGCAGTGTCAACTCTGAAATGGAACAGTAGTATCAGGTGATGACTAGCCTATGAAATCATAGTTGTCTCCACTTAGACATGATTAATACCACCAACCAAAAACATAATGTCTTCTTATACTCATTAATGTTGTCCTAGTAATGTGTACTTCATAATTAAGTTCAATTAACATCAATAACAAATACATCAACAATTGACTAATTTTTATGCATACAATGAATGACACTCAAAAAAAAAAAAAAAAAGCAATAAAATCCATTGTTTATGGATGATGAACATATCCAGAATCTTCCATTGGGCCAAAAATCTCTTTCTGCTAAGGTTGTTTCTCTATTGTAGGACATATCATTTCATACATGAGAACTTACTAAAATGAGTAAAAGAAACTCTGTGGACTGAAGCTTACCATGGGCTCAGTACATTTTCAACAGATCATTGCTGGCTCAAGATAGCACATGGTCACAGAGGCAGCTGTTGGCCACTGAGCCCTGGAAGCCAAGCTCTGGCAGGGATGAATATGGATTGTGAAGGAATCCATAACAGTGCGTCTTACCTTTTTAAAAGACACTTCTTTGGGAGACCTCTCTGCAGGAAAATGCATTTAAATGCTTCATAGATTCCATGAAACCCATCCAGTGAATTCTTAGGGGTTTGGACCAATTAAGAACTGTTGACCTAGATTTCTACCAGATAACTAGTTACTCCTACTCTTGAATCTGAACCATATCCCTTCCCATTTTGTTTAGATTTAGGGCTACACAGTAGACTGGTTATACATGTTGTGAGAAGGTGGGAAGGAAATCAGCCTGCAGCCTTGTGAGGAGTCTATACTCCTTTAATTATTGCCTTTGTTTTTGTTTCAGGGTTGGTCCACAGCACTGCAGGAGGTGGGAGACATAAAATTTCTTCTTACAAGAAGACTCCCAAGGTTGGTCAGAGTTGGCCAGAAGCCCAGAGAAGACTCTAGAGTCAAATGCCAACTGGGGAAATGTAGTAGGATTAGCAGTCTGTTGGTCTCTGCAGTATCTGTAATGTCAGATTAAAGGAACCATCTGGAGGCTGGCATTGGCCCCTTCCCTTCCCAGGTAACCAATCTGGTCCTAAAACACAGAAACACTTAAAAGGATAATCTGGGATTGGAAAAGTTCTCATCACAGAAAATCCTTCTTCCAAGCCTGGGCCTAGTTCTGTATCGAGGTCAAAGAGCTGGAGAGAAGTCCTTTTTGCTGGAGTTTCAGTTTCATCTCATCTTTGCTCTGTGACTCTGTGGGTACCATCAGCCTTGGCCAGGTAGGAAATGTCGATTACTAGTATTTGCTCTAACTGTTCTACACAAAGATGCTCAGTAAGAAGGAAGCCAAGTCCTTGGCAGTTACTCCTGCCTTACACAGGTAAATGGCTAGTCCATCTAGTCCCTTACTGCATTGTTTGTATTCCAAGAACTGTGAGCTCAGACTTTCAGAATCCCTTTACAATCAAGACACCAAATATCTGAAATCATTCCCAGCTCTGAGAAATTTGCCTTCTGGGATCTGGAGACAAAGCCAGTATTTGTCACACTATTGCTGATCACTTGTAGAACTGCCTTGAGGCTGGTCATTAGCAATTTGAAGCCATAATTTTCACTGAGGATCCAAACCTTAAATCGCTTTTATTTGCCTGGGACTATGAAGGGGTCAAGGTGACACCTGGGATGTAAAAAAGATGCTGCAAGTGCCTGTAAGCCCAGGCTGTGTGGCAAGCTAGGGCCACCACCACCTCTCCACTATGACTTTACCACAGGTCTTAAGCACAGGCAATGGATCCACTGGTAATCAGATGTGCACTATATACAGACTGCACCTGCTGATGAAAACCACGAGGTCGTGGTCCTGCAACACAAACCTGCATACACCAAAAGCCCCAGGTTGGCATGTTGGTCCATGCTGTGGGCAACAGGGCAGGCGGGACTGACAACACTCAGATAAGGTGCCCCACCCTCAGCTCACAGGCCTCATGCCATACTCCAAACATGATGGCTGGCTTATCACCTATCTTACTTGGGATCTCTCTCTGTCTGTCTCTGTGTCCCTCTCTCTCTTTTTTTTTTTTAACATTTATTTATTTTTGAGAGAAAGGCAGAGTGCATGCAGGAGAGGGGCAAAGAGAGACAGAATCCAAAGCAGGCTCCAGGCTCTGAGCTGTCAGCACAGAGCCTGATGTGGGGCCCGAATCCACAAACTGAGATCATGACCTGAACTGAAGTCGGACACTTAACCGACCAAGCCATCCAAGCGCCCCTATCCGTGTCCCTCTTCATCTCTATTCTGTCTGGACGCTGGTCTTAACGCTCCTGGCCAGAGAATAGGCAGGGGCTGCTGCAAAGATCTTGAACAAGTGATTAGCCACAGCATCTAGATGGGGAAAATGCTGGCCAAAAAAAAAGACAGAATTTCAAAAGGTAAATTTCTGTGTATTCACGCCTAATCTTCAAGAGTTGTGTAAACAATTTTTTTCTACCTTCCCCCATCATTTGCACAATTTTTGTCTAGTCCAAACGTAATTTAAAATGAGGTAGGTAGTTTCTCTCTCCTCTGCCTCCTCTTCTTTGTGGCGACTGTCGAGGCCTGTGCCGTGAAAGCACCAGTCTCCCGTGCGGGGGGAGCACCAGGGGTGGGCACTGGTGACTGACGGAGCTTCTCAGTTGGCTATTTTCTCAATCTCATCCAAATCATCTGTGTCCAATCTTTCTATTTTCTTATCTGGGGAGAAAAAGAGAATTCACAGAGACATCAACACGGGGCTATCATGAAAACACACACCTAGGGAAGGGACAGCACAGCAGGGAGGGAGGAGGCAGACAGGTTTCTGCCCCCATGCCAAGCCTCTGGCCACAGCAAACTTTCCTGAAACCCCACGGGCTCCTGGTGCCTGAGCACGGGACAGAGCCCTAGGCCCTTCAAGCCTGGCCAAGGGGGCGCTGTTGTTCGAGTTCCTGACCTGAACTCACCAGGCGTGCTCTTCGAGAACTTCCATATTGTAGGAAAGGAGGGGAATGCGACAAGGACAAAGGCCTCTCGAGGAGGCCCCAGGAGAACCTGCCCCTCTAAGGAAAGGGCCCTGGCAGGGGACACTCCCAGGCACTCACTAAAATGCTCCTGGATTCTGTTCAGGATGTTCATGCTGTGCTTGCTGTCGACCATGTTCACTGCCAGGCCCCTCTTGCCAAAGCGGCCCGTGCGCCCGATCCGGTGCAGGTAGGTCTCGTTGTCCGGGTTCCCATCCTTGTCCACGGGAAGGTCAAAGTTGATGACGACAGATACCTGTTCAACATCAATACCTGCACGAAAGAGGGGTGGAGTCAGGACGGGAAACAAAAACCGCCACCCACCAGGCGAGGCTGCCACACGCCAGCATCAGGTGGAGGAAGAGTCTGGGGCAGGCCAGCTCTGGGATCCGGGGACCGGGGGCACGCAGCAGAATCCAGAGGGAAAAACAGAACTCTGGCAGGTGCTAACAAAATTATGACATCGCCAGAAGAGCCTCTGCTAGATACAAGAATCTGGAGATGCGGCCGAAACTTCACTAGGGGCCCCCAGGAGAGCAGGCACCGTTCGCTCTAAACCGGTCACTGCCTGTTTCCTTCCACCACATCAGGACTCCTGGCTTCTGTGAACGTTCTCATCTGCTGGGGGAATCCAGCCTCTCCCAGAAAACAAAGTCAGCGCCAACCCCAGCTGGACTCCCCGAACCATCTGAGCGTCCCGTGCGGGAGCACGGCTCTCGCCGTCCGGAGCCTGGCGAACAGGCACATTCTCTGCTCACCGCGGGCACACACGTTGGTGGTCACCAGCACCTTCTCTTTGCCCTCTCGGAAGCGCTCGATCACCGCAGCCCTCTGCTCCACCATCATTTCGCCGCTCAGCAGAGCCACCTGGTGGCCTTCTTTGGAGAGCTCTGCTGCCAGCCAACTAGCCGTTTTGCGGGTCTGGAGTGAAAAGAATGGTTTTAAATGGAGATACCTGTAAAAATAAAAACAAAAACAAACCTGCAAAAAAGTGGCTTGTTTCCATTAAAATACGTGAAAGCCCGCTGAGTTCAGCCACCAGGGTAGGCTTACCGATTTTACAAAGACAATTTTAGCCATGTGAATTTTTTTGGATGAATTACTTAAATCATCTTAGTGTTCAGCTAGGAAGAGTGTGGTAGGAGCCAAATATCTTCATTCTCAAATAGTCTATATTCTTAATGTTATATAATCATTTCATTGGATGTTATCTGGAGTTTTTCCCAAGGTGTGTCTAAGAGGTGGGACCAAAGAAAAGTTCAATGCTTCACAGTCTTTCCCTCATAACTCATTATAGTCTGAGGACAATATGCCCTGGGGCAGGTGGACGTGCTTCATCATTTCCTTTCTGGCCACACAGAGGACACCCAGTCCTCCTCAGCACTGAGGTGGAGCTGGCTGAAGGGAGGGCCAGGCACACCCTCCAGTGGAGCTCCTCCCCCGGCAGGCCTGCTGCTGCCACTGCTACTCACGTGGCAGAAGATCATGGCCTGAGCAATGGTGATGGCCCCGTAGAGGTTACACAAGGCCTGGAACTTCTCATCTCGGTTACTGCACAGGACGTAATACTGCTTGATGGTGTCCAACGTCTCCTCCTCACGCTTCAGTTTGATAATGTTTGGGTCTGGGACCACTTTCTGGGCAAATTTCCACACAGAGTCTTCAAAGGTGGCAGAGAAAAGCAGCATCTGGCAGTTCCTGGGCAGCATCCTGCAAGGGAAGACCCAGGTATGTGGCATGACCCCGAGTCTTTCCCTGGGAGGAACAGAAGACAGCCACCCAGGCTTGGATGCTCTACACGCCGGGGAAAGAGGCAAAAGGGAGGAGAACAGCAGGGAGGAGGCAAGAAGAGCCATGGGGCAGGGAGGGGGCTGGTGTTGGATTCCCTAAGTCTCCTTCCTCAACCCGTGGTCAGCGCTGAGGAGCAAATGGCCTATCAAACAAATGCTTCTGGAAGCACTACAGTAAAGAACCTGATAGGAGCAAGAAGAAGTGTTTGAAGTAAAAGGAGAAGATGCTGTAGATCAGGAGGCTGAGACGTTCCTCTTGGCTCAAGAGTTCCTACCTCTGGATGCGGATGCTCTGGTCTTGGTGGCCCTGAGTAGCTATCATCACGTCAGCCTCATCCAGAACAAACACCTTGATCTTCTTAGGGTCGATGAACTTGAGCTTGGAGCACCAGTCCAGAACAGTCCCAGGGGTGCCAATGACAATGTGTTCACTGATCTTCTGACCTCTTTCCACTGTGGAGACAAGATGTTTTCCGTGGGTATTTCCATGGAAAAGCCTGCTTTCCTCTCTGAGAAAAATCTAAAGCTATGATGTATTTTAATGCAACTGTTTTTATGTTTGCCTTACTGTTTTAAGGAAAGGTTATGATATCACTACAGTATTTCATAATGCTGGACAGATAAGGTAAGGATATACACAGTGAGAAGATGAAAGCCTCTTCAGTAGCGTTCTTTTCCATTCTCTGTAGTCATCCAGTTCTCTTTCAAGGAGGCTCTGTCGTTATCTTTATTTCTTCTCTGTCAACATCATTCCCCCAGCCCAGGATGGCACTTCTCCCAAGCAGACTTTCACAGCACTCTCTCCAGTGCACTCTGTCCCTCAGCTACCTTAGCATCTACGTCAAACAAGCCGGTTGCCTCTACGCACTGTCTGTCCGGGTCAGTAAACAGGATTCATCATGAAAGGCTTTGCTTTCCCAAAGAAACACAAAATGCCTCTATTAGATAAAGTGCTTCCCCAGACAAGGCCTGCTGGATCATGGCATGTTCTTGACTGTGTGTGCAGTCTGGAACTTAGAAGATTTGGCTCTTCATTTTGAATTAGATGACACTTGTAATTTTTAGCCCTTTGATTACAGTCTTGACCAGACACATGCAAGCTTCCTCTAAACAGCCAAAATTTTGCCCTAATGTGAATGTTGAGTCAATTCAAAGCCAACAAATGCCCTTCTTACTTCTGTTAAACAAACCAATCACAGCCCCCCACAAAAGTTATTCAGACTCCTCTGCCATTCTAACCCAAATTGAAAAATTTTAAATGTCTTATCATCTTTCACTAAATTTTATAATCTTATTTACTTTTTAGAAACAATTTTAAGTTGGTATTAGGACATTGTACACTGAGTAGATTTCTGTAGTCACAGTTACAGGTTAGTGGTAAAGATTCACAGGACTTAGCCAAACTTTCAACAAGACTTTTT